>NC_091785.1:17671010-17977851 GCF_029378745.1 Bos indicus
CTACCCAATTTATTATGTGTACAGGTTTGTGTACCCACCATCACATTCATGATACTAAATAGTGCCATCACCATAAGGATCCCTCATGTTGCCATTTTACAATCACATCCAACTTCCTTCCCCCTCCCTCCCAACCCACTCCTAAACTCTCAACCACTAATCTGTTCTCTACTTCTAAAATGTTTTCATTTGAAGAATATTATTTAAATGGAATCCTACAGTGTATAACCTTTGGGAATTGGCTTTTCTCACTCAGCGCCATTCCCTGGAGATTCGTTCAAGCTGTTGCATGTATCAGTAGTTCCTTTTTATTGCTGAGTATGGCACCCCACTCCAGTACTCTTGCCTGGAAAATCCCATGGACGGAGGAGCCCGGTAGGCTGCAGTCCATGGGGTCGCTCAGACTCGGACACGACTGAGTGACTTCACGTTCACTTTTCACTTTCATGCATTGGAGAAGGAAATGGCAACCCACTCCAGTGTTCTTGCCTGGAGAATCCCAGGGACAGGGGAGCCTGGTGGGCTGCCGTCTGTGGGGTCGCACAGAGTCGGACACGACTGAAGAGACTTAGCAGCAGCAGCAGTAGTACTTCATGGTATGTATGCACCACGGTTTGTTTAATCATTCACTGATTGAAGGACACATGAGTTGTTTCCAGCTCTTACAAAGAAAGCTGTTATGAACATTAATGTGCAGGTATTTGCATGAAGATTTTTATTTCTCTGTAATAAATACTGAAGAGTGGAACTTCTGGGTCATACAGCAGTTGGGTTTATTGCTGCATTCTCTATCCTGTTCCATTGCTTATCCCTCTGCTAATATAACACTGTCTTAGTACTGTAATTATATACCATCAGCCCTCCGTATCTAAGTGTAGTTAGCTTTAGGCATCCATCATTAAAAGCAAATAGCTATTCCTTCCTGATCATGACAATTTCCCCTTCTTTTCTCTGAGTGTAACTCTGTATTTTTAATTTGGGGTAAGGGGAAGATTTTATTTTTTTTCCTA
This sequence comes from Bos indicus, assembly GCF_029378745.1. NCBI lineage: Eukaryota > Metazoa > Chordata > Mammalia > Artiodactyla > Bovidae > Bos > Bos indicus. The sequence goes on from NC_091785.1 coordinate 17,672,021, forward strand.
GTAGTTCTCCGTTTGTAAAAGAGATCCATGCCAGTTCAGTCACTAGAATCAGAAAGTTGGCGTGTAACACATTTTTCAGCCTGAACATAATTGTTTTACTGCTAGAATTTCTAGATGGGGAGTCACACACTTGCAGCTCTTGGGATAAACCCAACCCACAGATGTGTTTTGTTTGGCCTGGATGCTTTTGGATCACACTTTGTTTTGTTTTTTCTTAAATCTCACTTGAGAAGCCAACTTTTAAAAATCAAGGACTTTCACATAGAAATCCCAATTTTCTAGTTTTTCTTCAAAAATGGAAAGATGTGGCAACAGTGGCCCATCTTCAAGCCACAGCAGTTAAGTAGCATCTGCTCCTCACAGTCAAGGCACACGTTTTCCTGGTTGCTAGAATCTATCTCCCACCTTCACACGCACGGTTCCCTCCGGCCACTTCACCCACTGACATTACCTGCTGGGCCTCTACAGATATTTTAACTTGCTATCCCAGCCCAGGACTACAGATTGCATCCAGATTCCAAATGCATATGTGCTCAGTAGTGTCGGACTCTTTGCAACCCTGTGGACTATAGCCCACCAGGCTCCTCTGTCAATGGGATTTTCCCAGCAAGAATACTGGAGTGATGGCTCTTTCCTCCTCCAGGAGATCTTCCAGACCCAGGGATCAGACCCACGTCTCCTGCATTTCAGGCTGATTCTTTCCCGCTGAGCCATTGGGAAAGCTTCAAATGTGAGTTGCCCCAGTAGACTGGAAGCTCCATGGGGGCAGAGACTGTGGCTGGCTCATTTACCACTCTATTCACACCCAGCACAGTGTCTGGCTGGTGGTAAGCATGGGGGTGCTTTTAGGTTTTCAATTAATTAATTAAAGAATGGATGAGTTATTCTAAAAATAAACAACCAACAGTCCAAACAATTCTGCGGTGGAAACCTCTCCAAAATGTTGGCAGCCCTGAAGTCCTTAATGTTTAAATCCTGAGAATCATCCTGTCTTAAGTAATCACAGGCAGTGATGTAGCAAGTGGAAGTTTGTTATTCATTCCCCATATGGTTTTCAACAAGTCTCTTAATTTTCCTCTGCCACCAACTCCCGCTTGGAGAATGGGCAAAAATACTTCTGTGTTTGAGGGACTAACTCTAAGGAATCTGATGTTTCTCAGAGAAGCTGCGCTTATCCATACTTGTGACCTGGTGTTATAAGGGCCTATGTGCAGCCGAGTCAGCATGGGAAAATCTTAAGTGCACCTGGAAAGAGGCTGGAGTGTAATTTCCAGAGATGGGTTATTGAATGACAGCTTCCCTCTCGGTCCAGTGAGAAATTTAATTTGCTGAGGACTCAACACAGGAAGCATTTGCCGATTAAAAATATGTCTAAACAGATGTTCTGCTTAGCCTGGAAGAAGGATCTTAATGCAACTGTCATTATTGGATTTTCTTGGATTACTACTATCTGGAATCGGAGTCCAAATAGAAGGATGTAATTATGTATTATGGTCCAAGAGTCTTGCATTTGAAGAGGAGCACAGGGGTGTCTGAAAGGATTTAACACGCTGGGGGTGGGGTGGGCTGGGGGATAAAGTCCATTTAAATTCCCTGGCTCTGGGAGTGTACCCTCTCCTCTCTGAAAAAGCAGAGCGGCTCCAGCTATTCAATGTTCCGTTTCCAGCTGAAGGCACAGCCACGTCATAAACAGAACCAGGCCTGACCCAGACTTCTCACCCGAGGAACTGCAGATTTTCGATTAGTCAGAAAAAAAAACCGGTCCCTCCCACACTGGAAGTAAACACGCCGACGGTCCAGCCATCTGTATAACCCTCATCTCGCAGGTGATGGGCAAACTCACACCTTGCCTGCGGTGATTCCGAAAGGCTGGGTGAGAGCAGAGACTGTGGCTTCTGCACAATGGTTTGATCAAGGAGCTTTTTAAAAATTCTGGTGTCCGCACCCCTGCCTTGAGATTGGGAGACTGGGACTCAATTAACCTAGAGGACTGTCAAGATGTCTGTGCTTTTTCAAGCTCCCCAGGTGATTTGGACACAAAAGGAAGCTTGAGAATCAATGAGGTAGCCCAGAGATTAGGAGCAAGAGGCCTGGGGTCTGGGGCACTCAGGCTGAAGATAAATGCTGCCATTCACTACCTGTGTTGCTTTAGACAAGCCACTGTCCCCTGAGCCCTCCTGCCTGCTGTGTGGTGGTGTCATGGGTGTGGAGCCAGGCGGTGAACAAAAAAACGCCTGCTACAGTAAGAGCTCAGCATGAGCTGCAAGCATCACCATCATGTCTGCATTTGGGGATAGGCTAAAAAGAACGTCCAAAGTCAGGTTCAGTTTACACCCAGATACGCTGACCTGAGAGACATTTAAGGGTCTGGATGCTCTGTGCCCAAGTTTGAGGGATCCCTATTCTCTGGGACAACCGAATCAGGTTGTTCAGACCAAAGCCCTTAAGGGACTGCTACAGAAAGGGAAAAGTCCCTTCTGTTTTATGAATATGGTTCTGGAAATCAGCCTCTATCAAAATAGTCACAGCTTCATTTGAGGAACAGTTACACACTTCATTTCATTAATCCCATTATCAGCCCCCAAATGCATGCTGAGCTCTCATCTCCAGAGAAGGAAGGCTCTCAGACCAAAGGGTCTGCCGGGGGGTGCCAAGTGAGTAGTTCCCCAAGCCCCCCAGCACTCCCCAAGGCTGGAAGCACAAATCCCCGCCGTCAAGGCTGAGGGGAGCCACATAATGCCAGGAAATAAACCTGCTGCTGCAGCCGGCCAACCAGAGGCTCCCTTCAGATCCTTTATCCTGCTTGGGCGGTCTCTTTTTCTGGGGGGTGGCAGAAGGGGGCACCGGTTGTGATTAAAGGGGAATCTGAGATTGACACAACTTGTCTTATCTTTAATTCAAACAAAACAAGAGGTACCCAGTTTGGTGCCTGACAGTGTCCTGGAGGGACAGATGGGAGGGCTGGAGGAACAAGCTAGAAGGGACCATCCTCAACTCACCCTGGAGGTCTCCTTCCTCCTCCAGCTCGCCCTGGATGCTTAAAGATTTACTCATCTGCTGTGGTAATACTGGAGGGATTCAGACTGGAAGGATTGGCCTAACCTTGACGTTACCCTCTTCAAACACACCAGGGTCATCTAAGGGGCTGCAGACTATGGATGTAGCCATATACAGGGGCGTGGGGCATGGGTGGGGCAGTGCTGTCATCCTCCCTAAAACACCCAAGAAGATCTCTCATCACAATGTGAATACCGTGTACAACCCAGCCAGAGGCAGAATTTTAATGGGTTTCGGCAGCTTTATTCCTTCCTGTCCTCCTTAATTGTGTTTCTGTACAGCTGCTGAACAGCTGTGAAATCCCAGTCCAGAGGTGGACAACGCACTTCCAGTGTTGGATCATAGAATTCTTGGAAGTGAAGGTGGAGAGAAAGAAGTGGAAGGGCTACGCTCATTGAATCCCTCTTATGTTCCAGACACATGGCTATGTGCTTTGTATAAATATTGTTTCTAATCCTTGCCAAACCTTAGATGAGGTTAACTGGATAACTTATCCAAGGTCATAGCTACAAAGTGGCTGAGCTGGGATGCAAACCCAAGTGTGCCTGACTGTTCAAGTTTATTTGGTTGGGTCATTTTATACGTAACAAACTAGCAAATATTAAAAATCCTGACACTAACTATTGCTGGTGAGCAGACAAGATACAATGAGGGAAGACAGTAGATGGTCTCTAAATATGGCCATAGCTCTCATTTCTGTAAGCTCACACCACTTCTCACACTAAGGAGGAAATCTATTTTCTTCTTGAGGCTAAGCTGGCCCTTTGGCTTTTTTTGACCAATATGATGTGGCAGAAGTAGCTTTCTGAAAGTTCTGAGTCCCAGCCTCAAGTGGACTGGTGGCTTCTGCTTCCTTTCTCTGGGAAGCCAGCTGCCACCTGTAAAAAATCTTAGTTAGACAACTAGTTAACAACTTAGTTAGACCACCTAAGTTAGGGCTTCTCTGGTAGCTCAGCCAGTAAAGAATCTGCCTACAATGCAGAAGATCCCAGTTTGATTCCTGGGTTGGGAAGTTCCCCTGGAGAAGGGATAGACTACCCACTCCAGTATTCTTGGGCTTCCCTGGTGGCTCAGAAGGTAAAGAAACTGCCTGCAATGCAGCAGGCCTGGGTTTGATCCCAGGGTGAGAAGATCCTCTGGAGGAGGGCATGGCAACCATTCCAGTATTCTTGCCTGGAGAAGCTCATGGACAGAGGAGCCTGGCGGGCTACAGTCCATGGGGTCCCAAAGAGTTGGACATGACTGAGAGACTAAGCACAGCACATACAACTCCGTGGCAAAGGTCCACTCAGAGAGAGGAGCCATGTTGGGGCAAGCTGAGGTGCTAAATATGTGACTAAAGCTTTTTCTAGACCTCTCAACCCAACTCAGCTACTAGATGAATGTAGTCAAGTGAACGACTTTGGCTGAATGATGTCAGCCAAAGACCCACCCCATGAAGCCTAGTCAACACACAGAATCATGCAAGATAATGAATCACAGTTTGAAGTCACTACGTTTGGGGGTAGTTTTTAATGCAAAAATAAATCAGTTAAATTAGGTATGGTGTCTACATCACTGAAAGTGAAAAGTGAAAGTGTTAGTTGCTCAGTCGTGTCCAACTCTTTGTGACCACAGGATTATAGCCCGCCAGGCTCCTTGTTCCACAGAATTCTCCAGGCAAGGATACTGGAGTGGGTAAGCCGTTCCCTTCTCCAGGGGATCTTCCCAAACCAGGGATCAAACCTAGGTCTCCTACATTACAGGCAGATTCTTAACTATCTGCGCTATCAGCAAAGAGTAATGGCAAGTCCCTCTGATTTCACCCTCATACCCTGTGCATCATTTTTACCATTAAGGGCTGGTCGTCTGTGGCCAAAATGAAGTGACACTGAGTTTATCAGGTGTCTAGGAGCCTGAAAATGCCTAAGTCAAAATACCTTCAAGAAAGCAAAGCAGAAAAATGCAGATTTTTCATGTGACTAAGATAAGATGTACGTTTGTCAAATGGTGGTGGTGGGGGGTGGGAGAAGACTCTGCCTCTCTCTGAATGAGGTCAGATGGATAAGAGGGGTCAGCAAGCCAAGAGAAAAATGACCCAAGGACAGCAAGAGGTGATTCACAGAAGCGCACGCCCAAGTCACTGGTGAAGATAAAAGACACTGAAAGTCACCAGGAATAAGAGAAATACAAATTAAATAATAATAACTACTATGCTTTTGAACTGTGGTGTTGGAGAAGACTCTTGAGAGTCCCTTGGACTGCAGGGAGATCCAACCAGTCCATCCTAAAGGAAACCAGTCCTGGGTGTTCATTGGAAGGACTGATGTTGAAGCTGAAACTCCAAAATTTTGGCCACCTGATGCGAAGAGCTGACTCATTTGAAAAGACCCTGATGTTGGGAAAGATTGAAGGCAGGAGGAGAAGGGGACGACAGAGGATGAGATGGTTGGATGGCATCACCGACTCAATGGACATGAGTCTGAGCAAGCTCTGGAGACGGTAAAGGACAGGGAAGCCTGGAGTGCTGCAAACCATGAGGTCGTAAAGAGTCAGACACAACTGAGTGACTGAACAACAACAACAACAAAAATAAATTGAGGACTTGCTTGGTGGTCCAGGAGTTGGGAATCCACCTCTTGGTGCAAGGGACATGGGTTTGATCCCTGCTCCCAGAAAATTTCACTTGTGTCAGGGCCACTAAGCCCGTGGGCCACAGCAGTTGAAGCCCACTTGCTCTAGAGCCTGTGCTCTGCAACAAGAAAAGCCATCACAATGAGAAGCCCACGCAGCACGACTGGAGAGTAGCCTCCGCTTGATGCAACCAGAGAAAACCTGAGCGCAGCAATGAAGATCCAGCAGTGGCAAAAGTAAGTGAATAAATAACATTTAAAAAACGAATAAATTGAAATTGTCATAAGGGTCTTAGGTTTGCCATGAAGGATTGATGAGTGAGAAAAACATAATGCATAAAAAGATGTATCAAATATGATCCCATTTTTAAGTGATAAAATATATCTGTATATATGTTTATGGGTTTATATGTATGTTTATATATGTGTGTATCTCTGTATCAATGTATATGTGAATATATGTGCATTGAGAAACACATGGAAGGGTGCATACAAAGTTATTAGCATGCATTACCTGGGGAAGAGAGAGTGATAATATGTGGGAAAAAAGAAGTGAAGAAGGTAGTCAAATTGAAGGGAAAAGAAAAAATCCACAACTAATGGAAATATATGATGCTATCATATACTTATATACATTAGCGTGAAATTATACATATATATGTGTATGTGTAAACTATAAAATAACATTAAAGAAAAAACATAAAGCAAATAATGATTTGTATTTCATCTCTACAGTTCAGTTCAGTTAAGTCGCTCAGTCGTGTCCGACTCTTTGCGACTCCATGAATCGCAGCACGCCAGGCCTCCCTGTCCATCACCAACTCCCGGAGTTCACCCAGATTCACGTCCATCGAGTCAGTGATGCCATCCAGCCATCTCATCCTCTGTCGTCCCCTTCTCCTCCTGCCCCCAATCCCTCCCAGCATCAGAGTCTTTTCCAATGAGTCAACTCTTCACATGAGGTGGCCAAAGTACTGGAGTTTCAGCTTTAGCATCATTCCTTCCAAAGAACACCCAGGGCTGATCTCCTTTAGAATGGACTGGTTGGATCTCCTTGCAGTCCAAGAGACTCTCAAGAGTCTTCTCCAACACCACAGTTCAAAAGCATCAATTCTTCGGTGCTCAGCCTTCTTCACAGTCCAACTCTCACACCCATACATGACCATTGGAAAAACCATAGCCTTGACTAGACGGACCTTTGTTGGCAAAGTAATGTCTCTGCTTTTGAATATGCTATCTAGATTGGTCATAACTTTCCTTCCAAGGAGTAAGCGTCTTTTAATCTCATGGCTGCAGTCATCTCTACAGAGGCATCCCTAAAACATAGGATTCTAGCATTTTAAATGATTCCCTTTGCTCTGTGTTGATTTTATGTAGAAGACATGCTACTCTCGACAACAGCCCTGATTCCTGCAGGATGCAGGCCAGAAACAAGCCCAGCAGCCTTTCTCCTCCAGCACACTTTCTGAACAGGAAAAACTTCATCCAAAGTGAGATGCTTGCAGTGAGGCACCTCCTGTAATCTCCAGGCTAGAATCTCTTAGAGCACATGCACATCTGGGCGCTGGTGTGCAGACAGGTGGAGGTGGTACCTCCAGGCAGACCCCTGCTGACAGTGGCCCTGCCCACAGCCAGCCACTCCCACAGCACCCCCGCCCCCAGAGAAGCCCACAGGGGTCTCTACACCTGCCTCCCCAGCCCCAACTCCAGCTTTATTTTCCTTCCTTGCCTCTCCGGCCCATTCATTCGGTAAGACCTCCAGTGCCCATAGCCTCATCATGCCACCTCTTGATTCTTGGGGCCCTCAGCCCACCAGCCAAGCACCAAAGAGAAAAATCAAGTCCAGACTGTAGGGTTTAACTGGAGGTCATCCAGTCCCCGAGCAACCAAACCCCATCCTTATACCTTTCTCTGGCAACCGGCCCACCTCACTCAACCAGAGGACTCGCTCTCTCACCCACAGCCTTTGCTGCTTCTAGTCCACTAAGGTTGAAAGTAAAAGGTACAAGACAAGGTTCCCAAAGGGCTTCCCTGGTGGCTCAGATGGTAAAGAATCCACTTGCAAGGCAGGAGACCCGAGTTTGATCCCTGGGTTAGGAAGATCCCCTGGAGAAGGGAATGGCTACCCACTCCAGTATTCTTGCCTGGAGAATTCCATGGACAGAGGAGGCTGGCGGGTACAGTCCATGGGGTCACAAAGGGTCAGACATGGCACAGCCACTAACACACATGAGGTTCCCAAAGCTGGCATCAGGGAGGCAGGAGAGACACGGGGAGTGGCAGGAACCAGATAGTGGTGACGGTGGCACAGCATTCTATAGGTAATTAATGCCATGAAATGGGACACGTTAAAATGGCTAAAAATCTTACGTTATGTGAAATTTACAACAACTGAAAGAAAAAGTACCCCCAGGCCTGGTGGGGTCTCACATTACCCTCTCTGGCTTCCTCGCTGCTGGCATTCGTGGCTGTAGCATTGGGCCAGGTCCCAGATGGCTGCTCTCCAAGCCCACCTAAAGGAACAAAGAAGAGACACGTGAGGACATACTAGCCTTCTTTGCATCAGCACCATGAATGAGGGGACAAACCTGGTCTCCTGGGTAACAATCAGAATCACCAGTGGATCAGTAAAGGTTTGTGGGGGGGTTTTTGTTTTTTTTTCTTTTAAATATTTATTCATTCAGATGCTTCTGGTCTTATTCGAGTCGTGTGGGATCTTTCATTGTGGTGCATGGACTCTCTAGGTGTGGTGCAAGGGCTCCAGAGTGCTTAGTCTTAGTTGCTGTGTGGCATGTAGGGATCTTAGTTCCCTGACTCATGCATTACAAGGCAAATTCTTAACCACAAGACCACCAGGGGAAGTCCCCAAAGATTTGTTTAACAAAGGATATCCAGGCTCCTACCACGTGCGGAGGAGGGGGGTGGCGGAGGGGCGGGGGGGGGGGGGGGGGGGGGGGGGTGGGAGGTTGGTGCTGTTCTCAATGCTGAAGCTAAAAAAGAACTTGCTTTCTTACAACCATGCACATAGTACACAGATTATTAATAAAGTAGCCTTTCCTCAATCAGTTCAGGGTACTTGGAGTGAAATATACAAAGTGAACAGATGAATACTATCGACAGCTTCTTCACCCTCGCCTCCCTGAGAAAGCCCAGTACACAAAGTATGCTCTCTGCTTCTAAAGCCCCTGGTGTGGGATGCAGGGAAACATCACCAGCGCTGCTCCTGACTGTGTGATGTGACAGTGGCTGCTGCCTCGGCTTAAACTTAGGTAACCTGGCTTCCTCTTTGGGATGAGTCTCCTTTTAGAAATTTCCCTGTTTACTTTATAAATCAGACTCTGCAGACACTGCCTCAGTCAAGAGCAGTGATGCACAATCTCATTTGCTAGCATCATCTGGAAACCAGGTTCCCACCTGACCCACCAGGAAGATGGTCTATCATCGTCCACTATTAGACCGACTGTGAACCAGATACAGCCCCAGGGAGCAGGAATCCAGCAGTGAACAAGACGGATGGTGCATCAGTTCCAAATGGGCGGCTGGACGATACATGGTAGGTAAGAAAATAAAGGATATGATTGCAGGTTCAGAAAATGCTCTGAAGACCGAATGCAGCATGTGATAAAGTGGACTGGAGCAGCCTTAGAAAGTGGTTAGAGAAGGCCCTTCAGGGAGATGACATTTGGGTTGAGACTTGGAAGACAAGGAGCCGGCCACATGGAGATCCGGGCCAGCGCATCCCAGCAGAAGGAGGATCTGGAAAAGACACTAGTTTGGGAATGGGCATGTGGTGTCGAGGTGTTGACCGTGTTAGGCAGGCAGGGAGGCTGGATCCACAGGGATATCAGGAATACATTAAGAGTTGGAGGCAGAGCAACAGGAGAGGCTGATGGCTTAGACATGAGGGGCTGAGAGGGGCCCCCAGTGTCTCCCGCATTCAGTGGTTGAGCAGTTGGGTGGGTCAGGATACCCCAAAGCAGATTTAAGGACAAATCCTGTGTCCAGGAGACTATGAAACCACATCAAAACCTCTACAGAACAAGCTACTGGTGCAAAATTATTTCTTCTTGCATTGTTTAGAAAAGTTCAGCTTACAAAGAAGTTTCCCCATCTCCCCTTTGACTTTGCTTAAAAAACTCCATGGCAGAAGTGTAACCCCATTTTACAGAGGAGAAAACTGAGACACAAAATGATCAGCCTGGGGTTGCCAGCCCATAAGGGAAGCCGAGGGCTCAAGACAGTTTCCTGGTCACAAGCTCAATGATGTTTCCTGTGTCCCAGAGGTCACAGGCTTCCAGTGCTGCCCGAAGAAGGGTCCTAAACATGGAACCTAATGCCCTGGCCCCGGACAACCCCGATAGACTGCTCGGCTGTTCCAGAATCCCAACTCCTGACTCGCAGACCACCTCTTTCCCTCTGGTGACTGACGCGGGCGGCGGCCCAGGCGCACGCGGATATTTTTGCGTGCCTTCATTCTGCTGTCCGCTGCCTTTCTGGCCAACTCCGAATCCAATCACACGCTCCCTGCAGCTGCTGGGGACTTCGCTGCCAGCTCCCAGCCCTCTGGGTATTCTTCCAGTTGCAATATCATTTCCTCTTGGGCTAAAGGTCAGGGGAAATCCCGATGGTATGAAAATCTCTGGCCAGCAGAGGAATGTGCCGGTGAGTGGACTGAAGGAGAGCCTGAGGCCAAGGCCAGCTTCGTCTTTACTCCCTGTGTGAGCATGGATGGGACCTTGAGCGCTAGGACTTTTCATCTGTCAAATGGGCCATTGCGTGTTTCGAATGAGGTAATGGTTTGTTTAGGCATTCACTCATTCAACAGATATTTATCCAACACCTGCTACATGCCAGATGCTGTTTCTGCTGCTCAGGATATGACTGAACAATCTCTACTCTGACCTCATGGAAATTATATTCCAGTGGATAGTAGAGGAGATAACAAATAGAAGACTCAATATGTGTCGGTTGTTGATAAGCTCTATGAAGAAAAGAGTGGAGGGGAATAGGGAATGCTGGGGGTGAGGGTTACCATTTCACACAAGGTAGAAAAGCAGGACCCTGGAGAAAGTGAGGGAAAGGGTCTGCAGATATTTGGGGAAGAGCATTCCAACTGAAGGAACAGCAGATGCAAAGGCCCTGGGGTGAGAGTGTGCTTGGCAGCAGGGAGGTGGGTGTGACTGTAATGGAATGAGCTAGGCAAAGAACAGCAGGCGCTGAGGTCAGTGAGCAGTGCAGGGTCTGGAGCTGTGGGGGACCGTGCAGGCCATTTTCAAAATAAGGGCTTTTATTCTGAGAGATATAAATGGGAGCCAGAGGGCATGAAAGGATTCTGTAACTGCACTGGCTCTGAATATAATCAGGGGTATTAGTAGTGGGCAGTAGGGGGCAGAGACGCTGGGATTTGAAAGATTTCCATGTAGTTCCAGTCTAGCATACAGAGTTAGAATAATTAGACCTGCTCGGTTCCTACAAACATATATATATATATACACACTATATATATATATACACACTATATATATATATACACACTATATATAATAGCATACTATATATATGTATATAATATATATATAGTCCTTTAAGGATAGCTGGGCACAGCCTGGTTCAAGGTTAGCTGGAGGCTGTGGCTGAGGAAGCGATGGTTGGGAGAGATTGCTATTCCGTTTTGCAGGAGGCCAAGGAGGTGGAGGCTGAGGACTTCTGATTCCTTTGGCCCCTTGGTCCTTGGTGTTACAATAGAAGCAAAGCCCTGGAGTCGAGGAGGAGGAGACCAGGTGCCCCAGCAGATGAAGGCAGGGAAAGCATCGCTATTTGCATGTGTGTGCACTAAGTCGCTTCAGTCCTATCCGACTCTTTGTGACCCCCCCAGGCTCCTCTGTGCATGAGATTCTCCAGGCAGGAATACTGGAATGAGTTGTCATGCCCTCCGCCAGGCGATCTTCCAGACCTAGGGATCAAAACTGTGTCTCTTATATCTCTTGCGTTAGCAGGCGGGTTCTTTACCACGAGCGCCACCTGGAAGTCCAGCCTCACGAAGACTCAGTGGCAAAAAAGCCACAAACATCCCCATCTCACAGATGAGGAGACAAGGTTCCAAAAGGTGTGAATTGTCTGCCCTGATGGTACAGAGATGGTTAGTAATGGAGAAGCTGAAGGTGGGTCCTGACGGAGCCCCCAGATTTGAGCTCCTTCCCCTCTGCCTCAGACCCAGAAAGAACAAGGAACAAGTTGGGTTATCTAGCAGGGGTGGCTGGCTGTTCCCGAGGGACCTAGGGCATTTTCCAGGAGGTCTTGAGGGTACATCCAAGGTCACCACTGAGATGGGGGTCACAGCAGTTAAGAACACACATCCTTTCTCTGTCACCCTTACCAGCAAGAGATTGGCGGGTCTAATCTTTTCTCAGAAGGGCAGCCAAACTCCTGCTTCCACTACAGCTAAGCCTGAGGGTCGACTTGGAGTGAATATGGTTTGACTGCTCCCCTGAGGAAAACTCTCCCAAGGTTTCCCACTGCCCTTGGGATGAGTTCCAAACCCCGACAGGACCCCTGAGCCCCTTGTGATGTGGCTCTGCTGGCCTCTTCCACCTGGTACCTCAGGGCTTCCTGCTCTGTGCTCAGTCACCTCAGCTACTCACGGTGGTGGCTCGGATTTCCATTCTCTTCTTGCTGATGCTTCTTCCTCTGTCACACCCACCTCTTCGCCTGGCCAAATCCTTCTGGATCTTCAAGGCTCAACTTGAATACCACTTCCTCTGGGAAGCCCTGTTGCTCCTCTAGAGATAGAAGCCCCCTCTTCTCTGTCTCTAGCGCCCTGGGCTTAGTCACATCCCTCACCACAAGTCATTGGCATCTCCCGTCTATTTGGCTGATCCCCTTGTCTAGTTTTTAGCATCCTGAAGAGAGGACCTTGTCTTGCCCAATAATAAACACCCAGCACTGCCCTTAGCACATCATAGCGGACACTCAATAAAATATGTGACTGATGGATGGATTGATGGATGGATGCATAGGTAGATGGATGAATCAGGTAGACAGTGCTTAAAAAGAAAACCCCAATCATTTCTAACTCAGCATCACTGATGGAAAAATATTGTCTTTTTCAGCTTACAGAGAGAGGGGAATAGATATTCTTGGAACAATGGCTTTCAACCTTAGCTGCACTTTGGGATCATCTTGGGAAGCCTTTTAGAAAAATACCAATGTATGCATCCCTCTCCAGAGATTCTTATTTGATTGGTCTGAGGCATGGCCTAGGCCTTGGGAGTTTAAAAAGCTCCCCAGGTGATTCTAAGGTGCAGCCAAAATTGAGATTCTCTACTGAGAGAACCCTGTAAAAGGTAGCCTCATCTCATGATGTGTTCTTATAACCAATCTCTTTTCCTCCCAAGCTCACCAGGAATGGAAAATGTGGAGCTGGAGACAGACACTGAGTACTAAGAAAGTCATTTTTCACATCTATTTCAGTAAAAGCAATCGAATGAGTGAGACAGGTGTGGCTGTGGCTATAACTGTAGCCACAAGCACACAGAACAAGGCAGAGAGAAATACAGCCTGATGCAGACAAAGATTGGGGGCAATGGGGACAGGGAGTATTCAGAGACTGCGGATATATTTTCCTTCCACGTGACTGCAAGACAAAAAAAAAAACTTGAAAAAATACATATATATGCCCATATTTAATCTTTGGTTAATTACCTCTTCAGTAAGAGGCTATGCAAAGACCTTGTAGATTTCATTAGTCACAGTGGTTTATTCAAACGTCTCCTTTGCATAAGAAACCCAGGCTTACAGCTGGTCTCTGGGAAAGAATGCCCTCCAGGCCTTGAAAAGAGAGCTCCAGGCCTGTTCACCGCTCTCACTGAAACACAGCCGAGGTCAGCGGCCCGTGATGCATGGGGCCAGGCTGAAATGTTTCCATCCAGCATTTGCAATTCAATCCCACAGTTTCCTTTATGGAACAATTCACTAAATTCAGAGATGTTCTTTTTTCTAATTCACCATATAATTCACCTCCCAAGTTCAATTAAGAAGCAATCTGTTAGCAACTTTGGGAGCAAGCTGCTTTTCTTCGGGAAAGCCCAATTTTCTTCTGCTCCCAGCAAAAAGTGGCTTAATTATATGCATCATATGAGACACTGATGTACACACAACGCCCCTCCACCATAATTAACGAAATATTAACCATATACATCCAAAGACATCTAGGTAGAAAGGGATGGGCTTTTCCAAAGCCCAAGAGGACAGAGTCATAGATTAGTATTGTTTATTTGAATATACGATCACTCATTGGGACTATAAATTAATATTCATGAATATGGTAATTAATAAACAGAACCTCATAGTAATTATTCCTTCTGTATCATTCTCAGAGCCCAGCGTTACTTGGTTCTTGCTTTTCTTAAACACAAAAATAACTACCACTTAAAAAATGTTGACTAGGACTTTGCTGGAGTGATTAAGACTGCCATCCAGTGCAGGGGGCGTGGGTTCAATCCCTGGTTGGGGAACTAAGCTGCCACATGCCAACGAGGCCAAAAAAAAAAAAAAAAGTGCTTGATTATCTTCAGGTACTCACATGTTACCTGTATTTAATCCTCAAGCCAATCCTCTGAGGTGGGTGTTATTCTCACTTTACATGCAGGGTAACTGAGGTTTTAGGGCAGTTAAGACATCACTGTGGACACAGCCACTGGATGAAGAGGCTGAGAGTCTCCCAGATCAGTCTAAAGTCAAAACTTTCAAGATACAACACAAGTAACCCTGCCAGGACAACCTTAGCTCTCACATTTTTACTGACTTTTTAATACCTGTATTTCCAGCTCTGACCCATTAGTGGTAAATCTAGCAGAAAACTACTTTGCTCACTCTAAGGAAAAAAAAATAAAATTTCCAGCACAAGATCTTAAAAATCACTTTATTGCCAGTCCACTCCCTAAGCACTGATTGAGTGCCGGCTTTGGGCAGCACCATGCTGGGTTCCTGAAGACAGAGACAGGCAGCGCCTCTCTTCATGGTGCCTTCCTGGTGCCAGTGGAGGGAAGAATATCCACAGTCGACAACGGGATCATCGTACTCCCCTGGCGGTCCAGTGGTTTCGACCAACATTTTCATGCCATGGGCCTCGGTTTGATCCCTGGTCAGGGAAATAAGATCCCGCAAGCTGAATGGCACGGCCAAAAAACAAATAACAAAACAAAGCAAAAAAGACCATTCCATGGAAGGATTCAGCACTTTCAAGAAATTAAAAGTTTTTCAAAGAACAATGGGGGATGGGATCACAGGGAAGATCTGAGTTGGTGACATTTGAGCTGACACCTAAATGATGAGGTAGACATCTATCTGGGGAGCGTATTCTAGAAGGAAAAAAAAAATCAGCAAGTAAAAAAAGTCCAGAGGGGGAAAATAAGCGTCCAGTGGAGCTGGAAGTGAGGCTAACACCTGAGAGATGCAAGGCCAGTTCATGCAGGGCATTAGACTCTTAGCCTTAGAGTCAACTCGCCATGCCCTTTGGTCATATGTAACACACAAGGCAATGCTATGAATAAGTAACATCATTCCTCTTCTACAGAAGAGACAGCTGAGGTTCGTGAATAAGTTGTCCAAGGTCACCCAGCTGGTAAGTGACGGAATTTGCCTTGCAAAGCAGGCCCTTGTGACTCCAGAATCCATGTTCCTAAGCCTGCTCTACACCTGTACAGGTAGGGTCTGAGCAAGCAGGCAAGGCCAATGGATGAAGTATCCACATACCTCTGTCAGAAAACTACAGGCAAGGCACACCTACTCACCAGAGCTTTTATTTATTTATTAGGGGAAAAAAAAGCAAGGCAAAGACCATTTAACAGGTTGATTTAGGAATGCGCTAGGCAACCACTGCAGTAATCAATGTGTAATCCTAAGCAACTCGGTGCCAAGCAATTTTATATCTATGCCAAATTTCAAATGCTACAGAAGGGGAAGGGAGAATAAGTTAAAAGATCACTGCCAGTTTTTGTTAATGAAATGATTTACTACTGGCCAGTGTATAATAAAATAGGAATTCTTAGATACTGCTGTTGGAGTAGAAATATAAATTAGTAACATGTTTTGAGGTAATTTAGCAAGATGCATCAACGTCTTTTAAAACAAGCAATAATAATGACTTTGACCCAATAATATGACTTCTAGATATCAGTACAAAGGAACTAACAATGAAAAACAACAGATGTTCATCCCCAACATTTTAAAGACAGACTGTGTCAATCACACCCTCCAGAGGGGGCAGCAAAGGAATTATGATACAGAGGAAATACAAAACAATGTGGAAAAAATACTGGAAGGAAATCACCACAGTGTCCATGGTGATGATCTCTGATGGGTGATTTTTGGACAAATGTTAATTTTTTTATGTACTTTCTGTAATTTCTAAATCTTGTTCAACATCTTACTTTTATAATCAGGAAATAAAAGGATTTTCAAATGAAGAACTAGATTACATCACATATTTTGCCTAAGAACATGTGTTCTGCACTTCATAGTGTATGTCTGCACACACACACACACACACACACACACACACACAGTTGCTGGGAAACCCTTTTCTGATGAGAAAGAAACATACTTGTGTTTATGCAGATGGAAAAGTTGTGGTCCAGCCTTTTTTTTTTTTTTTCTGATTTTCTGCTCTGATCATGGAAAGAGAAAATAATGAGCCCACACCCTGGCAAGATGGAAGAGAGGAAAGCTCATTGGTGAGAATGAGAGAAGGCTTGTTGAAACCTTCCTTCAGACAGTGTGGGATGGGCTCCGGGGAGACCCAGTCCGCCCTTCCCCACTCTGTTAACTGACTCCCACCTGTGTCCTTGCATTGGCTGAAGAGGCCTCGGAATTTGCTCTGACTCCAGGCAGAAGCTCATGAGAGCCTTCTTATTGTGCAAATTTGAGCTACTCTTGCCCGGAGCCTCCAGCCAGATGTCCATCTTGCCTGGTATTGGGCCCTCCGCCCACTGTGAGTGCCTGTGAGTGCATTTTTCCTAGTCCCTGACTGTGGGTTGAGCTACGTCAGGCCTGCTGCTTAAAGATGCTCTTGGAGTACTTGTTGCTCACCTGGCTTCAAACCTCCATTGCTCTCCTAAGCCCCGGACTCTAGGTATTCTTGTACACTTGGCCCATATCTTTCATACAAGCCTGGCCTTGGCTTCTTGGCCATTTCCATGATGTGTTATTGCACAACAAACTATTCCTCTAAACAGAGTGGGTTAAAACAACCACCATTCTATCCTTCCTTTGAGGGCCAGGAGTTAGGGTGAGGAACAAATGGGGCTGACTGGTCTCTGTTCTGTGGCCTGAGCTGGGATGAAAGGTTGAGGGATGGCTCACGTGGAGGCAGCATTCCAAAAGGATGAGCCCCACTGTGCAGGTGTTTTTGCACCTTCTGCTTACAGCGTAATGCAATCTTCCTAATGTCCTGCTGGCCAAAGCCAGTCAAAACCAAGCCTAGAGTCACGAGGAATGACTATGCCAGGTGAGGTTTCTCAGGGACCGCAAATGGAACAGCCTACCCCTAGACTGATCTCTAGATGCTGAAAGTTCTAGCAAGTCAGGTGGTTTGCAAGATGGACCTAGAGGACTAGCTCTGGAGTCAGACTGTCCAAGGCTAAACCTTTACTCTGTCACTTACTAGCCATGTGATCTTAACTCACTTAATGTCTCTATGTTTCAGTCTCCTCATCCATAAAATAAGAATGAGAGCATTCACCTCATAGGGTCACCATCCAGATTAAAAGCGATGATGCATGTAAGCCATAGAGCAATGGCTGGTTCAGAGTCAGCACTCACTAAGAACAACAGACTGCTTCCAAATAGGAAAAGGAGTACGTCAAGGCTGTATATTGTCACCCTGCTTACTTAACTTATATGCAGAGTACATCATGAGAAATGCTGGGCTGGAAGAAGCACAAGCTGGAATCAAGATTGCTGGGAGAAATATCAGTAACCTCAGATATGCAGATGACACCACCCTTATGGCAGAAAGTGAAGAGGAACTAAAAAGCCTCTTGATGAAAGTGAAAGTGGAGAGTGAAAAAGTTGGCTTACAGCTCAACATTCAGAAAACGAAGATCATGGCATCTGGTCCCATCACTTCATGGGAAATAGATGGGGAAACAGTGGAAACAGTGTCAGACTTTATTTTTCTGGGCTCCAAAATCAGTGCAGATGGTGACTGCAGCCATGAAATTAAAAGACGCTTACTCCTTGGAAGGAAAGTTATGACCAACCTAGATAGCATATTCAAAAGCAGAGACATTACTTTGCCAACAAAGGTCCGTCTAGTCAAGGCTATGGTTTTTCCAGTAGTCATGTAAGGATGTGAGAGCTGGAGTGTGAAGAAAGCTGAGTGCCGAAGAATTGATGCTTTTGAACTGTGGTGTTGGAGAAGACTCTTGAGAGTCCCTTGGACTGCAAGGAGATCCAACCAGTTCATTCTAAAGGAGATCAGTCCTGGGTGTTCATTGGAAGGACTGATGTTAAAGCTGAAACTCCAATACTTTGGCCACCTCATGCAAAGAGTTGACTCATTGGAAAAGACTCTGATGCTGGGAGGGATTGGAGGAAGGGGACGACAGAGGATGAGATGGTTGGATGGCATCACCGACTCGATGGACGTGAGTTTGAGTGAACTCCAGGAGTTAGTGATGAACAGGGAGGCCTGGCGTGCTGCAATTCATGGGGTCACAAAGAGTCGGACACGACTGAGTGACTAAACTGAACTGAAAGTTAGCTATTATTATATTGGTTCTAAAACTATTCTGAAGTCTGAAATGGGGTGAAACAATAAGCCATGGAGACAAGACATTTTATACCAGAAATACCCCAAATGAAGTAAAAAGTTCAAGTTCTCCTTCAAACGCACTTAAGAGAACGAAATTTAGGCTGAGGATCCATTAATAGTCAATGGGAGTCAGTGAAAACCAGATCTTCTTTGCACCCAAGCATGGTATTTCTTTAAACATTGCTCCATAACAACTTGAGGCATCAAATAACTAAAACATTAACCAAAGATATACATTAAGAAGATATACATCCTGTTACCCCATGGACTATAGTCCATTAGGCCACTCTGCCCTTGGGAATACTGGAGTGGGCTTCCCAGGTAGCGCTAGTGGTAAAGAACCTGCCTGACAATGCCGGAGGCAGAAGAGACTTGGGTTTGATCCCTGGCATGGCAACCCATTCCAGTATTCTTGCTTGGAGAATCCCATGGACAGAGGAGCCTGGCGGGCTGCAGTCCATTGGGTCGCAAAGAGTCGGATACAACTCAGGTAACTTAGGATGCACACATACATTAAGAAAAGACTCGGGTGACTAGCTTCCGTGTTATCATCCTGTTATTCCTGGGAGAGTAGAGTGGATTGGCCAAGATAAGTAAGTGTCATTCACTGAGTTGTTGTGCAGTTGCTAAGTTGTGTTTGACTCTTTGCGACCCCAGAGACTGCAGCACATCAGACTTCCCTGGAGTTTGCTCAAACTCATATCCATTTAGTCAGCGATGCCATCCAACCATCTCATCCTCTGTCGTCCCCGTCTCCTCCTGCCCTCAATCTTTCCCAGCACTAGAGTCTTTTCCAATGCTCTTGACATCAGGTGGCCAAAATACTGGAACCTCAGCTTAAGCATCAGTCCTTCTAATGAATATTCATGGTTGATTCTCTTTAGGATTGACTGGTTTGATCTCTTTACTCTCTAAGGGGCTTTCAAGAGTCTTCTCCAGCACCACAGTTTGAAAGCATCAATTCTTCAGCACTCAGCCTTCTTTATGGTCCAGCACTCACATCTGTACATGACTACTGGAAAAACCATAGCTTTGACTATACAGATTTTGTGGGTAAAATGATGTCTCTGCTTTTCAATATGCTGTCTAGGTTTGTCATAGCTTTTTTCCCAAGGAGCAAGCGTCTTCTAATTTCATGGCTGCAGTCACCATCTGCAGTGATTACGGAGCCCAAGAAAATAAAATCTGCCACTGTTTCCATTTTTTCCCCTTCTATCCTTTTTTTCCCCATCTACTCATTCACTTAATAGTGGGTCCCAAATTACAAGTTAGAGCTTTGCTGAGAGAAATTATTTATTGGGGACCTTGTTTTCCAAGGACTATACTTGCTGCCTTATGTGTATTTTCTCATTTAATTCTCAGCATAGTCCAGTGAGGTAAGGACTATTACTGACTTTACTTAAAAATGAAAGAACTGAGGCATGGAAAACTTTAAATAATTCACTCACAGTCACACAGCTTTCTGGGCACTGAGGCAGAAAAGGGAGGGGAGTTTAAGTCCTCAGCCCAAGTCCCACCGGAGTCTGGTCCCAACAAGCCTTTCCAGCTTCCCTTCTCCCCCGAGTCCTACCTCCTCACCCACCTGCCAACCACCCTAAGCCGCTCAGTTCTCACCCCAAGCTCCCCAGTCCATGACTGTGTTCAGGCTCTGCCTTCCACCTGCAATGCCCTCCCCACCTCAACCCTAATCAAAATCCTCCACAGCTCAGCTCAGCCTGCTCTGTGAAGCCATCTCTTGTCTCTGTGTTTCACCTACAAACCTCCAGTGGCCCTTTACTCATTCACCCGTTCATTCATTCTTTCATTCAGCAAGCTTCTAAGGGGCACCTCTCAGTGCCAGGCACTGTACCAGGTGTCAGAGATAGAAAACCAGATCAGACACAGTCCCTCCTCTCAAGGAGCTCCCAGCCCTGATCATACTATCTCCTGAGTATAACAATTTGCAGACCAAGTCTGTTGTTCAATATGAGACACGTAATTCCTGAGGACCGAGACCATAGCTTGTCTATTTCCACTGCGTGGTTTCACAAGAGGCTTAACAAGTATGTCCATTTGAACTGGACTGAATAAGACTGACTGATACCTGCATGTATTATCTCAATTGTGTGTATTCTCGCTGCACCTGAGTGTGGTAAATTATTATGGCTACCCCCATTTTACAGATAAGGAAACTGAGGCTCGAGGAGGTTAAAGTACTAGATCTGTGGTCACCACCTGGTATGTAGCAGAGCTGGGAGGGTCCAACTCTTTGCCTCACTGCTCTGTCCCTAAAACCCCTGACAATAAAGAAAGGGTAACTGACATCCAAGGGTTAAGTCTTTCTCACTACCTCGTATAACGTTCCTTGGAAGAGACACACATTTGTCCTCATTGAACATCTTAGAAGAATTTTAGCACGTGACCTTTTCACAGGTGACCAAATGACTGATAAAGATTTACAGATCTATAGATGTCTCAAAGGACAAACCCCATGAAGTGGGTCACAGGAAGAGCAGCAAGGAACTCAGGAATCATGGAAAGGAAGACCAGCCCAAGCCCTCTTCAGGGAACTGGAGGAGAGAAGCAGAAAGAGGACCATGGAGCTCCACAGCCTATCTTTGACCTTTTGGGACCGAAGTCAGCTTAGTTCAAGAAAAAGTACAGAGCAATTACTTCATCTTTAAGAGATAACCTAGGTGAATAGAGATTAGGGTGACTAGTTTTTTCTGGGTGATGGTGTATGTCAGTGATGTGGAATGAGCCCTTTGTTTCAGAAAGATTAATACCTAAGGGTCCCATTCCTCTGATTCCCTGGGCCAGAAAGAATGTATTCTGATGCCAAGCAGCACATGCTGGGCCATAAACCACCTGCTGCGGGACACTGTCCTGTTGGCACCCTAATGCCAATCAGAGCCTGGGATAGGGCATGCTGTGCTGTGGGGGTAAAGAGGGGATGGGATGAGGACTAGGATGAGGACTTTGATCGAAAGTTCCAAGAAAGGAAGAAAAGAGACTCCAGGAGAAGGTTGGTCTTCCAGATTACCAGGCAATAGTTAACACTTAGGACCTCCTCCCTTGATGGACTAGAGAGGCGCAGCCCTGGCTGTTGTCATGGGACCTGAATTAGGGCCCAAGGATGTTGACCCTTACCCACCGGCCTGAAGTGCCAACTCCAATGCCCAGAGTTAGGGGCCAAGGCAAGTAATACATCAGGGTGTGAAAAATGCTTGGGGAGCAGTGAGGTCTGCAGCAAACCGCAGAGCACCTGCTCCTCCACAGTCCAGTCCATCGTTACGCAACCCCTTTTCTTGTTGCCATGTGGGACTGCTGGACCAGTGGGGCCAGAACTTCCAACTTTTCATGAGAAGCCAGAGTTCTGGGTTTTTATAAGAAATTTGATTTTTAAATTTTGGCAGTAAATTTTTTAAAAATGTAAGCTCTACAAAACAAACAAAGCACATCTGCAGACCAGATTTGGCTGGTGGGCTGACTGCTTAGGACCTCTGGGCTGTGGAGCAAATGGGAATGCCTCTAGGGGGTGCCCGTGTCAGGCAAGATGGGAATTCCTCAGGCCACGGCAGCAAGGTCCAGGGATGCAGGAGAGTCATGGAGAATCTCTGAAGCAGAGGCAGGGAGCAGGATGGGGACTAACAAAGTTCAGAGGCTCAGTTTCTGGGTCAGGAGGTGCTTTTCTCTCACTGTTTGTGGGCAAACAGGGTCAGTAAAGGATACCAAAGAGAAATATGTCGACCTGAATGCAGGATGAGATTCCACTGGCAAAGTGGGGCCACAGTCACATTGCTGTCAACACCTGTGGGAGCCCATTGGAGGGTCTCTAGAAGGTCTCATGCTAGATCCAATTTGAGCAGACCGTTCTAAAATCCCAAGAGGCAGCCAATGATGGAGGAGCTGAAGACATACAGATACCTGATCAACCATGAGTACTGCTGACACCATCACTGAGTCCACATACATTCATGGATTATTTTGTCAAAAGAACTGAGAGAATCATTCTTGGCCCTCAGGAAGCTTAAAGTCCAACCCTCCGTTCTACAGACAAGGAGGTCCCATGAGGCGAATTGACATGTCAAGGTCTGCCACGCAATGGTTAACTGAAGGGGTGTGGCACCGGTTTTGTCTGAAGACAGTTTAGTTCATTATCATGCCCAACAAGAAAATATTTGAGTAGTAAATGCATTTGAAACAAAGGTCAGTTTCAGCTGTAACAAAATGTACACACCCAAAAGAGGCCAAGAAAAACAAAGCAAGGGTGCGAGAAAACTAAAAACGCTACGCTAAAAAATTTTAAGGGTGGTGAATTATTGGATAAACACATCCTTTGTTTTGTCAAAAAGGATTCACTACAGTGTGCTCTTAGGTCAGGGTGGGGAATATTGTTTATATTGAGGCCACTGATGCTAGAACAATCAATCGGAGAGCTGCATAAATAAAAAGCCTTAGAGTAGATTTATTTAATTTCATGTTGCTTTAGGGATCACCTACTGTTTAAATTAACAGAAAACAGATTTCTATTCAATAAATTAAAAAAAAAATACACAGTTAACAGAGCATGAAAATAGAATCAGATTAAAGAGAAGCAAAGAGTGATGCTTGGACAGGTGAGGCACAGTCTTTCTGTTGGCCGAAAGTGAGTGGCAAAGGCTGCATCCTCACCCGAGACTAGCCATCCCCAGCTCTCATGAGGCTGTGTTCCCGAATTGCAGGTATTAAGATGACTGATGGGAACTTGTATTTTCCCATGAAAATAGTATAAATGGCAAAGAGGGTGTGAGGTTAATAGGCTTGACCCCAAGACCAAGTTAACTCCAAAGGGAGCTCCTTCCACATCTCCATTCACCGGAGATCAGTTCACTCATCTGTCCCCTCCACTACCCAGAGGAGGCTCCAGCCTTCCCTCCTCTCTGAAGCCACAGAAACACACCCACCACCTGCTTCTCTCATCACTTTGTTTCTTCCTCCTGCCTCCCCGGGGCACTGATCAGTTCACTTCTTACTCCTTCCTTTGGTGATTTCTTCCACTCTGAGGGCTTCCCCAGTACCCCTACATAGATGGGTACTGCAGGCATTCAGTGGGGAACACTCAAGCAGAGGGATCATGATGCAGACTCGGGCACGGTGGCCATGATGGTCAGGTGCAAGGAGAAGAGAAAAAGCAGGAAGGAGATTCTCTGTGGCCCCTGAGAGAAGCCAGCCTTCTTTTCTCTCTCGTCGAGTCACCAGAGCCCAGCTCTTGTGCTTCTGTCCTTAGATGGCCAAGAAAATATATTCCTAAATAAACTCTTCTATCGAGCTATATTGAGTAGGATTCTGTATCTCTAAACTGAAAGGACCTTGCCTAGAAGGTCAGGCAGTAAACTCCTCTTGGTCCTGGTTTCTCAAGTTATATCTCTCAGTTTTGACTTGGGGTCCCAGATTCAAGGTCCTTTGTTGGCACGGGCCGGGTGGAGGGGAGGTGAGGTGGCGGGGCTGGGATAGCGGCTCCCTGCACAGATGCCCAAGGGTGGTCCCTGCCCTTCCCCAACCTGGTCTGCACCCTGTTGTGACTCCAAGTAGCCTTCCGGCCCAGTTTCTCCAAATTCTGACAAACGCAGTCATAACAAAAATCAATCCAAAGGTGAATTAACTTTTCCCAACACTTCAAATTCACAGAGAACTCTGGCTTCAGTCCAAGGTATAAGTCAGCCTCTGAACGAGGCCTCAGGGAGAGAGATGATAGAATCCTTATGTTGCGTTCTTTTTTCCTTCCCAAAGAGCAGATGTGCACTCTATCAGATGCCTCTTTTTCATCTCAAATCATCTCACTAAATTGAAAACTTTATGGGCGGAATAACTGCCAGGCCTCGCCCGGTTCCTCGCCCCAGTCCTCTCCAGTTGCTGACTGCACGCGGAGCCAGCCCTGTCCTCAGGCGGGGGGATTTAGGGAGTTTGGGCTCCACACTTGAGGGTCACAGCGGCACATCGCCTTTGGCTCCGATTTTGATCTAAGGAATTCTGCTTAATGTCTGACCCCCGTCCCCACCTTATTCTCTCAGGCCAAGGCTCTGACTTCTTGTCCTCCTTAGTACCTACTTCGCGGAAGAACCAGGGTCCTTGCCTTTTCTTCCCAGCTTCCAGCATGGCACTGGAACCCTCTGTGAGTTTTATTACAGGCCTCTCTGATGCTGTCTGCCTGGCTCTCTGGCCTCAAACGAACATTCCTGCCTTCTCCATCAGGTCTTGGGTCCCAGGCTGGATGCCCAATACCGACTTCTGCCTGATGACAGCTGTCACACCTTCTCTCCAGGGGTGAGTTCTGCCCACTGGACCTCACCTCCTCTGGGAAGTCGGTAGGGCCCCCAAACCCATGGGGTCTTTTGGTTCCAGGTCCTCCCCCACCTCAGCCTGCCCCATTCTTGCAGTACTGCCAAAGCAGGACCATAATCACGCCCATCATTAAAATTCCATCTCCTTAATGGCGGAAGAAAAAGTGGATACAGCTGTACCCTTGGTGCTGAGCACAGAAGAGGTTCCCAGTTAGCATCTGGTCCTTAAAGGAAGAAGAGAGGGAGTGGAGGGAGAGAGAGGGAAAGGGACTCTTACCAAGAACACAGCGTTCAGCAGAGCTGTGGGCAGACACAAGGGGAGTGTAAGACATGCCTAAGTCACAGTGCAGCTATAAAGATCAAGTTCTAGACTGTGGGAGCCGAGGCAAATTCTCTCTGGAAGAGAAGGGGTGAAATAGAGCCATCAGCGAAGGGTGAGCTCAGATCCGCAAAGAAAAGAGCTGAGAGGAGCTCTGGAGGAGTGGGAAGAAAGGCTGGCACTTTGTCTCTGGCTTGGAAAAGACCCAAGGACCACTCCAAGGCTCTGTACGAAGGTATCAGTAAAGGTAAGCTACTGACCATGTGGCCAAAGGATACCTTCTTCAGATACTCTTGCAGGGTGATCTGGGCTTGCCCAGCCCGAGAGCACCACCCCTGAGCATGCGCCTTTCTTCATTGCTGGATCCCATGCCAGGCACCCACATTCAAATGAACAGTCCTAACCCCAAGTGGCCTGCGGGAGCAGAGGAGCAAGGAGGCCACCATGCAATCCTGAGGCTCCATCTTCAACTCACAAGGGTTTGTCTGCTACTGTCCCTGTGCCCAGGCTGATGCTGGAACTAAAGAGAGAGCGCCAAAAGCAAACAAAGAGAAGTCACAGCTGTTGACAGTTTGGTGGGCAAAGCAAGGCACACACTGAACATGAACACAGCAACCTGAGATGGCAGGGGGCAGGATGAAGAGCAGCTCCATAAGTGCCTAGAACTCGCCCTTGTCTTCTATCTTCACCTCTCAAAGGTAGTGGTGGGGAAACCAAGCCTTCACAGCTCAAGGTAACAGGGTTAGTGGTGAAGCCAGCAACTATTTCTAGAAGTGATGCAGTGTGGAGGCTAAAAGCAACCTTTGACATTAGACAAAGTTAAGTCCTAATCTTGGCTCTACCAATAGTTGTGTGATCAAAGAAAGGTTACACACTTCTCTGAACATTAGCTTACATATCTGTAGGTTATCAACAGTACCTGCCACATAGAGCTGTTGTATGAAGATTAAATGAGATCATTTAAGACATTATTTGGAGAAGGAAATAGCAGCCCACTCCAGTATTCTTGCCTGGAAAATCCTGTGGACAGAGGAGCCTGGCAGGTTGCAGTCCATGGGGTCACAAAGAGTTGGACGTGACTAAGCGACTAAACAAGACAATTAGCATACCACAAACAGTAGTTACTCTTTTGGCTGTTGCCATCAAAGAAGAACCAACATCTAATCCATTCTCAGATTTTGTTTGGCCAACTTCATGACCTAGAGTTTGGCTCAGGTGGACTAGGGAAGGCTTTATGTTGGAGATTGATAGAGATTCCCCATGACTGGTGGGATCTAAATCCAAGGATCTGATCAGATGACACTGGTGCAGGCCCAGCTCCAGAAACCCCAGCGGCATGCAGGCAGGCTACTGCAAAGGAAACGACTCCAAGGCATCTAGGGAGTGTGGAGTCTGGGACACAGGTGGGCTGGGAGATGAGAAGGCAGGAGCCAGCATACAGATAGTCATATGGTATTATTCCTTGAGCACCTACTATTCCTCAGACTCCAGGCTGAGTGCTTTACCTCCCACACTTTCCCATTCCCCCCACATTTCCAATTTCCAAATAAGGAAGGAATCCCCTAACTCCTACAGTTAATCAGTATAGAGCCAGGGAGGCCCGCCTGACCCCAGCATCCATGCCTTTCTATCCTGCAGCTCTAGGATCCAGTATGTCCCCGTGAGAACATCTCTGATAGAGTGGAAACAGACAGGACCTAAGTTTCATAACTTGGAATTCATAGAGTAAACTTCTTAAAACTGCAAGCAAAACTGTGTATGTATCTTTTTCTCAAAGAAGTGCTGAAAATACTCATCAGACTCTCAGAGGAATTTGTGAAGCACAAAATATCAAGTCCAATATAAAGAGAGAAAAAGAAGTCCCCAAGACCTTATTCCCAAGCTCTGGAGGAGATAGTGGAAAAGATGAATAAGATTGCTCCCGACAGCTTCTTGTTCCTCTAAACCAGTGGCCCCAGCAAGAGTGATCTCACCCAGATGATGTTTTCTGATGTGACAGAAGACAGTTTTGAACACAACCGTCTCCATCTCAGCAAGCCTAACCTGCCATTCATCCATAAGCTCAGGACACCGTCCCTTCTACAGGATGTCACAGGGAGCCACCACTGCCCCCATTTCTTTCCTGGATGCTGGTCAGTTAGTAGCAAGCATGCCCACCGCCAATAAAGATTAATGAAAAGCTAAAGCCACGTCTACCCAGCATGGGAAATGTCTCCATGGGAGGACAGTCAAAAAAAACCACAGCCTGTTGATGGGACTGCTCAAAGCAACCCCCACTCACAAGTTCTCTCAAGGGCCTCACAGCTAAAAATGTGTCCAGGAACAGAGACATGTTGGGTCCCTTGGAAGGCAGGGCCCAGGAACCCGTGTGGTATGTGTGGGTCTCTCATGGGTACGCTTTAGCCTTTTGTGCCTAAATTTAGCCCCTCAATGCTCAATGGCCTCTGCTTCCTCTCTTTTCTCCAGCTTGAAGCACCAGAGCTCAAATACAGGGTTCAAACTGGCTTGAAGGAAGTCAGGATGTGGTTTCATGAGACCCTCTATTCAGAGGAGACTCTGAGACCAGGTGATGGTAGCACATACTCCTATGAGTCACAGACAAAGTAGGAGAAGGAACTCAAGGAGTTGAAGGCTCTGTGGGGTCCATCTGTGAGAGATAAGGCCTAAGGAGAGGAGGCAAGTTACCCTAACTTAAATCTTTGACTCTCTCCAGCTGATTTATTGTTTTGAACTCAAATGCCCAAACTGTTGGGCTTATGTGGACATCCTACACAGATGGCAGGAATTAAGAGTTAGGTTGGTTCTTTAAAAAGAGATGGACATGGCCCAGTGGCTCAAAAATAGGCAAGGCGGGAAACGTCAGCTTCCATCAGAGCCAGTAAGTAATTAAAGCCATTTCCCCTTCCAGAGTCTTCATTACAAAGAGCAAGAAATCAGATCCATTACCCGGATGGAGAGAACGGCAAGATGAGATTTCCTCTCCAAGTTTCTAAACATTTGCAAAGATGAGAATGTTCAACTTCACTTCCTGGACGCTTTAGGACAGAAACAAACAACCAGAAAGTCCCAAAAAGTCAAGAGCACAGGCCTTTTCTCCACATCTTGTGTGGTTAGGGGGAGAGATATCCCAGAATTCAGAAATGGGTTGTCAGGCTCTGCACACCCACATCAGAGAGGATGCAAAAGGATGGGAGAATGTGTGTGTGCCTGCGTGTGTGACTGTGTGTGTGTCCCGCTAAGTACTTCCTTCACTACACAGCTAATCCGATTAGCAGCTTTAGGAAACTCTGCAATGTTAATTCAAGGGCCCCATTCATAGAACAGCTTGGCCCATGCCTGCCCAGAACTCCCATTCTTCTCACTGCACATAAAACGCTCACAGAAGGACGTTCTCTCCCTGAAGAATGCACTCTCGCCTCCTTACCCCCACACACATTCGAAAGGCTGCTGCCACTTCTCATGGTGGGGGGAATGGGACTGTCTGAAAATGGGCAGAAGAACAGTACTCTCTCCATGTCAAGCACAAAATCAGGTTGATATTAACAGCACTGTCAACCCAGGTGGCCACTGAAGCCAGCATCTGTGCTGAAAGGGTGTCATGAATCTCCCCAGTCATAGGGCCCTGGGCAAGCCATTGGTTGTCTGTGGACCTTCACTTCTTTTTCTGTAGTGTGGGGACTTGGAGCAGAGGGCGTAGCTGGGACAGAAGATCAGAAGGAAGGACACTGGGGGTCTGTACAGACACGATGCCATAGTGTTTCGCTGGAGGATGAAGAGAGGGAAGGGAATGAGTGTGTGGGCTGTGGATAAAGCATCGAGGACCTGTGGCACCAGATAAGGAATGTTTCTGATAAGGGATGGGGAGTCATGGAAGGGTTTTAAAAAGCAGTGCATCAATTTTCTCAGGATGCCATGACAAGTTACCACAGAGTGGGCGGCTTACAAACAGCTATCTATTCTTTCCCAGTTCCAAAGGAGAGCAGTCTGAAATCAGGAGGTCAGCAGGGCTATGCTCCCTCTGCTCTAGGCTCTAGGGGAGAATCCTTCCTCGCCTCATCCTAGCTCGTGGTGATTAAGTGATTAACTGAAAGTCGCTCAGTCGTGTCCGACTCTTTGCAACCCCATGGACTACACAGTCCATGGAATTCTCCAGGCCAGAATACTGGAGTGGGTAGCCTTTCCCTTCTCCAAGGGATCTTCCCAACCCAGGGATCAAACCCGGGTCTCCCACATTGCAGGTGGATTCTTTACCAGCTGAGCCACCAAGGAAGCCCAAGAATTCTGAAGTGGGTAGCCTATCCCTTCTCCAGTGGATTTTCCCAATCCAGGAATTGAACCGGGGTCTCCTGCATTGCAGACGGATTCTTTACCAGTTGAGCTACCTCTCCGCAATCCTTGGTGTCCATTGGCTTGTAGCTACATCACTCTTCATGTGGTCTTCCTCTCTGTGTTCTTCTGTGTCCTCTCCTCTTCTTATAAAGATTCTAGTCACTGGACTCAGGGCCCCCCAAATCAAGGATGATCTCAAGATGCTTAACTAGTTAGATCTGCAAAGACTCTTTTCAAACAAGGTTGTATTCTGGGGTTTGGATAGACATAAATCTAGGGGAACACTATCCAATCTAGCACATGGGTTGCAAGGTCAGGTCCAGGAAGATCACTTGGAAGCAGGATGGGGAAGCAGAAACTGGAGGCAGGGAGACTGATCTAATCAGAAATAATTACCAATAGCCTAGGATCCTAAATGACCAGCAAGGGAGCTCCCTTCTGGGGACCCAGAGCCCTCAGCAGCTATTTTTGTGGCCAGCCCAGCACACTGAGTGGGCTCTCAAACCCACCTAGGTACAAGGTCTTGGCTCACTGCCTGGTCCAGAAAGACTCCAGCTCCTTTCCCAGGGCTAGCAAAGGCATGGCTACATGCACCCTGCTGGTTTCCATTCCTTCCTTCTGGCAACATGGCAGACAGGCTGGTACCACGGAGGACACAGCCTGGGAGACTGGAAGCCTTGGGTTCTAGTCCTGACACTGCAACTGGCTGAATTTGGGACACAGGGCACATCTAGAGAACGAGGCAGACCAGATCATTTCTAGAACAAGGACACTGTTTCATTCAGCAACCAGGAAAGCAGCTCCAAGTTCACAGGAGAGAGCAGGGAAAGGAGGGATCTGGGGCCACAATGCATCCCATCCCCCTCCAGGGATTTAGCCCTGTTCCCACCCCACCCTCCCAAAAACTCAGGGGTAATTACCCAAACTTGGAAATGAGATAACCAATATCTAAGAATACATCCTTTCACACATTTGGAAGTACAAAGAGCGGATAAAGGTGTGGTTCCTTTTAAATTTTTTTTTTTAACCAAAGCAAACGTTTAAAGATCTATGCACAGCGTTGTTCACAGTAGCAATGTCTCTAATAGAAAACAACAACAAAAAAACATTACAGAAAAGAAGAAAAACAGCCATCATGTCCATCTGTATAGATTAATTTGATAAATGGTGGCAAAGTTGTACATGAAATGTGATCAACCTCAAAATACCACATGAAAAGATGCCCAGGGTATGGTGTTAAAGACGCAGGTTACGCAAGAGGGTGTTAAGAGAAATTCCTTTTATGTTTAAAAAATATCTTCACATGACCTGAGAGCAGTAAGGCTGGAAGGGATCCAGCAAACAGATCCTGATGCGGACCCCTAACGCTGGGAGAAAAGGGGATTTTCACTTTATACTTTTTACAGTTTTGAGCTATTGGACTTTTTTTTTTTTAACAACCAGTGGTATTAGTTTAATCAGCAAAAACAATTTAAAATATTCCCATTATGAAAATAAAATAACTGTTTTACATAGATGCAAAGTCCTATAGGCCCTCAGAGAAAAGTAATCAAGATAAAAATAACCTTGCATAAAAACACACCAGAAAAAAACTATATATCTCTAGCTTGGGAAGGAGGAAATATCAGGAAGGTTTATGTTTCAAAAGCCTCATGCCCGAGCCCCCAAAGTTCCCTCCTGCACATAACAGATGTCCATCATCCTCTACTTTAACCTTGAACCCACCTATGTCAGTGTTCTTTCTACAAATACCACTACTAACAATGAGGAAGAACAGGAAGGGCTGATATTTATCGAGCATTTCTCATGTGCCAGGCACTGTGCTCAGCACTCTGCATGTATTCTTTCCTTTGGTCCTCACAACATCACTCCAAGGTGAGGAGTATTACTCTACCCATTTAACAGATGAAGATACTGAGGCCCCACTCAAGGATTCAAGCCCAGACAGTCTGAGGTCAAAGCTAGTGATGGTGACCAGTGCTTTGACTACACTCCTGAGAGCAATGCCCTGTGGGAGCTTTTCACCCCTAAGGCCCCTGGGAGATGATTCAGGGCCTGCCAGTCTCCATCTACTTCTTCCTTCTCCTCTCGCCAACCTTCTACATACAAAAGTGCTGGGCCACCTCTGGGGGATCCAAAGTTGAATCTGTGTGGACTCTGTTCTCTCTCAGCTCACAGGGGAGAAGGAACGAGAAGACAGATTCTCAGGTTTTTAGAGCATGAGGCTCACCATGGTAGCCTTAGAGCACCATAAAGGAGTCAGCAGCAGGGCTGCTAGGCTTCCCTTCCCTGCACATCCTTCAGGCAACCTCCCAGACAGGCGACTCTCAGGCAGCTGGTCATTCAGCTGGCATGGTGGCTGGTCACAGCCCAGCCTCTCTTTGAGGTCTTTTACTTACATTTGCAAGCCTGGGTCCCCATGCTGTGCCATGGCAGGTCCCCCAAGAACAGCAGGAGGATTGCTGAGAGGAGCCACCCTGAGCATTCATGATGATGATGCTGTGCAGTTCTGGAGGGATGAGTGGGGTCCCCAAGCTGGAAAGACCAAGACCCAGAGGTCTCCCTGGGTCCTGCATGGTCACCTCCGCCTGCTTTCCAAATCAACACGTACTCACACAGCTGTAAATTGGTGCAACCACTTGGGAAATCTGACTGCATCTACTAATAACTTACAAATACCCTGTGACCCAGCAATTCCACTCCTGGGTACATAAACAGAAATGAGTGCTTATGTCCACCGAAAGGCAGATACAAGACTGTGAGTAGTAGTTTCAGTTATCATATCCCTAAACGGTCAAATGTCCAAATGGCTCTCAATGGAATAATGAATAAACTGGGGTATTTTCATGCAGAAGAACACAGCACAAGAACCAAAGAGGACAAACTAGAGCTTCACACACAACATGGAGGAAATTCCACAGTCACAAAACTGAGGGGGAGGAGACACAAACAGCACACACTGCCCGGGTCCATTCACGTTGGCGAAATGCATCCGTGTGGAAAGAGGTCAGACGAACGGCTGCCGTGCGGTGGGTGCTGGCTGGGAGGGGGCATGAGAGGGAGTCTCGGGGCTCTGGAAATATTCCACCCCTTGGTCTGGGTGGTGGCCACGTGGACTGGACACAGAAAACTACATCATACTGCGTGTCTGAGCTATGTGAAGTTCACTAATTTTTTGTTCGCATTGCATGGCTCACGGGACCTCAGTTCCCTGACCAGGGATTGAACCCGGGCCATAGCAAGGTTTCCTAGTTATAAGTACTAAAATAATATAACAAAAGTGAAGTGAGTGAAAGTCGCTCAGTTGTGTCCAACTCTTTGCAACCCCATGGACTATACAGTCCGTGGAATTCTCCAGGCCAGAATACTGGAGTGGGTAGCCATTCCCTTCTCCAGGGGATCTTCCCAACCTAGGGATCAAACCCAGGTCTCCGATATTGCAGGCAGATTCTTTACCAGCTGAGCCGCAAAGGAAGCCCAGGAATACTGGAGTGGGTAACCTATCCCTTCTCCAGCAGATCTTCCTGACCCAGGAATTGAACCAGAGTCTCCTGCATTGCAGGTGGATTCTTTACGAGCTGAGCTACCAGGGAAGCCCAATATAGCAAAAAAGAAAATTAAAAAAAAATTAATCACACAGAACTTACAATCTGATCAACTTCTCTAGGACACCAGTAAGAATCTGGCAGGGGGCGGGGATGGGGGGGCATATATGATGAGCTGGAATGAGAGAATTATGAAGAGATGCTTCCTTTGGTTGGAGCTCAATTATGATGCAATTTACACACCATGTAAATAACGGTGTGAGAAATAATTTGGGTTCTGAAATCCCATTTAACATTCAAATGGACTTTTCAAACCGTACAGGAGAGGTCCCCTCAAATCCAAAGAAGTGATAATCATAAAGCCAGACACCAAAAGAAGCTTGTTCCTCCCTTCTCCCGGCCACAGGCGATGAGGACCCCTGACCTCCTGACAACCTTTGCCCTCTTGCCTTCCTCTCAGCCCTACATCCTGTGTGGAGCTTGGCCTAGTTCTTGCAAGCTGCTCATGTTCCCCATGAGCCCTGGCAGTTGCCCCCACCCTGCTGAGCACAGTCCTACCGCACCCCGCCCCCCCCCCAACATAAAGAAGGAGCAGACCTTGGACAAGAAGGGAGCTTATCACCAATTCAGCAGAGGTTGCCATCCCATTTCCCACCCCAAGAATGACCCCTCCCTCGGTATGGAATGTCCTTCTCTCCTCTTCGACTCCTTCTCCAATATGGGAATCCCGTCCACCTCCCCAGGACCTCCTCCTCTGGGAAGCCTTTCTGACTCCCCCACACCAGCAATGGCACCCTTCTCGGTGTCCCTACTCCCCCTGTGCTTCCTGGGACCTCTGCCTCTAACTCTTCATTCGTTTTGCATCTATTTCCTCCACGAGCTGGTGAACCCTTAAGAGACACCTCAGTCTATACCTTCTCAGGATTTGGCACTAGACCTGGCACAAAATGAACACTCAGTGTAGGTTTCAATTAATAATTGAGTGAGTGAGCGAGTGAGTCAACTGGGACCATACCCAGAAATATGAATACAGTGTATTCGCCTTCCCTCCCAAATGAATACAGATCCCAGGGCCTTTTGTGCCAGGAGATGCTGAAATGGAGAATTGGTAAATTAGTTCTAGTGGAATCTTTGAGCTGTGGGGGCGGGGGGGCTTTGGGGATGTTCTTGAATGCCACCAAGCAGAGGGGAAGGGGTGGCCCTGACAACCCCTCTTCCACCGTCACCACCAGCGAGTGGCATGGTAAGGCTACCCAAGCATCCAGCCAGGAACCCAGCAACCTCAGGGCTGCAGATGGGATGTTGAGAGCAGTGGTAGAGGGGACTCCATCAAGCTCCCCTAGCCATAGATAAGCAAATTACATTTCCATTAAGAAACATTAGGCAGGACCCCTGCCACCCACAGAGGAAAGCCCCAGCTCTCTCAGGCCACAGACACTGGGTACCATGGGAGTTGCCTCCACTCTGGGCACATTCCCACCCACCCTGTCAACAGGCACCTCGATCATCTACCCCAACTTCTCCAGGTGCCTCTATCTTCAATAGCTCCCCAAAGAGCCACCCTCCAGTGATGCACAGCTTCCTCTGTTCCTTAAGGCAGCCCCTTTCATACTCCCTGTCTCTGCACACAGTCTCTCCTCTGGCTGAAATGTCTCTTCTTGATTCTTCACCTAATGAACTCCTATTCATCCTTCAAGACACAAGACCATTCCCATGATGACTTTCTTGGCCCCACTGCTCTTGATTCGTTGTAACCCTTGCCCGGAGGAATGACAGTTTATCTATCTACGCTTCAGTTTCATTCCGCTGGACTGGGTGCCTTAGTGATTCCATCTGTCATTGCCTGAGAACATGCCACGTGCCAGGCACCAGGTTAGCCCATTCCTTTTGGAGTAAATCCTCCCAACCCCTACTGACCGGTGTGCTGGTTTCATCCTCATTTTAGAGACAGGAAGACTGAACTCTGAGATGTTAGTGAGCTCGACCAGGTCTAAGCTCTGTCTGCCTGGCATGAAAGCTCTCCTTGAAGGCGGAGGCCACACGCTATTCCTCTTTCTCTTACCAGCACTGCACTAGACCCATGAGAGGTCTAAAAAGGGAAGTATCCAGTATTATAATACAGTAGAGTGTCATTGGAGAGGAAATGGCACCCCACTCCAGTACTCTTGCCTGGAAAATCCCATGGACGGAGGAGCCTGGTAGGCTGCAGTCCATGGGGTCGCTAAGAGTCGGACACGACTGAGCGACTTCACTTTCACTTTTCACTTTCATGCATTGGGGAAGGAAATGGCAACCCACTCCAGTGTTCTTGCCTGGAGAATCCCAGGGACGGGGGAGCCTGGTGGGCTGCCGTCTATGGGGTCGCACAGAGTCAGACACGGCTGAAGCGACTTAGCAGCAGCAGCAGCAGCAGCAGAGTGTCATCAGTTATGCAAGACGAATGCTCTGGAGATCTGCTGTATCACATCGAGCTTGTAGTTTCCAGTATTGTGTTGTACATTTAACATTTTGTTAAGACAATAGATCTCACGTTAAGTGTTCTTACCACAATTTTTTAAAGCCTCAAAAGAAAGGAAAGGAGGGTGGGTAGAGGGGTCACAGGTAGGACAGAAAGTGTAGCATCTGGCACACAGGAGCCTTGGTCACTGTCAGCCACACAGCCTATCATCTCCACAGTGCAGAACCCTGGGCTTCTTTCTGAGATTGGAGATTCCACAGAGGGGAGGCGTCTGAGTACAGGGGGCAGGGGGGTGAGGAGAACTCAGGAAACCAGTCTCGTCACTGCCTACCCCAAGGTGAAGGCATGCAAGGAGGGTGGGAGAGGTGCTGTCCAAGCTTTATACGCCTTGTCAGTGTTTCCTGGCCCAGGGGGGATTTCCACCTGGTTTGTAGGCCAAGCAAGTGCACAATACCCCTGTTTCCTCGCCATCTCCCGCCACAAGCATCTTCCCACTACTAATCAGCATCAGCATCACCACCACATGCCCTCAGTGGAGCCTCTCTAGGAATTCTCTCCATTTGGGAGGTGCCAGACCCTGAGGCCAGAGTCCTGAGAACCTGTGTTGAGTTCAAGTCTCTGAGCTTAGGGTTGAACCTTTGGATAAAGAGGCAAATGGAGGTCTTCTTAGAAGGACAGGTAAATTTCAGCTTCCCAGCCTGCAATGGAGAAGAAGTGGTCCCTCTGGTTTTCCATTGACAGGTGGGCCCTGGACCAACAGGCCAAATACCAATGATTTGTGGTCCACATCTACCCACGTCTGAGTCCCCGCCCTTTCCTCCAGGGCAGGGGCGGAGGGGACACCTACCTGGGTCCAAGCCCCTGGCCCTTCCTTCCAGGGCAGGGGTGGAGGGGACACTGTACTTACCTGTGCTGTGTCCCATGTCCTCCACTGACTGCTTGACCCAGTCATGGGCTTTGTCGATGTGAAATAGCTTCAGGTCCTCTTCATCTAAGGCAATGTCTCCCCAAAAGACAGCTGGGAAGGAAAAATAGAAGTGTATCAATTTAAGCTGGAGATCAAAGAATGAATTTACTAGTGGCCCAGAGGGTATTGGAAGCTAAGTAGCAAACTCTAGAAAAGATAGTCCATCCAATCAAATTTCTCCCTGAGCCTAAGAGACAGGACTGGTAGAGAGAGAACAACAGATAATAAATCTGTGCATCAAAGCCACAGGGCTGGGGCCAACTGAACTGAAGATTAAAGGCCTAGGTCAGGAAAATGCAAAACCAGAGTGAAATATTGTCTCACGTCTGTTAGAATGGCTGTTATCAAAAACACTAGAAAAGGAAGTGTGGGCAAAGATGTGGAGAAAAAGCAACCTTTGTGGAGACTTCCCTGGTGGTCCAGTGGCTAAGACTCTGAGCTCCCAGTGCAGGGGTCCTGAGTTTGATCCCTGGTCAGGGAACTAGATCCCACATGCTACAACTAAGACCCAGCACAGCCAAATAAATAAATATTAAAAAAAAAAAAAAAAACCTTTGTGCACTGTTGGTGGGCATGTAAATTGGTACAGCTCTTATGGAAAACAAGCTTTCCTGGTGGCTCAGTGGTAAAGAACCCGCCTTCCAATGCTGAGGACACAGGTTCAATCCCTGGGTCAGGAAGATTCTCTGGAGAAAGAAATGCCAACCCACTCCAGTATGCTTGCCTGGGAAATCCCACTGAAAATGGAGCCTGGCAGGCTACAGTCTATGGGGTTGCAAAAGAATCAGACATGACTTAGTGACTAAACGACAAAAGCCATGGAAAACAATATGGCAGTTTCCCCCAAAAATGAAAAACAGAACTACTATGTGACCTAGCGGTTCCACTTCTGAGTACTTACCTAAAGAAAATGAAAACACTGACTTGAAACAATATCTGTATCTCCACGTTCATTGCAGCGTTATTTACAATAGCCAAGATATGGAAACAACGTTAAGTGTCAGCCATGAAAAAAGAACAAAGTCTTGCCAGCTGCAACAACATGGATGGATGTGGAGGGCATTAGGCTAAGTGAAATAAGTCAGACAGAGAAAGACAAACATCACATGATCTCTTTTACATGCAGAATATATATATTCCACATGAAAGCTTATATGTATATATATATACAAACATGGTTGCCAGAGGCAGGGAGTGGGGCAGGTGTGGGATAAATAGGTAAATTATTTTTATTGTTTTTATTTTGTTGTTGTTTAAATAAGTTGAGTTAAAAAAAAAGAATCAAGCAATTCATAGTGGGAATGAAAAGGAATGGAGAGAATCTGGAAAATCAGGAACTTGGGGAGTTGGAAGAGCCAACCTATTCTTATCACTAAACAGTAAAAGAAAAACTGAGAAGGCCTTTGAGTAACAAAGACTGATTAAAACTCAGGCTCATGGTGTAGAGAACTGGGAACCCTCAGTCAATGCCAGCAGAGGTATAAAATGGTATACTCCCTATGGAAGGTGTTTGGCATTTTTCTACAAAGTTAAATTTATCACAAGACCCAGCAATTTCACTCCTAGAGATCTCCACAAAGGAAATGAAAATATAGGTCCACATAAAGACATGTACTCAAATGTTAACAGCAGCCTTATTAATGTGCTGTGCTGTGCTTAGTCGCTCAGTTGTGCCCAACTCTTTGCAACCTCATAGACTGCAGCCCGCCAGGCTCTAGGAGCCTTATTAATAATTGCCCCAAACTTGAACACAACCTAAATGTCTATCAACTGTTGAATGGATAAACAAAATGTGGTCTATATATATGATGGAAAACTATCTAGCAATTAAAAAGAACAAACTTAAAAAAAAAAAAGAAGTCTTGACACAGGCTACAATACGTGATTCTAAAAAACATCATGCTAAGTGAAAGAAACCAGATGCAGAAGACTACATCTTATACGATTCCATTTATATGAAGCATCTAGAAAGACAAGTTTATAGAGCCAGAAAGAATAGTGATTGCTTATGGCTGGGGGTGTGGATGAGATCAGACTATAAGTTGCCATGAAGGAATTTTTCCAGGTAGTAGAAATGTTCTAAAATTGGACTGTGGTGATGGTTTGCACAACTACCGATTGGCTTAACCCTTTGAAATTTGCACTTCTTTTCACCTTGTTAAATAGTGTAACAAAGTTGGCTCAGCCAAAGATGGTTTCCAGCTGAGGGTCCTGCGCCCCTCTCACCTTTCTGAAGATTTAGCACAGGTCCACAATACAGGGCCATCTTTTCCTCCAAGGAAAAACATCCTTGTCAATGATGCCTTCACAGTGTGATCAGGAGCACCCCTCACATTCTGAGAGCAGACAGAGAAGCAAGAGGGCAGAAGGCAAAGGGAGGATATAACAGGACCTGGGAAGACTTCAACAAGCCAAGGAAGTAGCACAATGATGTTCAAGCTTTTGTGCCCACATAATTTTTCAAATATTTTATTTATTAATTATTTTTTGACTGTGTTAGGTCTTAGTTGGGGCATGTGGGATCTAATTCCCTGATCAGATCAGATCAGATCAGTTGCTCAGTCGTGTCTGACTCTTTGCAACCTCATGAATCCCAGGCCCTTGCCTTGGGAGCATGTAGTCTTAGCCAGTGGACCACAGGGAAGTCCCCAAAATAATTTTTAAAAGCCCAATATCCTTATGTATATTGTGAGCCTAACATTTAAGATTTCCCCCCATGAGTTTAAATACATTTTTAATTTTGTTCACAAGAAGTAAAAAAAAAAAAAAAAATAGTGAACATTTTATACGATGAAGATTGACTATAATTATAATAAATGTTTCAGAACGTGATTTGGTAAAATAGATTTAACCATCTTATTGAATAGCACATGCTACATCAGAAAGAAAACAAGGAAATATTCATCTTGGGTTTTATCAACATATCTTGAAATAATGAAAGTTCAGAAACCATTTCAGTTATACTTAAAAGAATCACTGTCGTTAACTCTTATTTCAGTTGTTTTGAATTCAAAATATTCCACTAAGCACCATGCATCCCCCTAGACAGAGACTCATACAGATAGGAAAAGACAGGAGAATGCCAGGTCTAAAGTGCCTTGTTTTTAGTTGTGTTCACCTCTTTGCGACCCATGGATGGTAGCCTGCCAGGCTCCTCTGTCCATGGGACTCTCCGGGCAAGAATACTGGAGTGGGCTGCCATTTCCTTTTCCAAGATACCTTGACTCATCATCAGAGAAGGCTGCTCTGTGAGCAGTCATTCCTCATTTTCCCTTTAGTGCTCAGAGGCTTTTGTACTCCAGGATGAGTGACGAGTGATGCTTTCTTCAGTAAAGCTGGGGAGGGACCACCGTGACCAGGGCATCCTCCAGCAGTTTTAATGCAGAATCTTGTGTGGAAGCTTTAGAATCTGGATATTCATTCCCTTAAATTCTCTGCACAGTGCAGCCCTTTCTAAGTCTCTGGTACCCCTGCACACACCAGTTTGCAAACCAGAGAGTAACAGAGGTCAGGGCAAGGGAGCTTCCTAAGTCAGAGGGCTGCCGAGAAACTCCTCCTGGGCTTCCTCAGCCCGCCTTGGTCTCCATCTGTTTTCCAGCCCTTCAAGGCCCAGCACTCAGGAGTCCTGCTTCAAAGGGAAGGAGTCCCAGGCTGCTTCCCACATAAGGAATTCTTCCTGAAATCACTTCCAGCCTGCATGTGTTGTATTGTTCACCTGGGGAGGTAGGTTGATTAAAAACATTAATTTTAAGCCAGAGGAGTCCTGGGTTCAAATCCTGTTATGGCCATTTGATAGCTGTGTGACCTTAAACATATCATTTGACCTTGCTGAGCCTCGGTTTCCTCATCTTGAGATAGAATTACCTACCTTGCAGAGTTGGCAAGAACTAAATGAAGTAAGTGTGTTAAACACTCAGTACGACAGGTCCTGGCCCTCAGGGAGCATTCAGTGAGGAGTCGCGTCACTGTAATTTTCACTGGGTTCCCTGTCTTTCTCCTACTCTGCTCTGTCTTCATCCAGAAGCCCCTTTCCTGTGAAGCTCACTGAGCTCCCAACAGCCATATCTCTGAATGAAAGTATTCCTCCCACTCCTGAAACATGCCAGCCTTTCTCTGTGTTCCTTTAGGAAAAACAGTCCCAACCAGACCACATCAACCAGACCACAGGAGCTAAATTGTGTCTGTGCATCTACCTAACAAATATTTACTGAGCCCACAAATGCAAGGGTGGGAGTACAGGAAGTGAAGCTGGGGGTGTGGGGAGGAATAGTGTATTCTATAATGCTTTAAATTAATATTGGATTGTCCATATGCAGTAATTCTTGACCTTTCTCATTCCCATTTTATAGATGAAGAAACTGAAATTCCGAGAAGAGAATGACTTGTTTGGGGTCACACAGCCAGCGAGTGGCAGAGCCAAAACAACCAAACCCGGGCTTTTTTCAGTTCCCACGTTTCCTTCCTCAGTTTCCCATTCTACCAGATTCCAAGTGCCTTGAGGACAGGCTCCAGCTGTACACATATTTCATACAGCAAATCTCACTTTATACTAAGAAAAGCCATCATATAGGTGCTCTGGCTCAGAGTGAAGTACTGAATGAGACAAAATGTCCAAGTTGTGCCTGTGTAACCGTGAACAAATAGCCTCTCTGAATCTCAGTTACCTCATCTTTCACATGAGAATAAATAATTATAATAGCTTCCCCACAAGGTTGTTGTGAGCATCAAGTCAGATACTGTGAGTAAAGTTGGCACCAGGCACCACTGGGTAAATATAAGATGCTCAGCTGAGCTGCACCTTCCAGACGTGAAGATCCTCAGCAATGGCTCCCATTAATGGTGATGGACAGTGAGATCAGGAGAGGCTGTAACAGGTATGACCTCTCCCACGCCCACAAGGGGGTCATTGACTTACCACTAGCACCCAGCCCAAGGCAGCCCTTACCCACAGCCCCACAGAAGGGGCTGGCCCAGCCTGCCCCTGGGAGCACACACTGGGAAGACCACAGGGTCTGTCACCGGACTGTCCATCTCAGGACCCAGAGAGCCCCCTCCCACACCAGCCTAGCCTCCTCTCCTGTGGTCCTGGAGGGTCCCTGACACCAAATCTGATCTCACACACTGCCCTTCTGTCTAACGGATGCTGTCTTGGAATCCTAAAGGCAGCTCCTTTGTCCCTCAAGGAGATCAAACCAGTCCTTCCTAAGGGAAATCAGTCCTGAATATTCACTGGAAGGACTGATGCTGAAGCTGAAACTCCAATACTTTGGCCACCTGGTGTGAAGAACTGACTCCTTAGAAAAGACCTGATGCTGGGAAGGATTTAAGGCAGGAGGAGAAGGGGACAACAGAGGATGAGATAGTTGGATGGCATCACCGATCTGATGGTCTTGAGTTTGAGCTCCGGGAGTTGAAGATGGACAGGGAAGCCTGGCATGCTGCAGTCCATGGGGTCACAAAGAGTCAGACACGACTGAGTGACTGAAACCTGTCCCTCAAAGACACAGTCCGAGAAGGCTGCTGCCTGTCACCTAGATGCCTCTCCTAGAATGATTCACCAGCACTGCACTAGGCTCTGGAAGCTCCCCAACATCAGGCCTCAGACCAGAGTAAGTGGTACCCCAGAAGAGAGGTCCAGAATCAGCTTGTCATCTCCAGTCCTACTCTGATCCCATTCCATAGACATGAGCATGATGTGGAGAGAGGCTGAGTGATTTGTTCAAGGTCCCTAAACAAGGCATTTCACACAGCCAAGGCTCCAGTCCAGGACGATTCTCATTATGCTGTCATCTTAACTAGTACAGTAGAATCTGTCCACATGCATCTGGGAGCCAAGAGTGAAAATCCCAATGCCAAAGGGGGAAGACATGGGCTTTGGATATTCAAAATAAGCCTGACGCAACAGTGGGGAGCCATCACCCCAGACTCCAGTGACAACGTGCATGCTCTTCTGCACCTAGTTCCTTCAACAATCTCAACCAGTGCCCCATACGAGAACTCAAGAATGCTCAGGAGTCAGCTTGGAGGCAGGTGCTGTGACCCAGAGGTCACAACTTCATGTCAACACAGTATCTACTGTGGGTTTATGGCTCCTCCTCCAGCAGAAAGGCACGATAAAGAGCAGACTGAGGAAGGAAGGCAGGATGTACACATTTACTGAGCCAAGCACACAGGACGGGCTCTGCCTGCAAGAGAAGGATGCCAACAGAGCCTCCTGCCACGCTCCCATCTTCAGAGGTGGGCTCCATCTGACTGCAGGGACTCTGAGGGCTGCATCCATGGAGTTACAGAGGGAGTCCATTTCTGAAATAGCCTCTCCTCTCAACTAGACAAAGCTTTTGTCTCCTGTTTTTTTTTCCAAGACAACTTGTGGGTCTCTCTTGAATAGACTGGAGAGTCCTCTTGTTCCAGAAGAGTCACAGGACG
This sequence comes from Bos indicus, assembly GCF_029378745.1. NCBI lineage: Eukaryota > Metazoa > Chordata > Mammalia > Artiodactyla > Bovidae > Bos > Bos indicus. The sequence goes on from NC_091785.1 coordinate 17,714,850, forward strand.
TTCTACCACACCTGAGCTGCTCTGAGTCCTAGGGCCAGGCCATTCTACTAGAAATTCTCCTCTACAGTCTCATCACGTTCAGTCGCTCAGTCATGTCCAACTCTTTGTGACCCTATGGAGTAGCTCTCCAGGCTCCTCTGTCCATGAGATTTCCCAGGCAAGAATACTGGAGTGGGTTGCCATTTCCCTCTCCAGGGGATCTTCCTGACCCAGGGATTGAACCCTCATCTTCTGCATTGGCAGGCAGATTCTTTACCATCTGAGCCACCAGGGGTTTCATCACAACAGAATTTAATTAACTTCTATCTTCGAAGTTTCATGAAGGCAAAGATTGTCTGCCTGTCCTGTAGGTCCATCTTCAGCACAGAGAGCAGGAAACATCTGTTGAATGAAAGCCTTGAGGAACTTCAGAAGACTGTCTTCTAGCCTGAGTCTCTACACCCGAAGATGAAATCTGAGACCCAGAAAGAGCTTCTCGACCCTCCTTTAAGGGTTTTTTATATGTGAAATAGAAAGTGCACATTCTTCTATAGGGATGGTCACTATGTCTCTATCCAACGGACTAAGGCATATCAGAAAATGAGGACAGGCCATTAGCTCTAAACCCCATAGGAGATAGTCACCAAGCCACTCTCAAGATGAGCAAAAAGTATGATGCATAAAACTCAGGTTGAATAACTACCCACCATAAAACCAGGACCCAAGGTACCACTAGAAGCTCTGTTAATGCGGGCAAAGATTTTTGTCTACTTTTTTTGCTACAAATATCCCTAGTGCCCAGAACAATGTCTGACATCGAGAATATGCTCACAAAATATTTAGTGATAAATTAATGAAAGGAAAGTGTGTTCCAAATTCTATTTATGTAAGTTCAATGCCCAAAGCCTGGCTAAATTATTCTTCAACCACCTGCCTGGGAAGTAACCAGGTCTCCTTCCTTTTGAAATGACAGGCATATCTGAAAACATTAAATTTTCAATAGATAGTGAGTCTTGTTTCCTGCATCTATTCTGCCATTGTGGCCCCAGGGAGGGAAGAAGGTGAAGGCTACTTCAGGGAAGGAGTTGGATATGACCTGGGGAGTCCCCATCAGCAGAAGGGTGAGTAGGAAGAAGCCTTCCACATCAGAGGATATGAATGGGCCATGTGGTGTGAGGGAGCCTGTGCACACAAGGCTCTTAGGAAGTTCCCCAAGGTATAGCCCAGTGCGGCTGCAAGTCTAGAAGCCGCCCACCCACCACACACAGGGGCAATGGGACAATGGGAGCGGAGGGCAATGTCCAGAGACCTGGGCCAAGGGTGCTTCCAAATCTGGTCCCAGCACCTGGTGTCTGGGACTCTGGGTGCTCCCACATGCCTAGGGAGGATGCAAGGGCGTCAAGAGGGCCAGTGGAACAGCAGAGGCCTGAGGTCAACATGACAGGCCATAGAGGATGATTGACAACCAAAGCCAAAGGATCAAGAGTATAGCCTTTACCAGCGGGATCAGCATGTCAGGCTGAAATGCTAGAGCTAAGCAGATACCCCTCAGTATTTTATATTATTTTAATTAATTTAAATTGCCACATGTGGCTAATTGCTGCTGCTGCTGCTAAGTCGCTTCAGTCGTGTCCAACTCTGTGCGACCCCATAGATGGCAGCCCACCAGGCTCCTCCATCCCTGGGATTCTCCAGGCAAGAACACTGGAGTGGGTTGCCATTTCCTTCTCCAATGCAGGAAAGTGAAAAGTGAAAGTGAAGTCGCTCAGTCATGTCCAACTCTTAGCGACCCCATGGACTGCAGCCTACCAGGCTCCTCCGTCCATGGGATTTTCCAGGCAAGAGTACTGGAGTGGGCTGCCATTGTAAGTATACAGTATGTGCACGTCTACATGCATGTTCAGTTGCTCCCGTTGTGTCTGACTCTTTACAACCCTATGGACTGTAGCCCACCAGGTTTCTCTGTCCATGGGATTCTCTAGGCAAGAATACTGGAGTGGGTTGCCATGCCCTCCTCCAGGGGATCTTCCCAACCCAGAGACTGAACCCACATCTCCTGTGTCTCTTGCATTGCAGGGAGTGTCTTCACCACTGAGCCACCGAGGAAGCCTAAGTATACAATATAAATAATATAAAATAAAATATTGTGTAACATACAATATAGTAATATAAAATAACAAATTCTGTTTAATTAAAATAGCAGCAAAAAAGGATCATATATCTAGGAAAAACCTTGACATAACTAGTAGTCCTATGTTGGGACTTCCTTGGTCCAGTGATTAGGACTCCAAACTCCCAATGCAGGGGTCACAGGATCAATCCTTGGTCAGGGAACTAAGATCCTCCAGGCTGAAAAGTGAAGCCAAAAAAAAAAAAAGTAGTACCACGCTGACACTGTAAAATTCTACTAAAACTTATAAACAGTGACATGAAAAGAAAGATATACTCTGTTTCTGAAACATTCTTTCTGAACTAATGTGTAGGTTTAATATATTTTAATCAAAAGTTCAATACATTTTTTCCTATTATTTTACAAAAGAATATTAAAGTTCATTTGCATAATTAGGTGATAAAAGTCAAGGAGAAGAGTACCAAAGGATGACTGGCCTCATAAAACAAGAAAATACGTTATAAATCTTAGACGAACCTGCAACATGGAATAGTCTGGAAGCAATCCTTAGTCTATATAAGAAAATGTATATATGACAAAAGAGGTCTCACAAAATTGTGGAAAGAGGGGGATTAATCAAAATCAGTAAATTACATGGAGACAATGGGTTAGCTCTTTGAGGAAAAGTCAAGTTGGTTTTGAACCTCTCACCAAAATAAATCACAAATAAATAATTGAAACCAACATATCAGCGGAACAGTATTTACAATGTAATGAGCTAAGTCTACACATTCAAAACACACAGCTATTGAATGGTTACCAAAAGGCAAGACCCATCAGCCTCCTAGGAGAAGACTCTTGAAGGAAGGATTCCTACCACTTGGGTAACTTGCTTCTTCCACCACCGACCCCTGGCTACTGGCAACCCATTCCAGTGTTCTTGCCTGGAGAATCCCCACAGTCAGAGGATCCTGGCAGGCTACAGTCCAAGGAATCATAAAGAGTTGGACACGATTGAGCGACTGAGCACACACACACTAGATGGGCAGCACTGACCTCATCTTGAAACTTGATAGAAACACCCACTCCCAGGGCCTGTCCCAAACCTGCTGAATCAGAGGCTGCATGTTAACTGGATCCCCAGGTGGAACATGTACACTGTGAAGTCTGAGAAGCACTGACTCAAAGCACCAGAGGCTTTGCCTCCAGCGACCATGCCCCTGGGGCCACGGGCTCTCCTCTACCCCTCTGTGCCTGTCATGGCTGTAAGGAAAAGGTCAAGCAGGGTAATTCTTCACAGAAATGTAGAACATGGGTGTATAGGCCATAGGAAAGATCTAAAATGTACACCAATGAAAATGCTATCTTTTTGGCTAACAAACACATGAAAAGATGCTCAACATCACTCATTATCAGAGAAATGCAAATCAAAACCACAATGAGGTACCATCTCATGCCGGTCAGAATGGCTGCTATCAAAAAGTCTACAAACAATAAATGTTGGAGAGGGTGTGGAGAAAAGAGAACCCTCTAATACTGTTGGTGGGAATGCAAACTAGTACAGCCACTATGGAGAACAGTGTGGAGATTCCTTAAAAAACTGGAAATAGAACTGCCATATGACCCAGAAATCCCACTGCTGGGCATACACACTGAGGAAACCAGAACTGAAAGAGACATGTGTACCCCAATGTTCATTGCAGCACTGTTTATAATAGCCAGGACATGGAAGCAACCTAGATGTCCATCGGCAGACGAATGGATAAGAAAGCTGTGGTACATATACACAATGGAATATTACTCAGCTATTAAAAAGAATGCATTTGAATCAGTTCTAATGAGGTGGATGAAACTGGGGCCTATTATACAGAGTGAAGTAAGTCAGAAAGGAAAACTAAGAGCATGGCATCTGGTCCCATCAGATCAGATCAGATCAGTCGCTCAGTCGTGTCCGACTCTTTGTGACCCCATGAATCGCAGCATGCCAGGCCTCCCTGTCCATCACCAACTCCCGGAGTTCACTGAGACTCATGTCCATCGAGTCAGTGATGCCATCCAGCCATCTCATCCTCTGTTGTCCCCTTCTCCTCTTGCCCCCAATCCCTCCCAGCATCAGAGTCTTTTCCAATGAGTCAACTCTTTGCATGAGGTGGCCAAAGTACTGGAGTTTCAACTTTAGCATCATTCCTTCCAAAGAAATCCCAGGGCTGATCTCCTTCAGAACGGACTGTTTGGATCTCCTTGCAGTCCAAGGGACTCTCAAGAGTCTTCTCCAACACCACAGTTCAAAAGCATCAATTCTTCGGCGCTCAGCCTTCTTCACAGTCCAACTCTCACATCCATACATGACCACAGGAAAAACCATAGCCTTGACTAGACGAACCTTTGTTGGCAGAGTAATGTCTCTGCTTTTGAATATGCTATTTAGGTTGGTCATAACTTTCCTTCCAAGGAGTAAGCGTCTTTTAATTTCATGGCTGCAGTCACCATCTGCAGTGATTTTGGAGCCCAGAAAAATAAAGTCTGATACTGTTTCCACTGTTTCCCCATCTATTTCCCATGAAGTGATGGGACCGGATACCATGATCTTCGTTTTCTGAATGTTGAGCTGTAAGCCAACTTTTTCACTCTCCACGTTCACTTTCATCAAAGGCTTTTTAGTTCCTCTTCACTTTCTGCCATAAGGGTGGTGTCATCTGCATATCTGAGGTTATCGATATTTCTCCCAGCAATCTTGATTCCAGCTTGTGTTTCTTCCAGTCCAGTGTTTCTCATGATGTACTCTGCATATAAGTTAAATAAGCAGGGTGACAATATACAGCCTTGATGTACTCCTTTTCCTATTTGGAACCAGTCTGTTGTTCCATGTCCAGTTCTAACTATTGCTTCCTGACCTGCATACAGATTTCTCAAGAGGCAGATCAGGTGGTCTGGTATTCCCATCTCTTTCAGAATTTTCCACAGTTTATTGTGAGCCACACAGTCAAAGGCTTTGGCATAGTCAATAAAGCAGAAAGAGATGTTTTTCTGCAACTCTCTTGCTTTTTCCATGATCCAGCGGATGTTGGCAATTTGATCTCTGGTTCCTCTGCCTTTTCTAAAACCAGCTTGAACATCAGGAAGTTCACAGTTCACATATTGCTGAAGCCTGGCTTGGAGAATTTTGAGCATTACTTTACTAGAGTGTGAGATGAGTGCAATTGTGTGGTTGTTTGAGCATTCCTTGGCATTGCCTTTCTTTGGGATTGGAATGAAAACTGACCTTTTGCAGTCCTGTGGCCACTGCTGAGTTTTCCAAATTTGCTGGCATATGGAGTGCAGCACTTTCACAGCATCATCTTTCAGGATTTGGAATAGCTCAACTGGAATTCTATCACCTCCACTAGCTTTGTTCATAGTGATGCATTCTAAGGCCCACTTGACTTCACATTCCCATCACTTCATGGCAAATAGATAGGGAAAGCGTGGAAACAGTGTCAGACTTTATTTTTCTGGGCTCCAAAATCACTGCAGATGGTGACTGCAGCCATGAAATTAAAAGACGCTTACTCCTTGGAAGGAAATGACCAACCTAGATAGCATATTAAAAAGCAGAGACATTCTTTGCCAACAAAGGTTCATCTAGTCAAGGCTATGGTTTTTCCAGTGGTCATGTATGGATGTGAGAGTTGGACTGTGAAGAAAGCTGAGTGCCGAAGAATTGATTCTTTTGAACTGTGGTGTTGGAGAAGACTCTTAAGAGTTCCTTGGACTGCAAGTAGATCCAACCAGTCCATTCTGAAGGAGATCAGTCCTAGGTATTCATTGGAAGGACTGATGCTAAAGCTGAAACTCCAGTACTTTGGCCACCTCATGCAAAGAGTTGACTTATTGGAAAAGACTCTGATGCTTGGAGGGATTGGGGACGGGAGGAGAAGGGGATGACAGAGGATGAGATGGCTGGACGGTATCACCGACTCGATGGACATGAGTTTGAGTGAACTCCGGGAGTTGGTGATGGACAGGGAGGCCTGGTGTATTGCGATTTATGGGGTCGCAAAGAGTGAGATATGACTGAGAGACCGAACTGTAACTGGAACCGGAACACATATATATGGAATTTAGAAAGATGGTAATGATGACCCTATATGCGAGACAGCAAAAGAGACACAGAGATAAAGAACAGACTTTTGGACTCTGTGGGAGAAGGCAAGGGTGGGATGATTTGAGAGAATAACATTGAAACATGTATATTACCATATGTGAAAGAGATTGCCAGTCCAGGTTCGATGCATGAGACAGGGCGCTCAGGGCTGGTGCACTGGGATGACCCTGAGGGATGGGATGGGGAGGGACGGGGGAGAGGGTTCAGGATGGGGGACACATGTACACCATGGCTGATTCATGTCAATGTATGGCAAAAATCACTACAATATTGTTAAGTAATTAGCCTCTAATTAAAATTAATTAATTAATTAAAAAAAAAGAAAATGCCATATTTTCCAGTCCTGGCTGACCCCAGTGGACCTCCAACCTGCAATTCAGGGAGTTGTCACCTGGTGGTGGAGTTTGGTTATGAAGCTCTGGACACTGACTATCAGGAAAAGATTATGAAATTCAACTGGAAAACTGCCTTTCAGAAATCAAAAATAGAAACCTTGAAAGTAGTCAAATAAAAATGTAAAGCTATTATATAATAAATTTAAAAATAAAAGAGACATTTTAAAGAAATACTTTCTAATGATATATAATCAAGGATGTGCTGATATTTAACAACTGGCTGGGGGAGAAGAAAGTCTTATTTCTCTGGTATAAATACACCCACTGTGGCTGACTTCATGGTCACAGAACATGGAGATGGAGGATATGTGTACATTCAGCTCTCACACGCAGGCAAGAGCCAGCTTCAGCACACTTCTGTAATAACAATAAATAACTGTAAAGTCTCTCAGTTTCTACAGTTATGTCATGTTCCCCATCTGATTCCACGAGCCTGAACTCAAGGCTGCAAAAGATGACCATGAACTAATCCTTGCAGGGAAAGGCCCATCACAGAAGGTCCCATCTCAGGGTCCCCATAGCACAGCATCTTGACTGAAGCACACAGCACTCTGTCCCAGGGATCAGGATAAATGCCTCCTATACATTACCTTCAAAGGAAGGCCCAGAGGGGAGGTAGGAATTGGCCAAGGTCATGTAGGCAGGATGAGGCTTCATGGGTGTTTTAAGTAAAAAATGCCTTCCTGATTCCCAAATCACAGCCCCCTCCACCAAGTCAACTTCTCCCAAAGTTTCACATTCTAAGACGTTAGTAATAAACACTATTGTAAACAAGCAGACCCTACGAGGCTTTCTCAGAATAGACCACCACCCATGTCCTCCACCTGCCTTTTGTCTGTAGAAAAACTTTAGTCAAAGTATAAATTTCATCAGAGACGTAAGAAAAGGCAGAAAGAAAGGAAAACAGTCAAGCAAGACAAAATAATAATACTTTAGCCATTAAACAAAGCCAAGGACCTTTAGTTCTTTCTCAAGGACTATAGATAATATTCTGAGCCACGTCCTTTGAGCTGTTTTGCAGATACTGAAACCCCCACCAGGAGGAAGACTGTATTCACGGATGCTGCCCACAAGCACGTAGATCCCAGACCCCAGAAGGTTGATGATGCTGACTCCCAATTACATCACCACCAACCAATCAGAAGCATGTCCATGAGCTGATCACGCCCCGCTCCTTGAACACTGTGAGACTCCTCACTACCCCTCCAGGGTGAGACACACAGTGTTGAAGGTATTAGTCAGGTATGGCCAACTTTGCCTGGCAAAACAATAAAACTTTTTAAAATTTATTTTTATTGAAGTGTCATCAAGTTGCAATTTTGTATCAATTACTGCTTTTCCATTATGGTTTATCACAGGAAATTGAATATAGTTCCCTGCACTGTAGAGCAGAACCTTATTGTTTATCCGTTCTATACCAGTCTGCATCTAGCCCTCTCCCACCTGCTTCCTCCTTGACAACCACCAGCCTATTCTCTACATCCCTGATTCTGTTTCTGTTTCATAGGCAGGTTCTTTTATGTTTTTTGGCCACACTGCATGGCTTGCAGGATCTTAGTTCTCTGATCAGGAATCACACCCAGATCCCTGGCAGTGAAAACTAAGTCCTAACCACTGAACCGCCATGAAATTTCAAACTGTTTTTTTCTACTTCACCCAAAATTCATCCCCGAGATTTAAGCCAGCACCGGTCAAACTTCCGCAACGCTATTTAAACTGCTTTCTTAATTTGTAGATATAACAAAACAGAAACAGATAGACAGAACAAACTGGTGGTTACCGTGGAGAGAGAGAATTGGGGAAGGCAAGATAGGGGTAGGGAATTAAGAGGTACAAACTACAATGTATAAAATAAATAAGCTACAAGGACGTATTGTACAGCACAGGGAATACAGTCAAATTTTATAATAACTATAAATGGAGTATAATCTTTAAAAATTGCTCATCACTATGATGTACACCTGAAACGTAACATTGTAAATCAGCTATACCGCAATAAAGAAAATGAAGTAAAGCGAAATAAGATGAATAGCTTTCTTTACTGCAGTACTTCTCAAAGCCTTTTGTTGTTGTTGTTCAGCCTCTCAGTCACGTCTGACTCTTTGCGACTCCGTGGACTGCAGCACGCCAGGCTTCTCTGTCATTCACCATCTCCTGGAGCTTGCTCAAATTCACGTCCACTGAGTTGGTGAAGTCATCCAACCATCTCGTCCTCTGTCGTCCCCTTCTCTTTTTGCCTTCAGTCCTTCCCAGCATTGGTGTCTTTTCCAATGAGTCAGTTCTTCTCATCAGGTGGCCAAAGTACTGGAGTTTCAGCTTCAACATCAGTCCCTCCAATGAACACCCAGGACTGATCTCCTTCAGGATGGACTGGTTGGATCTCCTTGCAGTCCAAGGGACTCTCAAGAGTCTTCTCCAACACCACAGTTTGAAAGCATCAATTCTTCAGTGCTCAGCCTTCTTTATGGTCCAACTCTCACATCTATATATGACCACTGGAAAAAAACATAGCTTTGACTATACCTCTGTTTGACTATACTGGGTGCAACATTATACTAGACCTTTGCTCTGACCGTGTTTTTAGTACATGGTCTAGGTTTGTTATAGCTTCTCTTCCAAGGAGCAAGCTCCCCAAAATTATCACAACCCTCCAAGGGAAAGAGAATGCAACATTTGCCAATGCGGTTGCCCTGGCATTCCTTCTCACCAAATCTTCCATCCTAAGGAACACCTGTGAATACTGCTGCACTGCTCAGCAATCATCCTAGGACCAGAAGGGGCTACCGGGTCCAACCCACCATGTGATGCCTGAGTGGCCTCTCCTACACCTCTCCTCCTGTGACAGGGAGCTCAAGGTCTGTTTCATCCAAATCTAGTGTTCTAATTGTTCTCTCTGGACCAAGAGAAAAGAAAGGGACTGACAACTTTTTTTTTTTTTGGTCTTGCTGCGTGGCATGTAGGATCTGAATTCCCTGACCAGGGATTGAACCTGCACTCCTGGCAGTGAAAGCATGGAGTCTTAACCACCGACTGCCAAGAGAGTCCCAGGACTGATACTTCCTGAGCACCAGCCACATACCAAGCTCTCCACACTCTCACAGCTGCAACTCTGTGCCATCAGCATCACCATGCTCTTTTTCCAGATGAGGAAAGTCGGCTGAGAGAGATTAGGCAAAGTGTTCCAGGACACTGGTGGCTCAGAGGTTAAAGCATCTGCCTGGAATTCAGGAGACCCAGGTTCAATCCCTGGGTTAGGAAGACCCCCTGGAGAAGGCAATGGCACCCCACTCCAGTACTCTTGCCTGGAGAATCCCATGGAGGGAGGAGCCTGATAGGCTACAGTCCATGGGGTCGCAAAGAGTCGGACACGACTGAGCGACTTCACTTTCACTTTTCACTTTCACTTTCCAGGCCACATCTCAGTTCTAACTCCCATCTTTGCTTTGAAGTGACCCCTGCTGCTCAGGCAGGGATGGAAGTGTGGAGAGGAAGAGGGACCAGCTCAGCCTCGGGGGTGGGCTGAGTCTGTGGCAGACCTCACAGAAGGGGTGACACTTGAATAGGAGGTTGACACGTAGGCAGAAGTCTGGCAAGTGGATAACAAGGGACAGGAGCATGCTGGTCAAAGAGTCAGCATGTGCAAAGACCCTGAGGGGAGAAACAGCACTGTCAGGGCAGGAGCAGAAGGATCCAGGTGAGAGGGCCTGGCTGAAGTGAGGACCAGTCATGTGGACCGTCAACGATAGTGAGATAGGAGATAGGGCTGCAGGAACTTCGGGCCTGGGCAGGGCGGAAAGGAAGGCTCAGACACAGGGAATGCAGCTCCAGCGCTATTAGAACACCCAAGGTGGAACTGGGCACAGGAGTCCCTCACTGGGTGCAGCACTTCCCAGTTTGCATCCCTTCCACCCACACATTCTTCCCACCCCAACACCCTGCTGAGGGCAAGGACCTTCAGTTCTAGGACCTTCCGTAGTCATAAATATGGAACCAGTGAGTGAATGAACGCTCCTCGCCCAAGTCCTAGGAGAAGGCAGGGCACAGACCGTCAGCTCCATTTCACGGGGAAAGCCAGGCTCAGGGGAGTTCATGACCAGCCTGTTAGCTTACAACTGTGAGAAAGGGGGAACGCAGACCTCTCAGCTCTGAACTTGGAGCCCAGTTCACTGCCTCATATGGGACCTATTTCTAGAACTGAGATGCAAGGTGGGAGCTGATCTCATGGTCAGCGGTAAGAGCTCTGTTCCCAGAGGAGCTGCTGGCCAGCCTGGACTGGACAGTCTGGTCAGGGTGAATGGAGGAGACAGAGAGCAGAAGAGGCTAGCCAGAGGGTCCTTCACAACCCTCTCCCCAGTGGTCCCCCTGAGATCCAGAGAATCTCGAGGGAGGATTCAGGGGATGTTAAGTGGCCCTTGGCTTGAAGCCTACAGAGCTGGGGAGTCTGTGAGGCGGGCAGAAGCCCAGCCAGTCAGAGGGAGGCCCCTTCAACTCTGCTGTTGCCTTCTGTCCCCAGCCACACCCTCCCAGGACTGCTTCCCACCACCCAGAGAGCAGGAGGCCCGGGGAGGGCTGCCACAGCTGGGGGATACCCACTCCCTGCCCGGCTCCCCACCACCTTCCTGTCCATCCTGACCACAGGCCTGCCCCCTCCCAGGGTTCACTCCAAAACCAACAGGGTCCCGGATTTATCCCATAGGAGTGACCTCCAGCAAGTACTCGCCTGACCTCATCTCACCTCACCTCCATCAACCAGGCCAGTCCTTGATTTTCATTTCTACACCTACGGCCTGGCCTTGCAGGAAGTTTATTTTTCAATTATCCACTCACAGTCCTAATCACAAATGTTCCACAGTACAGCTGCCTCTCAGGACATAAAAGGCCAGAGTTAAAGCAGTAATGGAACCACAGGCATGGTCTACCCTGGGAAGAGGGCGCTGGGAGGCTGCGTGTGACATTGAGCAGGCCACTTTTCCCTTTGGTGGGATTTGTTTCACTCATACAATGAGACAAGTGAACTAGCTCAGGGATTCTGGAGGCAGGGCCACAGACCACTGTGTTAGAAGTCTCTAAGGAGAGGGTTGATATGCAGATTCCCAGGCCCTGCCCACATTTATGGAATCAGAATCTCTAGGGACAGGGTCCAGGAATATGCGTGTTAAGTTCATATCCTGCCCAGCCCCACAGGGGACTCACTCACTGAAGTCTGGAGAGCAGTGGAGGTGATGTCTCCAGGTCCCTCTGGCTGTCATGTTGATTTCACTCCAATTTCTATTAGAGAAGCACAGGGCATCTACCCAGGACCTACTGTTTGTCCATCCCAATAATCTGCCACTCAGGAAGGACCTCTCTAATGCTCCACAAGACGGTCACCTGGAGGGGAGCAGAGACTCCCGGAAGAGTCTTCAGACCATTGGAAGAGCCTTCAGACCATTGGAATTCATCTCAGGGAACAGGCTGAGGTGGGGTGGAGGGGCCAGAGGCGGGGAGGGTAACAGGGAAATCCTACCCAGAGACACATTTAGTTCACGTCAAGTTTCCAGCAGAGGGATTTACCAGGTTTAAAGCAGTTTTCTGTGAATCTTTGTCAAGGGAGTGTATGTACAAACAAACAGGGAGGGTTTTTTTTTTAGTGAAAAGTTAATCGGCTTAAAGTGTGCAACTAAATAAGCAAAGCTTACATGAAAGTGACCCACGGAGAAAGGACCTGATGGAAAGAAAGTTCTAGGAAATACAATATGGCCTCTATGTTCTTTTGTAGTTCCACGCCATAAATATTCATGGGGTGGTGTTAATGGGGTCCGCAGCTCTATGCAACCACAATAGTTTTTTTGTTTATTCTCAGGACCATGAACTTTGAAACCATGAACCTAAATTTCAGGACTCTGCATTCAGGCATGTTTGCAGAGCAGGAGGGAGAGGTTCAGGCTGGCAGAGGACAGAGGGGAGGAAACCAGAGGACCTGTGAATCATGCCTCCTGGATCTTTTGGTTGAGATTAAAAAAGAGAATCTGTTTAGTATGGGAGGCCTCTTGTCTCCAGGGTCTCCAGCTGCTCCAGCCTGGGGAAATAGCCTTCATAGGCATGGAGAACTTAGTTACTCAAGCATATGGTAGAGATGGGTGGGGAAAAGGAAACAGTTTAATTGGATCAAGCAGATTTGCTGCAGGTTCTACATGAACACACACACACATAAACAAGTTTGAATCATGGCATTTCTAAGATGGAGAGAGTTTAAAAGTCACCCAAGCAATGCCCTTGTTTTCCATATGAGGAAACTAAGATCCAGGAAGGTTAATTGACTTGCTTAAAATATCACATCTAGAAGCCACATCTGCTGACTATCAACCAGTGATGGCAAATATGAGACAAACATGCACCCCTCTTAGCCCGTCTATCCCAGGGCAATTATCCTTAGCTAATCACAGCCCTACTGCCCTGGACAGGAGGCCACAGCCTTCATATCCATCTCAACACAGTCTACAGACAGCCAGCACAAATGGATGGAGATGCCAGGTGAGTTGGGACCTATTTGCCATCTATGTCCTAAATCATGCTGGCAACGTCCATAACCCATTGGCCATTTGTTCCAGCCAAGAGTTTTCTATTCGAAGCCACTTACAGTCTGAACTCAGGGGTCTGAGCATGCACACCAGAAAAGCAGCAGGACCTAAGAATCCATAGAACTTCCTGTGTTAAAGGTCAATCATGAAAGAATGCTTAGCATCACTAATTATCAGAGAAATGCACATCAAAAATCACAATACGGTATCCCTTCTCACTTGTCAGAATGGCTATCATCAAAAAATCTACAAATAAGAAATGTTCGAGAAATGGGAGCCCTTGACCATTGTTGGGAATGTAAATTGGTGCAGCCATTATGGAAAACAGTATGCAGGTTCCTTATAAGAACAAAAATAGAACTATCATGCATCCTTGCATGCTAAGTTGCTTCAGTTGTGTCCGACTCTGTGCGACCCTATGGCTCATAGCCCGCCAAGCTCCTTTGTCCGTGGGATTCTCTAGGCAAGAACATTGGAGTGGGTTGTCATGCCCTCCTCCAGAGGGTCTTCCTGACCCAGGGATCAAACCTACGTCTCTTAGGTCTCCTGTATTGGCAGGTAGGTTCTTTACCACTAGCGCAACCTGGGAAGCTCAGAACTACCATACGATCCAACAATTCCACTTCTGGGTGGAAATGAAAACACTAATTCAAAAAGGTGCGTGCATCACAATGTCTGTAGCAGTGCTGTTTTACAATAGCCAAGATATGGGAGCAATTCAAGTGCCTATCAACAGATGAGTGGATTAAGAAGATATTTCATTTTATACATATACAATGGAATAGTACTCAACCATAAAAAGAATGAAATACTGCCATTTGCAGCAATGTAGGTAGCCCCAGAGAATATTATGCTTAGTGAAATAAGTCAAAGACAGATACTATATGGTATCACTTCGGAATCTAAAAAATAGTAGAAATGAATGTATGTACAAAACAGAAACAGACTCACAGACAGAGAAAACAAACTTGTGGTTACAAACAAGATCATTACAAAACAAACAGGGGAGAGGGAAGGACAAATGAGAGGTATAGGAATAACAAATGCTGCTGCTGCTAAGTCGCTTCAGTTGTGTCTGACTCTGTGCGACCCCATAGACGGCAGCCCACCAGGCTCCCCCGTCCCTGGGATTCTCCAGGCGAGAACACTGGAGTGGCTTGCCATTTCCTTCTCCAATTCATGAAAGTGAAAAGTGAATGTGAAATCGCTCAGTTGTGTCGGACTCTTCGTGACCCCATGGACTGCAGCCCACCAGGCTCCTCCGTCCATGGGATTTTCCAGGCAAGAGTACTGGAGTGGGGTGCCATTGACTCCTCTGAGGAATAACAGATACAAACTACTATATATAAAATAGGCAACAAGGATATACTGTATAGGATATGGAAATTTACCTATTATCTTGTAATAACCTATAATGAATATAATACGCAAAAAACTGAATCATTGTGCTGTAAACCTGAAACCAACACAATACTGTAAATCAACTATACTAAACAAAAATCTTTTTAAGGTCAGTCAGGACCTAGGAGAGCACCACAAACAGATGGGTACCACAGAGCAACTCCGCTCTGAAAGCTGATCCCATCTCAAAAGAACACCCAGTTTTGCTTTCTGCCTTGGTTGGCATCATCCTACTTTCCAGAGGAGCCAAGAAGCTACCTTGCTCAAGGCAGACATTACCTTCTGTCTTGCCTCTTTATCTATATTACCGTAAGTTTGCACCAATGCACTTTAGAGCCATGTTCCAAGCAGGACTCACTTGGCTTAAGAAATACCTGCTCAGCTAATTCTCCAGAAAAAAAGATTCTCTACCGGTCTGGCATGAGCAGATAGGCCATATCTGCAAGGCTAGTTAAGTTTTACAGCTCCAAATCTATTTCACCTCACTTGTCTGTGCATGTGTGTGTGTGTGCTGTCCCTTCAGCTGTGTCTGGCTCTTTGAGACCCTATAGGCTACAGCATACCAGGCTCCTCTGTCCTTGGGATTCTCCAGGCAAGAATACTGGAGTGGGTTGCCACTTCCTCCTCCAGGGGATCTTCCCAACACAGGGATCGAACCCCAGTCTCTTAGGTCTCCTGAACTGGCAGGTGGGCTCTTTACCACTGGGAAGCCCCTCACATGCCCACAGGTGACTTCTTGGACCCACAGGAAAAGGAGCCGTGATCAATTAGTCATGTCTGCCACTGGCCTAAAAGAAGGAGTGGCATTGGAGGTGCCACACCTGGCCATTTACAAATGTATATTGTAAAGATACTAAAAACAGTTCCATCCACAGAAAAGAACACTTGCAGCAAGGCCTGAGCTCTGACTCAAGCTATCCTTTTCATACTTATTTCCACCCTCTCTGCCCTGCTCTGTGCCCAGGAAGGCAGAGCCTGTGGACTGCTTCCTCCACATCTCCCTGCTCTCTGGCTTCTGGTTGCATTCAATCAGGAGGACACCCTGGCTGATCAGAGTGAAGAGGGGAGAGAGCTGCAGGCATTTCTTCCCTGTTTTCTCCCTACTTTGGTGCCAGATTAAAACTACTATATATAAAATAGATAGGCAAGGAGGATACACCGTATAGCATAAGGAATTATACCCATTGTCTGATAGCTATCTATACTGGAATATAACCTGCAAAACAAACAAACAAACAAACAAACCCTGAATCATTATGCTGTGTACGTGAAACTAACACAATAAATGAAATCAGCTATACTTTAAGTGACTCAGGCACCTACCCTCCTGCACAGGAGCTGGAGCTCCTGTAACACAGCTCACTTCCCGTTTCTTCAGCCCCAGGGGAGACTTGGTAGTCTCTGGGTCCCTTGTGCTCTTCTCTGTTCCCTAACCCTGCCTCTGACAGTAGCCCCTTCGTGAAAATCTCTTCAGTTGAAACATCTGGGGTAAAGTTTGTTTCCTGCTGCCATCTTATATCCTGTTCTAAGAAAGTCCTCCCATTATTTCCATGGCTAAATAGGAAGATGGCATTCTGACTGGTAAGGTGAATGGCTCGAAGAAGGCAATGGCAACCCACTCCAGTATTCTTGCCTAGAAAATGGATGGAGGAAATGAAAATGCTCCTCCTGCCATGGACGGAGGAGCCTGGTAGGCTGCAGTCCATGGGGTCGCTAAGAGTCGGACACGACTGAGCGACTTCACTTTCACTTTTCACTTTCATGCATTGGAGGAGGAAATGGCAACCCACTCCAGCGTTCTTGCCTGGAGAATCCCAGGAATGGCGGGGCCTGATGGGCTGCCGTCTATGGGGTCGCACAGAGTCGGACATGACTGAAGTGACTTAGCAGCAGCAGCAGCAGCAAGGTGAATGGCTACTTTAGCCTAAGATAACACTTCTTACTGCTTAATTCCAGCAGCAAAGGACTTACTGCGGTCTCACACCTGCTGTGTTCCCATAGCCTAAGCTCACATGGCCTCCAATAAGTCATGGAGAAAAGGGTGCAGTTTAGGTTCTAAAAGCCAGAGGGTTCCTGGACTCTAATTTTGCATCTTACGTGCCTGATTTCAGGACCAGGCATATCTCATAAGCCCTGATATCTCCAGTGTGGAATGATCTCTTGTCGAACTTTAAGTTACCAGTGCAATTAAGCAGGACTCATTCTGAAGACAAAAGCCACTGGAGAGCCTGAGCAGTGCAGAGAATGGACAGATACACTAGGCGGAAAGTGAAGGGGACCTGGGGTCCACCTCCAGGCATGCCAGGAGCTACCATGTGACCTTGGACACATTACTGCCCTTCTAGGCCCTAAGGGTTTTCATAAGACAGAATAAATAATCTCAATGGTGACTTCCAACTCAAGCATTCTAAAAGATTTTACCCTAAGATCTCAGCTTGTGTGTCTAGTTAATGTTCACTAATGGTCATAAGCATATCATGATTTTGCCTAAATTTTCTTCATAAAGGTACAGCAAGTGTGGGCTCTAGTGGCAGAGGCTGTTTATTATCCACCAATTTTCTCGCTTCTTCCCTAAATAACACAACCTCTGATGTTCAGTTCCAGGCCTTCCAGAAGAAGTATTTCCCAGAATCCCATATAGCCACCTGTGGTCATGTGACTAACTTTCAACCAATGAGATGAAAACAGATGGCATCTCCTGGGAACCTTCTCTCGCATTCTTTGTCCTTTTTCTTGTCCATGCCTTCCATCTCCAGACTGTGTTTGTGATGGTTTTAGCTTGGGCTACTGTCATGGACCATGAAGGGCGTCAGCCTAGGGAGAGTGGAGGAGCAGACCCTGGGGGACTTCCTGGAGCAGAACCGCCATCCTGGTCATAGATAGCAGAACTCCCGACTTTGAAGTGAGAAAGCAACTTCTGGCTTGTTTAGGGCAGGGGTCTGGCTATCAATATATTGCTTATCAGCTCTAGATCCACCCTTGTTATGTTTTGTGCTAGATCCGAACCCTGAAAACGTTTTTTGTCAGTAGAGGGCACTAGAGGGACATGACAAGAGGAAGGGATTTCCTCGTTCTGGGGGGTCTCATCTTTCTTGCTCCTATAAAGTGGTCACCAGCAGTGCTCAGGAGACCCACTGGCACCCAACCTTCAGAGTTTTGACCAAACTCCAAAGGGCAATTCCCCACTTGTCAGCCTTTTCCTGCAGTATCTCAACAAACTTCTCCAGCTGTCAGGGGGCCACAGCCACATCATTTCCTATTAAGTCACAGCCTGGGAGGGTTGTGGGGGCAGAGGGACCTCTTTCAAATATATTCCTTCCCTAATAATTGCTCCCTATATCTACCATCCCTGTTTTCTTTAAAGTTCTCTCTGCCTCTTTTAGTAGTCATCCCCTTTTGCGAGTTAATAATCCTTATATTAAATTTTTGAATTACTTCTGAAATTACCGATGTGGTTTCAGTCTCCCAACTGGATCCTGGTGGCCACAGCCAATTAACATGGGTTCATTACTAGCAGTTCAACCTAATCTTAACTGACTGAGCCATGCAGTCATCGCCATGGAGCAAGTGAGTAATAAAGATGGGATAAGCTTTCTGCTTTTCAAAAATCTTCTCTCCAAAAATTATTTGCAACAAACATGACAGATAAAAGGTTGAAGTCTTAATCTTTCATGGTTCCTGCAAAATGTTTAAAAAATGACTATCTAATTAGAAAAATGAGCATAAACAGAAAGAAAAAAGAAAGTCCATAAATAAGGAGGGGAAAAGCCCATAAATAGGAAATGCACACAGAAAAATAAATACAAATGACCAAAATATATTTTCAAAGTCTCAAAATTATTTGAAAAAGAAATACAATTATAATATAAATGCAAATTGCAAAAAATGTAAATTATTTTTCTCTTATCAAATCTACAAAGACTTTAAAACCTAGAATATAAAAATGTTAATGTTAATCTTAATGAGATACAAAGAGTAAAAAAAATATATATATATAATTTGAAGGGCAATTTGAAAATAAGAGTCAGAAGCCCTAAAAGATCTATACTTTTGACCCAGCAATTCAATGGGTAGAATTTTTTCTGAGAAAATAATTTAAAACATACACATAAATCAGGCAATAAGGATAACTCCAGCATGATTATTTACAAAAGCAAAAGAAAAGACTGGGAAAAAAATCTGTATGTCCAACAATAGGGGATTGATTAAATTAAATATGGTGCTGCTGCTGCTGCTGCTGCCGCCGCTAAGTGCATCTATACGAAACAACTTAAAATAGATGCTATACGAGTACATTTATTACCTAAGCATCTTTATTGTCACGGAAGAAGGTTCATGGTACTAAGGGAAAGTGAAATACAAGCAGTCCAAAACAATATATGTAGCATGCATGGAAAACCTTTGGGAGACTATACAGCAAATATTAACAACAGTGACTCCTAGGCAATGGAATTGCCTGAAGTTTTTACTCTTGCTGGCTCTCTCTATATTTTCTGAATGTTCTCCAGTGGATGCGTATTTGCTGTATAATTAAGAAAACTGTTTTATGTTAAAAATATATATATAATTTCCCTTTCCTGCCCATCTCAAGAGCACCCCAAAGCTTGCTGAGCATCTCTGGATGAACTCATTTATGTTTCACTCGCCTTTGAGGCAGAACTCAGCTTGGGACCTGTCCTACACACAGAGCCACGATCTCTCCCCCACCTTCCCTTCCTTTCCATTCCTGGGGCCCAAGTCTGGACTCCATGCTCCCAAGCCTAGAACTCCTGGTGGTCCTCCTATTTCCTGCTTCTACAGATCCTAAACATCACTTGTCTTACAACGGTTGTCTGCTTAAAACACATCAATAGCTCCCCCTTGCTTAAGGGGCATGTTTTAAATGTCTCAGGTTGACTTCACTGTTTCTAACCTCTTTCAATCTTGTCACTAGTATCCAGCAGAGTAAGCCAGGTAATGCCACAGCTCCAGGAAACTTCAAAGCATTCCTGCTACCTAGTCTTGACTCATAATGTTTATTTTACCTGAAATGCTTTCCCCTGAATCCCCCCTTTTTTTTTTAATCCCATCCATCCTTCCAGGCCAAACTCAGGGCTCATCACCTCCCTTACCAGAAGCCTTCCTTGATTGTCCTACAGTGACTGCTACCTTTTCCAAATTGCTATGGTATCTCATTTGCTCAGTTTTTCATTTGGCAATTATTGGTTGAGCACTCATCATATGCCAAGCACTGCACTGGTGAGTGGGGAACCAAACGAGTCTCCTCCTTGAAGTTCATTGTCTGATATGGAGACAGACACTGAGCAGATAAAGTCACTCCAATGACCATACCTAGTTACTGATTGTAAAACCTGTGGTACAAGGGAAAAAAGGTGATGAGAGATTTAAGAGAAGGGACATGATTGAGATCAGGCCTGGGAAGGCATTAGGGGGAAAGGACACCTAAATCGAGGGTCCTAAACAGACTGGGAGACCAGGGGGCAGCAGGGAGATGGGTACAGGTACCATCACAGTAGCCCACGTGGGAGTCAGTGGGGTTCAGATCAAACGGGGGCAGTAAAGAGGGAGAGAAGTGGATGGGCTGAAATTTGGAAACAGAATTGGCAGGACTTGGGTGGGACTGCCTGAGAGAAGCAGGGAGAGACCGATATCCAGGATGGGCATCACCACCAGGTGCCACCACAGGGCCCAGACCCCAGCAAGCCATGGTTGAGCCCAGGGGGAGAGGACGGTGAACCAGTGCCGGCTCAGCGGGAAGGAGAATTGACCCAGGCATGAGATAATAAAGAGTCAGGGAGGAAGGTAGCCTGCTCCTGTGGGAAACTGGCTCAGGCAGGACTCATATCAACTCAAGGCCAGAAACCCAGGTGGGAGGAAGGAGAGGAGGCTCAGTGCAAATTGCAGGATGAGCCACGAGATAAGTGGCCCAGCTGGCGGAGCGGGCAAAGACTCAGGGCTGAACATCAACACTCAAGCGCCCGCGCAGGCGAGCTTGAGAATATTTATTGGTAATTGACAGAAGTGGTTAGAGGGTGGCGTGATCACGGATAGGTCTGTAACCAATCAGCAGGAAAGCTCAGTTCCTGTTGCTATGTTTGCATCCAGGCAGAACTGTATTACGAGCGGGCTAAGAGGACACCATGAGAAACCTGCTTCTATGCATTTGGTTTATCTGTTATCCGCTCCCTGCTTCATGGATGAGAGCAAGCGAGCTGTGGAGCAATAAATTATCACTTGCCGCACACTCTGGATCCCAAGAGAACTCTCTGCAGAGGGAGAGATAAGCCTGCACAGGCCACAGAGAGATTATCACTTATAGGCAAATTCTTAAATGGGGAACAATAACAGGTGTAATCATAATAGCAAAGAGAAGAGCTAACAATTAATGACCACTTGCTAAACACTTTTTGTTCACTACCTCATTCGATCTGCAAACAAATCTAGTTGACGGGTTTTCATATCATTTTCCCAATAAGGAAACCGAAGCTCAGAGAGGTTAAGAAACTTAGTCAAAGCCACACAAGCAATGAGGACATAGGCAGGCTTTAGGCCACGGGCTGCCTGATGCCAAAAGTAGTCTCTTATACAGGATATTTCATTGCTCTGCTCCGCCACCCAGGCTGCCACTCAACCAGAGCCTCTTTGGAAATCATGGGCCATTGAAGTCCTCTCCTTCTGGGGAGGGGTGAGTGGCTGGACCCATTGTCCTCAACTGACCTGACCCCCAGGCACTTATCTGGGCCTGGTAGGAAAGGGATGGGGCAACAGAGAGGATGAAAGATACATTTCAACACCCTGTATTATTCATTTATTCTTCCCTCTGCTTTGGGACTAAGAATACTTTGAAGGCCAGAACTGTCTCATCCTTGTTGGGTTGTTAGCCAAGGACAGAGAAGAGGGTAGGGAGAAGGTGGAGGGTTATGGTGCTCTGGGGAACAAGTGGAAAATATGACCATCAGAATGAGCAGTGAGAGATGCTTGTTGATTTGGGGTGGGGGAGGCAGGAGAAGGGAAGCTGTTCCAGGGTTGGAGAGACCATGGTTTCAAGGGGAGAACAGGTGTTTGCGGTGTTCGTCTCACAGATTACAAGTTCAGTGTCCTGTGTGGGTCCTAGCATTTTGCCCAGCATTCTCTGGGCAGACACCTATCCTGCAATACCCACAAGATCGTAAGATCTCGGAGCACCTCTCATGAGTGCCTGGATCATCTCCTGGCTCTTTGAAAGACCACTGGAGAAAGTGGAAGGAAAAGAGCTTTATAAACAATGCTAAGGCAATGCTGTAACCACTGTGGGGGTTAATGCTGTTATTCTTCCTCTTGAAAAACAGAGTGAAGGGTGAGAAGGCAAAGGTTTGGAGCCCAGTGGAGTTACAGCCTCTATTTAGATTGCTCGACCATGTGTGCCAGAAGGATGTGCACTGCCATCGAATGCAATGTGAGCCCAAATCCAGCTTGCATCTTGGCTATTTGGACCCTGGAGGAATGCTTTCGGAAAGACGAGTAGCTGGGAGAACCACGGACTGAACGGAGGCTCAGATTAACACCAATCACACATCTCCAGTCAAGGGCTGGCTTCTAGAGTGAGACCTGGACATCTGTTTGGCTTGCTGCACAGGGAACTACCTCCCAACCCAGCCAAACATCAAGGAAGCCAATGAGAGCCATCGAAGGTTTGTTTATAGGGCAAGGTCTGGATATAGAATTACTGCCATCAGCATCATTAGGAAACATAAAACTCTGAAATCATCATCTGCTCCAGTTGTTTCCTGCTCTTTGAAAACTTGCTGGATTTCTATGGAATGATAATAATAAAAACAATAATATTTATTGAATATTAAATATTCAGTTTACCATGTTCCAAGTACTATTCTAAGTGCTTTATCTATATTAACTCATCTAACCCTTATAATCACCCTCTGTGGTAGGTATTAGTAATCACATTTTATGGGTGAAGAAATGGAGACCCAGAAAGCTTAAGCAGCTCGCTTAGGGTCCCAAAGTCATTTAGTGCAAGAGCTGGGATCTGAACCCAGGCAATTTGTCTCCAGAGTTGGCTCACTTCTCAGAGCTCTCAAGAGGAATAGAAAGTGATGTGGTTCATGTAATTCAATTTAATGCGCATGACAGGTGTTTCGGAGGCCACAAAATGATAGCAATATTGAGTGCTTCTATTTGCTAAGCACAGTATCAACTGCCTTTCATTCAACAACTGCCTGTGAAATAGGAGTTTCTATTAACTGCATTATGTAGAAGAGGAAACTGAGGCTTTACAGCTGCAGGACTTGCTCAAGCTCTCACAGCTAGTAAGTGACAGAGCTGAAAAGGGAAATACAAGTCAGCCTGACTCCGAAGCTTGGGTACCAAAGCAACAGGCTAGGTGGTCAAACATCAGGCGAGGAGCCAGGTGCTCAAACAACCACAACCCAGGATGGGGAGAACCCCGAGAGTGGCAGGAAAAGCAGTGGTAAGGGGAGGTCCAGGTCTGACGGGAGGCGCTGCCTGGTGGGGGGCTGCTGCCCGTCTGCACTCGGCTTCCATCAGGAGCATCTTCCCGCTGAGGAGGCCATGCCCAGGAGCTCCTGGGACAGTTCTGAGGTCTGATTGGCAGTTAGCTCCTTAGCACCCAGGACCTAGCCCTGCAGGTGCCAGGCACCCTGCAGATGGAAGGCTGTTGTGATGGCTCCTCCTTTCCTCTCTCTATGCTGGACAGAGGAATAAAGGACACTCCCCCACACACATGCCACCCCCAGCAGAGGCTGCAAGATGCTGACTACAGCATCACTGGGCAGGAGAAAGATGGAAACACGGGTCCCACTGACGTGAGAGTTGGGGACACTCTTGGAGTTTTCTGCCTCCACTGTTGAGCTCTACCTACAGAGCCAGCATCATAAGTCAGATCAGATCAGATCAGTCGCTCAGTCGTGTCCGACTCTTTGCGACCCCATGAATCGCAGCACGCCAGGCCTCCCTGTCCATCACCAACTCCCAGAGTTCACCCAGACTCACGTCCACGGAGTCAGTGATGCCATCCAGTCATCTCATCCTCTGTCATCCCCTTCTCCTCTTGCCCCCAATCCCTCCCAGCATCAGTCTTTTCCAATGAGTCAACTCTTCGCATGAGGTGGTCAAAGTACTGGATTTTGAGCTTTAGCATCAGTCCTTCCAAAGAAATCCCAGGGCTGATCTCCTTCAGAATGCACTGGTTGGATCTCCTTGCAGTCCAAGGGACTCCCAAGAGTCTTCTCCAACACCACAGTTCAAAAGCATCAATTCTTCGGCACTCAGCCTTCTTCACAGTCCAACTCTCACATCCATACATGACCACAGGAAAAACCATAGCCTTGACTAGACGAACCTTTGTGGGCAAAGTAATGTCTCTGCTTTTGAATATGCTATTTAGGTTGGTCATAACTTTCCTTCCAAGGAGTAAGCGTCTTTTAATTTCATGGCTGCAGTCACCATCTGCAGTGATTTTGGAGCCCCCAAAAATAAAGTCTGACACTGTTTCCACTGTTTCCCCATCTATTTCCCATGAAGTGATGGGACCGGATGCCATGATCTTCGTTTTCTGAATGTTGAGCTGTAAGCCAACTTTTTCACTCTCCACGTTCACTTTCATCAAGAGGCTTTTGAGTTCCTCTTCACTTTCTGCCATAAGGGTGGTGTCATCTGCATATCTGAGGTTATTGATATTTCTCCCGGCAATCTTGATGCCAGCTTGTGCTTCTTCCAGCCCAGCGTTTCTCATGATGTACTCTGCATATAAGCTGAATAAACAGGGTGACAATATACAGCCTTGACGTACTCCTTTTCCTATTTGGAACCAGTCTGATGTTCCATGTCCAGTTCTAACTGTTGCTTCCTGACCTGCATACAAACTTCTCAAGAGGCAGATCAGGTGGTCTGGTATTCCCATCTCTTTCAGAATTTTCCACAGTTTATTGTGACCCACACAGTCAAAGGCTTTGGCATAGTCAATAAAGCAGAAAGAGATGTTTTTCTGGAACTCTCTTGCTTTTTCCATGATCCAGCAGATGTTGGCAATTTGATCTCTGGTTCCTCTGCCTTTTCTAAAACCAGCTTGAACATCTGGAAGTTCACGGTTCACATATTGCTGAAGCCTGGCTTGGAGAATTTTGAGCATTACTTTACTAGCGTGTGAGATGAGTGCAATTGTGTGGTAGTTTGAGCATTCTTTGGCATTGCCTTTCTTTGGGGTCGGAATGAAAACTGACCTTTTGCAGTCCTGTGGCCACTGCTGAGTTTTCCAAATTTGCTGGCATATGGAGTGCAGCACTTTCACAGCATCATCTTTCAGGATTTAGAATAGCTCAACTGGAATTCTATCACCTCCACTAGCTTTGTTTGTAGTGATGCTTTCTAAGGCCCACTTGACTTCACATTCCAGGATGTCTGGCTCTAGGTCAGTGATCACATCGTGATTATCTGGGTCGTGAAGATCTTTTTTGTACAGTTATTTTGTGTATTCTTGCCACCTCTTCTTAATATCTTCTGCTTCTGTTAGGTCCATACCGTTTCTGTCCTTTATCAAGCCCATCTTTGCATGAAATGTTCCTTTGGTATCTCTGATTTTCTTGAAGAGATCTCTAGTCTTCCCCATTCTGTTGTTTTCCTCTATTTCTTTGCATTGATCGCTGAAGAAGTCTTTCTTATCTCTTCTTGCTATTCTTTGGAACTCTGCATTCAGATGTTTATATCTTTCCTTTTCAAAGGAGCACCAATGTTGGGCAGAAGGTCTCGGCCTGAGGGTGTGTCTCCAGATGCAAAATGGATCTGGACAGTCCCAGCTGTTTGTCTGCTCTGGGGCCTGGACTGGAGGTCAATGGGGTGGTGTCCTTGCTATCTTTCAGCTCTCGGAACATCCTAGCCCAAAAGGGGCTGATGCCTTCCCCTCTGACCTCCCCTCCCCCAGATGCTGTGCCCTAGCCTGAGTCATGGCCCTGGCTGGGACCTCTTGGCTCTGTTGGGCACCTGAAGGCCACCTGTTCTCTACCGGCTCGGTTAGCTGAATCCTCAGCGTGGGCAGCTGTGTCTCTCTGCAGAAGCCAAAACAGTGTGTTTCCTACCCTAGCTCTGCCTTGGCCCATCCTCAACTTTTTCCTAAAATTCACCCTTCACTTACTTTTGAGACGCTGTTTGCCAATAATTATCAGATCTGAATTTAAGAATCTCTAACTAACTCTACTACATGAAATCACTTGTTCACATATCACAAAAATTCAAATTCCTCTGGAGTGTTTCACCACAAGTTCAGGAAGTACTTGGGAGCACCTGCTCTGTGCTCTAGGGACGTGCATACCCATCCCTGAACTCTTGCCTTGTCCAGAAACAGTGCTGAACACGTGACAAACACTGCATCACTCAATCCCTGGCAACCCTGAGAAATGAATATTTACAGTCTTCTCAAGGGAGGAAATTGAGGCTCAGAGAGGCTAATTTTCTAAAGGTCACAAAGCCTTGCACCGGCAGCAGATTTTGCACCCCAGTCCATCAACTGTCAAAGCCAGGGCTCTTAACCACCTCATGCCCTGCCCTGGGGCACTTTAGGGGTAAAAAATTGGAAACTAAGGTGGACTAGATGCAGCTCCTGCCTGGAGAAGAGGGAAAGATCAACATTTCATTTCCATGCAGCTCTGGAATATTTTGACTCCATCAAATCAGCACCTGCCTGAATCAGCAAGGACACCAAGACAAGCAGGGATAAAAGCAAAGTTGTAAAACTGCCAGCTGCCCTCACCTGGGTGTGGCCACCTGGGGAAAGACAAGGCGCCAGGGAGATGGTGGGCACCAGGGAGATGGTGGGCACCAGGGAGATGGTCCCGCACTAGGGACAGGCTATGCCAGGGAGACAGGCTTCTAGGAGGCACCACGGGAACCTCACACCTGTGCTTAAGAATCTGGGGTGCGTGCCCCTGCCACGAAGGAAGGGAACCCTGGGAGTGCTGCCCAGGACTCCACTCTCCACCTGGAGCTCTCTCAGGAGGGGCTGCTGCCCATCCGGCTGGCTCCGCTTCCCTTTCCAGGCTGACAGCAAGCTTGGAGGGTCCTTCAGCCGCGGACCCAGGCCACACAGGGCCAGGCAGAATCATCCTTCCCTCATTCAATGAATATTGACAAGTACCTGCGATGTGCTGCGGGGCTCTGGGCTTACAGCAGTGACCGAGGCGGACAACCATCACTGGCCTCACACAGTCTGACATTCCAGCCTCACATCAGCAACGTGAGGGCTTGCAGGTAGGAGCTGCCCCAGAGAGGGCCATCTTAAAGAGGGCTCTGGTGACCCCCAAATGAGGAACTGAATGTAAGGTCACTGTCTCTGGGAGAGAATGACAAGACGGAGTGGGGCCCCAAATTCCAGGCAGAAGTCAGGTCTCAAAGTGTGAGGAAGGCCTGCAAACTTGCTCCTGGGAAATGAATTAGTTCCCAGGCCAGGCTCCTTACCCCAGCTCTGCTGCCATTAGCCGTCAGGGACTGCTGACTGTATTTATTCATGGAGGAATATATATGTTTATCATATGTGAAGGCCTGGCATTTATTAAGCCACCAACTGAAAAGTAAAGCTGGCTGTCAACTTTACTTTTATGAACCCAAAAGGCTATGCAGCACTTTACAGTTTACAAGGTATTTGCATATTGTTTCAGCCTTAGGTAGACACTGCTGGTGACCTGAGTCCCAGATCCTCAGTCCCATGCATCCGCTGCACGGCTTCCCACTTTTCTACTTGAGAACTTTTTCTGAATCTAGAGCCCATGGCAACCATATACAGAAGGGCAGGGAAGTTCATGCCTCAAGGAGTGTCACATTCTCCCAAACTGGCAGCAACAACATCCTCCATTCCACATGCTCTTTTTTTTTTTTTAAGGTGTTTTATATATTTATTTATCAATTTAGACTGTGTTGGGTTCTTCTCTGCAGTGTACCCGCTTCTCTAGTTGCTACACGCAGGCTCTAGAGCACACCTGGGCTCAGTATCTGTGGAGTATGTGCTTAGTTGCAGTATGTGGGATCCTAGTTCACCAATCAGGGCTTGAACTCGGACCCCCCGCGTTGGGAGCATGGAGTCTTAGCCACTGGACCACCAGGGAAGTCACTCCACATGTTCTTTTAACAATGTGACTTTAACACTCCTCCCCTGGATAGGTGGGCTATGTTCATGTCCCTTGAACCTGGGAGAGCTTGTAACCATGGCAGAAGAGATGTTACGTAGCTCCCGAGGCAAGGTCATGAGGAAATACAGAGGCCATCTGGTTCCCTTAGGATGCATGCACCTAGAATCCAGTTGCTGTGCTGTGAGGAAGCCTAACCAGCCCACATGGAGAGACCACACAGAGAGGCCACCTGCAGGTTCTGGCCAACAGTTCAACTGAGGCCCTGGGCAATAGCCAGCCTCAGCTGCCAGATGTGAGAGAACCAGTGAGCCTCCAATGATGCCAGCTCCCAGCTGTCAAGTCACCCTCAGCCTGCACGCCTACCCAGCAGAGGCTCAGACACTGTGGAGCAGAGGCAGATCATTTCTGCTGTGCCCTTTCCAAACTCCGTATCTACAGACTCACCTACAGAGTCAAATGGCGCTTGTTCCATACTACAGAGTTTGGGTGGTTTTTCACACAGGGATAGAAGCTGGAAAAGGGAGCAAACAACGAAGAACAGCAGCTTTTGTATAAATGTTCCAGCCTCCTGTTTCCTGGGCAGATAATTCTGGGAGGACTTATGGAAGGGCTAGGTGGGAACACGGCTAGGTGGGAACACGGCCCTATTAACTTAAGGCAGTTACCTAGATTCCTCTTCCTTCATTGGATTTCCTCTTTCCTGGTCATACGTGCCCTGCTCCCTCACCC
This sequence comes from Bos indicus, assembly GCF_029378745.1. Lineage (NCBI taxonomy): Eukaryota > Metazoa > Chordata > Mammalia > Artiodactyla > Bovidae > Bos > Bos indicus. Next base: position 17,743,298 of record NC_091785.1, read on the forward strand.
TGCTGCTTGGGATCACCTCCTAAACAATCTATCGACACAGAAGTCCTGCCTGAGACCCTGCCCTCTCAGAAATACAGCTACAACTAGCCTTATGTCTGCCCTAGAAGCAGTTTTGTCCCCATCCCCATTTTGCAGATGAGAAAACTGAGGCACAGAGAGGTGAAGGACTTGCTCCAGGCTGTAGGAAGAGTAAGAGGCAGGGTCAGGATAAGGATCCAGGCCTCTGGCTCTGGGTGCAGCTAAGGAATTATGAGTGAGGGCAAGCAGGCTGGAGAAGCTCTCAGAAGCTTTGCAGAAGTTGTTCTCAGGGACATGGTGGTTGAAAGGATGTCTTGAAATTTACTCAGTCGAACTCTTGACCTCATTTGCAGCGTCAGATGAAAAGCAAACAGCACACCCATGGGCCACCAGACAGAGACCACACCCATGAAGCCCCACACATCTTACCAGCCCCAGGTCAGGAGCACTTTTCAGGTCCACTCCTATTTCAAGATCATATGATTCGAAAGCATTCCTTTTTACAGCATTAAATAGATTGGTTTTAAAAAATATATTTATTTATTTGTTCGATTATAGGTATGTGGGATCTTAGTTCCCTGATCAGGGATTGAACCTGAGTTTCCTGCATTGGAAGATGGATTCTTAACCACCGGACCACCAGTGAAGTTCCTCAATTAGATTGTCTATTAGTAAATTTAAATTTCACAATTCAAAACGTACTCCAAAGATCAGCATGAAGATGTTCTTTCAACAAGTTTCTAGGAAATCTGTTTATTAAGTACTTCACTATAAGTCAGGTACTGTCCTAAGCACACTAACCTAGTAGGAATGAGGAAACTAAGGCACAGAGAAATCAAGTGACTTGCCCAAGGTCACACAGTTTGTAAATGACAGAGTAAATAGTAAAATGAGCAAATGGTAAAAGTGTAAATGACAGAACACTGACCAGTTTGGGCAGCCTCTGAGAGCCCGAGCTGGAAGCAAAGGTCATCGAACCATACGGAAAGAAGGAGCCAGGGGCACAAACTCAAGGGCTCGCAAGGTGTGAACGGGGCTGATGTGGACTAAGGGAGCCAGCTCCCTGGACCTGGCAGCCTGCCACCCTAACTAGTCCAACAGTTTCACTCTATGGATGAGGAACTAAGACCCAGAGAGGAACATGCCAAGGAACACAGCTCCTGAGAGGCTAGGAACAGACCCCAGACTCTCTGTCTGCACTCTGCATCCTCCACAAAATGGAGACCCCTGGCTCAAGAAGGGCAAGTGGGAGGTGTTTCAGATTTGAAGACCCAAGGCAGGTCCTAGGCAAGGGGCTCTAGCCAAGAGGAGTCAGGGGTTAGCATGTGACTGGGATAGGAGGACAGGCTACCCTTTAAGGTTTGGTTTGAATATAAAACCAGCAAAGGCAGTGTTCTTCACAAGCCGAGAGGCACGTCCTTTCACTGAGATGCCAGTCCTTGGTGAACTGCTTATTGTCCTTAGAAGGCTGTTCCCTTGCTCAGGGAATTTCCAGAAGTCTGAGCCTATTGATGTCTCCCTTGCCATCGCCCTCTTCTGGACACTCTTAGCATTGGCATGGATGAGGGAGAGGTCAGGGGGTTGGGAGGATGGACGACCGCTGTCGAGGATGCTCAGAGCTGGCTGAAACCCTACACCTACTTTTCCAGCCCTGCCCGCCCTTCCCATCCCATCTGGGAAGAGTCGCAGAACATGCATGCCCTGGTTATCTAGCAATTTCTCCAAAATTATTGGAGAAAAATGAGGCCCCAAGCTGCCTTAGTGTTATTCCACAAAGCTGAGATCAGCAACTGGAGAGCTCCCAGACAAGACCTATATCTCTTTCACCCAGATTCACAGGGCCCAGATGAGCACTCAGCGTCCTAGAGGAGCTCGATACATTCTCTGGCACACTGACTGCTACCCCAGTCCAGGCCCACACTGCCTCCCACAGGCCCCTGGTTCACATCCAGTAAAATCCAGGTTCTGACAGGTGCAGGTGATGGCCGATGGCTGATCTACTCCATTTAGCCCCCATCCCAGTTTTGTATCCTCAGTGTCCTTCTTCTCAGGCAAGGCCACCATTCAGTGCTCCAGAGGCTCTTCAAGCCTGGTTGGGACCTAGGTCCAGTGAGGAACCGAGACACCTCTGTCAGGACATGCTACCTGTGGATTTTCTCTCAAATTACCCAGGGATCAACTCTTTGTCCTCCTTCCTAACTCAGAAACCCCACAAGGTACAGCAGTGGACTATTATTCTGGAGAAATCTTCCTTCAGGGTAAGCCCAGGCCCTCAAGCCTGGTTTGATCGGCACCCTCCACAAGATTCTCACACTCTCCTAGGTTCTCTGGCCTCGGAGTAACCTGGTCTGCCCCAGATTTCACCGACTTCTGACCTGTCCAACTCAGAGCCTAGACTACACTGGCCACAGTAACACCACCACAAGCAGTGTCTTCATCATTATTCCATGTGCAGAGAATTTCCCCATAAATTATCTGAATCCTCCGACAATTATTACTTCCCCAGTGCAGAAGAGAAAACTGAGCCTACTAGAGGGAGACTGAGCCTCTTCAGGGAGTGAGGGAACGGGGCCCACACTGGCTCACGGCACGCCCTCATTCAACAGAAGTAAAGCACCTTGCCCTTCTGCGCGTGGAGGATGCGAGCTTCCTTCGGTCCGCTCGTCTCTGCGGGCCGCCCACAGAACCAGCCGGACCCTGCCCACAGATAAACACCGCTACCCGCGGCCCCGGGCCAGGAGCTGCTCGGCGGGCTTCAGACCAACCCTCTCGGGAGTATGAGCACCCCTTGGGGAGTGTGAGCACCCCTCGGTTCCAGCTGGGAACTGCCCCAGACCCAAGGCTTTCTTTGGAACATGCGCTCGGGCTTTGCAGCGGCTGAAACCGCTACCCTTGGGACACACGAGCCCCTAGGGGGAAACAAGCTGCAGCGCCCGGGCTGCGATTAGCGCCAGAAACACCCGCGCGTCCCGGGGCGCGGCTTCCTGTCCGGATTAGAACACCTGACGGCTTCCATCTCTGCCCGCCCAGGACGACCCCCAGCCGCGACCACAGAACAGGCTACGCGGAAGTCTGCAGCAACTCGAGTCATGCTCATTCTCCATCGGCTATCGCTTTCCTTTTGCCCGCTGTGAAGCTTTTCCCTTTTTAAACTCTCTTCCCAAGAGTAACCACAAGATCTTGGGAAACTTTGCGTGAAACTTACAAATGTCATGAAATCGGAACCAGAGACTCCGTCTAAGCCTGGGAACGCTGCGCCCAGCCCTGTTCCCTCCCCTCTGCTCCAGCTCAGCGCGTCCGGCGGTGGCCCGTGCTGACCACCTGGCTGTCAGGAGACCCCGGGACCCGCCCCAGCTCCTGGGCGCCCTCTCGGCCTCGGACACTTTGGGAACATTCCCGCGGCCGCCACCCGGTGCGCGCCGCACACCAGGGGCCAGGACGTCCCAGCCGGAGAGGTATTTAAGCAGTCCCTCTGGGGCATTGTTTTCCCGGGGAGTCCGGAGAACTCAGCGGAGGGGAAGGGTGACCCGCCCCCACAGACTGCCGCGCTGGCTTGCCCACTACCTCGTTTGCATTTCAAAGGCAAACTTGTGCCGGACTTCCCGGCGGCAGCACCTACCGGCTTTGCACGGGTCATGGTAATGCTCCAGCTGCTGCTCCGCGCTCTCCTCGCCTTCCAGCGCCGAGGAGTCCCAGGTGGCGTCCGAGCGCTCCCCGAGCCCCCCGGCGTCGCGGGGCAGCGGCAGCAGCAGTAGCAGGAGAGGCAGCAGCAATGGCACAAGGGCCCCGAGCGCAGTCACACGGGGCATGGTTGCGAGCGGCCGGCCAAGACCAAGGGACCTGAGTGCACCAAAAGCTGGACTCTCGGGCGAGGGACCGCGTACAGAATCGGGTCGGCGGCAACCGGTCACGGCGATTACGCGCGGCTGCCGGGCATGGCTCGGGCGCGGAACCCCCAGAGCGCGGCGTCCCGGTCCGCGTCCGCGCGCCTAGGAAGCCGCTGCTCGGAGCTACTTGCTCGTCGGCCGAGGCTGCGGCGGCTGCGACTGTGGCAGTGGTTGAACAGTGGCCGCTCCGCCCCTCTCCACCCGGGCTGGACCGCACAGCCCTCGCCAGGGGCCCTGGGCAGCCAATCACTCGGGCGCCCGAAGCGAGGCCCCTCCTCTTCCCGGCACCTCCGCAACTTCGGAGGAAGGGGAGCGAGGTGCAGAAGCTGAAGCCAAGGACCCAGGGCCTGCCGAGCTCCCACCGAGCAAAGGGTGCCCTTCTCTGGGTGTTACAGCGCCTCTGGCCCACCCTCCCTTCAACGCTGCTCCTGAAGATCAAGGCTGGATTTCCCGCCTTGCTTTATTCTCAAAATTCACTTTACAACTCCCCGGTGCACACGTGGGTGAAGACAGGAGGCAGTGGCTAAAGCTCTGGGCGCCGGACCAGAAACCCAATGCGAACGATTCCCACTACGACCAGCTCGCTATGTGCTTTTCGGAGAATCATTTCCTTGTAGGGATGAAGCGAATCTTCTCTTTGGGTCGCTTTCGGCGCAGAAAAAACCCGACGATTACGATCCTCTCAGCTTTCTCCACATTCCCTCGTCCAGCCGTGACTGGCGCTTGCTGCAGTAACCACCTAACCTAAGGTATGGCTGGTGATAGAGTGGCTTAGAAAATAATGATTTAAAATGACGGATTTCCCCTCTACGTGACCCTATCCTTTAGGAAAACAGTGCAAGACGCTTCATACAGGCAAAAAGACTGACAAACGAACAGCTATACCTACTATTTGTGTTAAATTACAGGCATGTTTTATTAAATAAGCCATTCACCATTAACTTGATGGAATAAAAACAACCAATTTCTGAAGTCTGGTTAATTTTTTGCTAATTAAAAACATATGCCCAAATAATGTGAGAATAATCAAGAGATATTTGAAACCCCCTCCTATGCTGTACCTTAAATGTAAAAATTGTTAAAACTGAGCCAATTTGATTTATAGACATAAAAATGCTATTACCAAGAGGCTTTTCAAAAACCTTTCTACAAAAGCAAAATTGCCCCATTAAGAAGTAAAATACATCAATGTGTAGTTAGCATCACACCCAGCAGAATCCTTTTTCCATTTAAACTGCAAGCAGAAAAAAGGAACAAGATTTCCTTTGGGATTTCCACATGGTTTCACAGTCACCAATGACAAAACAGCAGACAGGGAGCCCAGAGCTGGGCTTTACACAGGATTCTGAATTTCTTGCATTATGATCATCTAATAAGTAGGGTGACAAGTCCTACAACCCAGTAAAGGTTTAACTACTGGCTGTTTTGTCTTGGCCCTTAGAAATGTAAGCTGACCGTTTCATGCTGAGCCTTCATCAAATGGGCATATATATATAGGATGGAGCCAGACTGGGCAAGAACTGACAGGGGAGGGAGTATCTGGGGCAGGCGAACGGCGGGAGGGGAATGGATGCCACCAAATGGCAGGGAAGACCAAGTGGCCATCAAATAGGTATGGGAAGGAGTTGAATGTCATTTCTGCCTTAACACTGGAAGGAGTCAAACCCAACGCCATAGGTCTCTGCATTTAACCCAGTGAAGGTCACCACCTGTCAGTAGACAAGTCCACAACGTCAACATCTCAAAAGCCTAACAAACTTCTGTGACACTTCCAGGTCTCCAGATGGCACTAGGCGAACAGCCAACTGGCCTCATTAGCAGGGAATTCCTCCGGAAAATAGACATTACAGGCGACCTCTTGTGCAAGCACCGAGGTTGTGAGCTTTTATTGCCTCTAATCCCCACCTCGTGAGTAGCTGCCAGGCTTCTCACCAACATTCTTTGCCCAAATATTTTGAAGACAGTCGTGCTCTAGGATGAGCAGACTGCATCTTTACGTCAGATGCCCTGTTTGAATACTATCTTAAAGGCTATCAAACAAGTATGAACAAACCACTTGAGTCATAGTACAGAAAAGTTAGAAACAATCCAAAGCGATGGTTAATATTTTTTCTCAGCTTCATGTTTTATGATTTCACTTACTACTTTTATATTTTAAACTCTAATCGGGGCTCAAATTTTATAAATGTATTTTTTAATTTCCATGGGGAAAAAAAAAAAAAAACGAGATAGATTTGGAATAAAAGGCTTTGGGATCTAAAGCCACGCAACTCAGTTCCATTAGTTATCTGTGGGTTTCCTCCTCCACAGCTCATGATCGCAAGTCCATACAACTGTCCCTTTTCAGTCAGATGTCTGTCATCCACCCAACTCTTTGCTGCTACGCCCTATGCCGAGTTCCACGGCTCTCTTGCAGCAGCTCTCAAACGCCTCCACCCCTACCGAGTTTTCCATAACTACTCCGCAGAGGTCCCTTCTTCCTCTTGATGCCTTTCCAGGTTACCACACACCACCTTCTCCAAGGCAGGGAGCAGACCCTTCAGGGTAGAGGGCACTCTCATTTGCTGGTTTATTTTTGGTTTACATGAACTGACCACTGAGACAGTATTTGAGTTTTTAAACTATTTCATACTGTTAACGATTTTCAGCAGCTTTTTAAAACCTTCTGTGGCTGGGATCCCTACCTAAGCCCGTTTAAGCGTGGCACATCAGGCCCTCCATCCCCCATCAGGCTGTCCTTACGTGTGTATTCCAGCCTTGAGCTCTTGCCATCTCCATTATGTCTACTCACACTGCATTAAACATCTTGCATTCATCCTAATAGGGCCTTGCTGCTCCACGTCTTTGCCGAGCACAACTTCGTAACTACACAGGCTGCATCTTCATGCCAACATTACAGCAGCTACCACACCTATGACATTTAACCTATTTCTGTCCTACCCTTCTGGGTCTCTAACCTGTATCAGATCTGTCTTACTCTCTGGACCCTCTTTGGACTCTCTCTTCCCTTCAGTGACCTCCAAGGTTAGGTCCCATAATTTAGTGGCTTACCCAGAGCCATAAGAACTGTGACATGGGCCAGTTTAAATGACTTATGTCAAAATTCCCCCTACAACTGTGTCCTTCATTTAAAAAATTTGAAACTGCTACCACCTTAAGTATGCAAAACCTTGAACATAACTTTAAAAACATTTCTAGACTGCATTACCATTGACTCCATGTGTCCCAACACAAATTTATTCCCTCCCCTTCTAATGTTAAACTATTGATTAGCTATTTAATAGAAGCTCTCACTGTGAAATTCAGAAGTTGGTTGTGTAACAGTTTCCTCTATTAAACTCCTAGTTCTCCAACCAGAAAAAAGTGCCCACTAAAGATATTTAAAGTACTCAAATTTGCAGCAATTTAAACTATGCAGCTAACAGGAATTTTCAAGTAAGGTGTCAACTGGAGCTGGTAATAAAATCAGGGGGAGAAAAGAGTCAAGGAGGCTGACAAGAATTTAAATAACCAGTTAAAACTAAAGACGAAAAAAACTACAAATAGACTTGGAGAAGTTCGCCGCTACTTTTGATGTATTAGTAGTACAATAAAAATAACCCCATCCATTGCTATACAACACTCATTTCCAGCGTGACCTCTATGAATACCTCTTCCACAAGCTGGAAAAGTGACACCCCCATTTTACAGTTACAGCCGTCAAAACAATAGGACCTAATTTTGATTACTTCTGGGCTAAAAACAAGGAACTCTTTAGCTGCTCTAGTTTCTTAAAATCTAGCTGCCTATGCTATCAGCTTCACAGGACAGTTGTGAGAGGACACAAGTGAAACTTGTGCAACAGTAGTACTAGACAAATACAAAGTATTCTCAATCAGGAGAATGACAGGGACAGAGGAGTTTGAATGCTGGTGTCAGAGTTTGTATACAAAGAAAGGCAAAAGAATGGTAATGAGAGAAAAAAATCATTTCTTAAAAAGACAAATCTTATTCATTATACCGTTCTTCCCATTTTCTGTGTATTTTTTTCCCTCAAAGTATGAAGTTGGGGAAAATACCCAAATCTCAAATTTTAAATCCTTTGTTTCAGGGGTCAGCACACTATGACCTGCTGGCTGTTGCTGTTGTTTTACTGGAACACAGCCATGCTCGTTAGCTGATGTACTGTCTCCCATGGCTGTTGTGCTACAATGGTAGAGCAGTCGTGACACAGACTGTATGGCTCTCAAAGCCTCAAATATTTCCTATTGGGCTTTTTACAGAAAGCTTGCTGACCCCTGCTTTATTTAATTGTGGAAAGCTATTAGTAATCTCTTCATATGCGTGCCAATAATAATGGGTTATCCTTTATGCTTGGATCATCTGTTTCAAAAAGGAAAGAAAGAAAGCATCCAAGGGAAGAACATTGACTTTTTATTACTTTTTAAAAATTCAACTTCAGTTAGATTAACAGACTAGATTAGAACTTCAAACGTGATACATTTTATACTGCACTGGATTTCTATTACTAAAAAGCCAGTTGGAACATGGCCTACACAAATCACGGGTGAGTACAAAAATGGAAGTCATCACTGAGTAGTAACTGTTTCCTCCCAACTCTGTCACCAATTGTCCGTACTCCAGGGATTTATAGGTTCAAGTCTGACACAGCTGAAAAGCCCAAGTGGGACTGCTTTTCCAAAGATACCCTGTTGTCCTTCAAATAGAATGACATGTTATTTCCTCCTTTCCTTTAAGCTCTTACTTATAATGTTTATAAGCTTCAAATGACCTACACTGATGAACTGGGGCAAGCACACAAAACGCTGCTGTATCAATTATTAGCCCCGTTCACAAATTCTTCAAGATAAACACTTTTCACAACAGTTTGTTTCCATATCCTAATAACAGTGAAACAAGAATGTACTTTTTCCTTTGTCTGCACAAGTCTGCCTACAGCTCAAAGAGGTCAAATCAGATGGCTTTTAGAAAACGCTCACAGAACAAAAGTTATTCCTCAAACCGAATTTAAATCTTATAAACTTTCTGCAGCGGTATGTCAACTTTCTGATCTACCTGACCTCTAAATCTAGTCTATTTCTACACACACTTCCAGTCTTGATAAATTTTCACTTCTCTGATCTCCTTAACGTATTGTTAAGGAGCTTCATAACTATGCAATTTTTATGAAGATATAAAACATTAATGAATATTTGTATTTTCATGTCACTACTCTTATTATGTGTGCCAATAAATCAACAGATGAAGCACTAAGACACACTGAAACCTAAGCTTAAAACCCAGATGAAACTGCAGTGTATAGATTACAAATAGGCTTTTCTTTCTCAAAATTCCTATATAGAAGCCCTTCGATATGTAGCTTTTCCTGAACAAATTACACTAATACATTATTTCTTTTTTTACAAATGTAAAAAAAAAAAAAAATCAGGAAATCTTAAACTAATATTTATTTGCAAAACATTTGGCATATGGTGATCAGTAAACATTTAGGAAACAAAAGCTTTATCAAAATGAATACAATTTGTGGATAAACCCTGAATAAAGTGGCTTTTGGAAGAACTGGAGTTTGCAGCAACCACCTTTATAAAGGGATCCATCCACTCTCAATGGAAAACACTCAAGCATACCTTTCACTAGGTTCAGAAATTACCACAATGTAATTAATTCCAAGGGCATGGGGCTTAATTTATGGGCAAACTCCATACAAGAGAATGTCTTCCCAGTTTTCCAGTCACTACATTTCCACCTTATCCTACTCTTGCACTGCCAGGCTCCTTTGTCAATGAGATTCTCCAGGCGAGAATACTGGAGTGGGCTGTCATGCTCTCCTCCAGGGGATCTTCCCAACCCAGGGATCAAACCCAGGTCTCCTGCATGGCAGGCAGATTCTTTATCATCAGAGCCACCAGGGAAGCCCACTCTTGTACTAGGGTATACTTATTAACAATGTCACTAATGTAGCTAAATTTCAGGTGAAGCGTACTTACAAATCCCCAGTTTTTCAGAGTATTCAAAACTTCAGTTGCTAAGTTGAGCAAATGTTAATAAATGAAAGACAAACGGCATTTATGAAGTGGAAAAATCCTACCCTTTGATTAACTTAAATAATATATTTTGCTATTCTACAACTGAAAGCTGTGGAACTAAACTATTTGTGGATTACATCTTCAAGACACACACACACACACACACACACACACACACACACACACACACACACAACCCAGCCCCTCTAAAAAGCCATAAACCAATACCTATTTTCTAAAGGACTTTTCAAGTGACTTATACTCATTTTAATAAAGTTCTTAATGTATTTGGATATCACAAAACTATTTTTCGGTGAAGATTCCAAAGGATTTCAAATACAGATTAGTTTAGTAAAAGAACTGGTGTACCTGAATGCAGCTAAAGCACTCATTCTTTAAAAACCCTGTCTTACCTGAAAGACTCATGAGAAACAAATTCCATTTTATGAAGATACAAGCTTGCCAGCCAATTTACAATCTATCAGAGAGACTCTATGTTCGTATAAGAATTTTACATGTAGTTTAAAAGTTATATAATATAAGCCATTAAGTACTAACTTTTAGTTCTTTTTCTTATTAGATCTTAAAGGCAGGTGTGAGAAAAAAAAGAAAATGAAGGAACTAGCAGGTTACACTTCATATAATATTTTGGCTTAAAGAAGAGGATTTACCGACAGCTTTTGATCAAATTTCTATTTGTTCATGTCAGTCATACTTAAGTGGTAAGAAATCAAACTTGCCACCCTTTATAGTCTTTAATGCTACATTATAGGATGCAGTCTATTAATGTACAGAAACGTATTTTGCAATGAAAACACCTTATGTAACTCTGAATGGCATGAACTTCATGTTAAGGTTTAAATACATTAAGGTTAAAATGTTTTGAGTCTTTCTAAAAATACCAATATACAGTATAGTTTTTAGGTGGTCATTTGCATAGCAAACTATTAAACTAGAAACTCAATGGTTCTAGGAAAACTTCACATTATGGACTGTTCCAGAAAGATGTATTCAAAATTAAAATTACTTCTCTTAGAAAACTGTAAGCTTTATTTGCTCATCCTCTAGTACACGGACCACTTTTACCCACCCCCACTTTACACAGTACACTGACCTGAACAGATTTTGTACCACAATTTCATTCAAAGGGCTTCTCATTCATTTTGTGACTGCACTGGATAATCTAGATGAAAGCAATATTGGGGATTTTAAAGTATGGGTCCCTTGTATCAGAAAAGCATGATAAAAAAAAAAAAAACAACCCTGCATTCAGTAATACTGTCTTTTGAAAAGATATCTTCAAATTGCAAACACATGTATTTTCACAAAACAATTTGGTCAGGAAATTTTATTTTAACATTCTAAAGCAGTAATGCTTTAGATGTTACTTAAGTGCCCCAGACAGGATTAACAAAATTAAATGTTTCTAAATTACAAATTTGGCTCCTTTTGGGAGTCTCAGAAGAAAAACAAAAGAAAATAATCCCCCCTCCCAAAAGAAGAATGACACGCACATTTTGAAGAAACCCCAATGTTTCATGCAGTGGTAGGCAAGATGTAAAAAGCCACCCAAATTCACACATTTCTACACCAATCATCATCAGAAAAAAGTACTCCGTAGTCAATCTGTACATCCAAATGCATTTGGGAATCTACACCTACATTACATTATTTAATGTTATATACATTTATTACCCACCCCCCCTTGTTTTTAATAATTTCTTATGTAAAACCTTCATTCAAACCCAAAAAAGATGTAAGACTAACTTGGGGGGAGGGGGCAGATAATCACTTTAGACATTCAGTTAAAATGTAGTTTATCTAAATCTCAAAATGTTTAATAAAAACAAATATCTTCTCCATTTAACAAGTTGCTTTCTAACTGTACAGTAAATTGCATTGTAGAGAGTACACCTCTATCTTCAAACTGTATCTTCTTTGGATGGAATTAAGATGTAACTGTATAGTTTTAAGATAAATAAATGGGAAGTTGGTCCAACTAAGATGACAGCAGATATATTACATGCAGGATTTAATATTTTTAAATTTTCTCTTAAAAAAAAAAAGATGCAGTTGAATTGGGGGGGGGGGGTGGGGGCGCGGAAAGCAGGTCAAAAAAGAACCCAGGTTCAATATATAAAAATGTCCCACAATAGGTTGATGATGGCAGTAAAAATAAGAGAAAAAAGTAATCTTTCTGGAACATCATTTTTCAGTATTGTAGAAACACTAGTGCCAGGAAGATTTCTATTCATGTAATTTTAGCATCCAAGTTTCCCTCTATTTATTTTATTGGAACAAATGCTTTAAATAAACTATTTGTCCTCTTCACTGAAGAGAGCAGGTCTATTTCATCTTTAATGAGCTAGTTTTTGGGAAGTTTAGCCATGTACTGTAGTAATGCCTACTGCATAAAATCCAAGCATTTGCTGTGAACAGTTGGAGAAAGCAGTCAGTAAGAACCTAGGATCAATGGAAATAGATGTTACTTAAGCCATCCACGAAAGAGACCCACAAAGTACCCAGAGTTAAAGCCCAAATCTTCTTGCGCTTTTTTTTTTTCGCTGTCCAAGTTCCACCCCTGTGAAAGAGAAATTGATCCGAAGTTCCAGGCTTTCTTGGGTCTTTAGTCAATTTTCACATTAGTATAGATTTTTCGGACAAAGGCACTTGTTCCCATGTAACCAATTGCTCCTATAAAGATAAAACAAGATGTTTTGAAACAAATACACACAGAGCAGTACCCCTCATTTACAAACACACACTAAATGCTCTCTGCTCTAGAAAGTTATTCTTTTTGCAAGATAACATCTAATGTTAGCATCCTCCCTAAACTTACTAAAATAGTGTCACTTGTTTTGCAAATCCCCTGTTGCTGTCATATACCAAGTGCGGCCTGATGTAACATTTTTATAGTTAAATATCAATTATTACATGAATTATGAACTATATGAATTAAAATGATCTCTTAAAAAGAGAATAATTTCAGAATGACATTCATTAAATGAAAAAAATAAGTTTTTTAAAAATTTAAGCATAGATTATTCTAGATTATTAAAACAATACTAACATGTTCTCCAAACAATATGATACACTTATGGATAATTTAGTAAGAAGTGACTGGGGGTTCTCTCAGGGAAGGACTGAGACCCATGGCCCAACAGCATCTGAAGCTCTAGAGAGGACACATTTCTGATGGCTTCTTTTTTACATTTAAATTGTAGAAGCTGTGATTGGTAGAAAGGTAGGCATTTGAGGGCATGGATGAGAGACACAGATAAGTAGATCAGGAATCCTGAAATGCTGTTTTTGAAATAATTAGCCTCAAACAGGGCCCAAAATACCAGAAAGCAGGGGTGTTAAATTAATCTGTTTTGTTAAATTAAGTTTCTGCCTCTTGGCCCTTAAAAAGTGCTCGGCACATGATAAGATACTCAATAAATATTTGTTGAATGAATGAATGAACTGTATTGTTCTTTACTGTAAATACTAAGAGATCTTTAGGACAAGACAGGTGGTCATTCGTATGATAGAGAAGATTCTACACTAGATTTAGGAATTTACCATCAAGTCTAAAAGTCAGTCTTCCATGAGTTAATGATACACACATACACCTAACTGACTAACTTGAACTAACTTTTATTCACCCAACTGGTGTACGCAAGGAAAAAATAAGTCTTTCTGCCTTTCCTATACATATGAAAACTGTACCTCAAGGGAACCAAATGGCTGATGAAAGGGTTTCTCCTTAGAGAAGTGTCCCAGCTAATAAATATAAAAGGAACAATGGAATGAGAATATTGTAACCACTAATGACTTAATGGAAGAACTAGGCAATAATTATCAACGGCTGCTAACCTCACAGAGACAATCAGACATTTAAGTGCCTCCTTATAAAAGTTTACAAAACACCTGTTAAGTGTTCTTGGACAAGTATTCTTGAGTACGATCAGGTCTATAGATTTAACTACCACTTTACGGGAAATATGGGGGGAAGCACACAGAGAAACATTAAATAACACCTTAGGGATACAATCAGCCTAACCCAGAGTGTGAAAAACTCAACAGGATTTCAAACAAACCAACCAACCAAAACCTAAGTTTCTTAAGTAACTGCAAGGGAAAAGAGAGTAAACGTCAATAGATTTAAAGCTGCTTAAAAGACAGTTTTATCAAGCAATGCATGGACTTTTAACTGGATCTTGATGCAAACTGTATTAAAAAAGAAATGAGGACGTGTGGGATAAAAGTGAATACTAAGTGAATTTTTGAGCACATTAGGAAATTATATATATATATATTATATAACTGCATTCTTATATATTATAGCTATATAATAATTATATAAACACTGCACATTTGATGTATCAATATACCCACATGCATACACACACACACACAAATATTTACAGCTAAAATGACATGAAGTTCGAGATTTACATCAGAAAAAAAGGAGGTAAAGTGGAAACAAAAATAAGACAAGACTGGCTACAAGCTGACAATTACTGATGTTAGGTGTGTTAGGTACATGAGGACTCACTACATATATACTACTGTTTCTCTTTTTGTATATATTTGAAAATTCCCCATAATAAAATATCGAAAATATTTTTAAAACCCACCCAGACAATAAAGGAAACCTATTTTTGTAATAAAGACACTTATTTTTAAATATTAAATTATTATATTATACTTGAAAATAGTGGTAATTCATTTTAAAATAGCTATATACAAGTCCTTACAAGATAATTGGAAATAACCATTCAATTTTAAAAACCTGAATTCTTTTTAAAGTATTTGTAAAATTTTAGGTAGAATCAAAAATTTAACTAGTATAATACAGTACTAGTCCAATAAGCAAATTCAATTTTCGAGACTTTTAAAATATTGTTCCCTTTTCAGCAGAGATATGCTTAAAAGCAAAATAGTGTCAATCTAGAGAATCATTTTTCTTAATCTTATGAGTATCAAGAATAATCTTATAAAATATTACTTTATAAAAGGAAGAGACTGAATATGCTCTCTAGAAAAATAAATGTCTTGGGAGTAACACCAAACTTAATTTTTTTTAAAACTAAAATGCTATGCTCAAAACATAAAATCTGCAGCAATCTAATTATTTCCCCTTCACATAATTATTTTTTCCTACATTAAACAAAAATATTTTTTTCTTTCAATTACTGACTGAAAAAGCATATCAGCAACATAACCCGATGAGTACGTGTAATTTTTGTATTATGATGACATTTTAATCATTTTCAGTGTGAACTCGTTCCCCTCCCCGACAAAAACAGATTAGCACTAAAGGCATATAAACCCATTAAAGAATAAATGCTGGGACATTGCCAGAACAGCAGGGAACTGTAAACGTGCCAGGACTGTCAGGCAGCAAGATGAAATTTCAACAGGAAAAGCATTCAAAAAATTTAGCTATTAAGTAGGGGCACTAGGATTCACAATCAAGACTGGCCCCCCAAAGTCTTGCTCCTCACCAAAACTCCCCATCACGTCTCATATGTCTCACCACCTAGTAACAGGCCTGCATTATACCTGTTGCTTTATACACATGACACTATTACAGATAATTACTCTGAAAGATATGCCCATTTTATAGATTAGAAAATGAGACTTAGGTTAATATGCCCTCCCACGGCCACAAAGAAGGTTAAGTGGCAGCATGGAGATTTACTCCAGGTCTCTTAGGCTTTCCAGACCATGTCTTTTCCATTTTTCATGGTGCTTCTAAAAAGTTTTCTTCATTTTCTAGCTATTTCATATGTACTATACACGCTATTTATGGTGAAAACTATTACCTCTTCCATTTAATGGAAGACTCTGATATTATCCTCCTTTTATAGATGCTTGGAGACCTTGGGGAATTGGATCAAGGTATAGAACCACAGACTGCACTGCCAGAACGTAAGCTCAGTCTGCAAGCACCCAAGTATGTATCATAATCAGTCAATTGTGCTGCCTCCTGGACACTTTTACCTCAATGAACAGGGGAACAGAAACTTCCAAACAAAAATCATTCAGCCAAAACCTTAACTTGTTTACATAATAATCTGTTCCAAAAAATCTAAGCTTATTAAAAAAAAAGGCAATTCTCAACATGAATGAAAAACTAATTGTGGTATGGGAAATAGTGCTATACACAATTATTAAAAACAGGAAATTAAAGAAATCAGAGAGTTAATAAATTAGATTTTGAGGAATAGTTAAAAGGACTGAAATCAGATGTTTGAGCTTCTTTTGGTGTTCCTGATCAAACAATAGAAGGTTATTTCTCAGTTTCCAATACTGTATTTTTCTGATTCAGAAACACTCAGATTTACTCATGATATTCCAAGAATTTCAGAACTTACCACACATTATCCCCAAGGCTGTGCTAAATACCGCCATATATCCAAAGTAAAATGATGTTTGAAATAAGCCATACATCCTGAAATAAAACCAAAAACTTATATATAGTATATCCATTTTTACTTTCAACATAAGGCCTAAATCCTAGCATTTAAAATGATAAACTTAGTTTCCAAAATACAAAATGAGAAAATGTCTCCACTTACTTTGTTTTGAAAAAATAGTAGTAAAAGGAATACATGTAAACATAAATTGCAGTGGATGCAGCAGAGAGAAAACTTGTCCATTGCCTGAAGAAAAAAAGGAACTCTTTTGAATGGATGGCACTGGAAGATTTTAAAGCAAAGCATTTTATAAAAACATCCTTTATGATTCTATATATTTAAAAACAAATGCATGTATAATGGCATTTAAATATATCAACAAGGAGAAAGCCTAAGAAATGGAAGGAGAGATCCTAAATTTTGCCAGATTTCCGATTATAAATGACCCTAAATAAACCATTTCCTTTTTCAAATGTCTCCTCATGTTTAAAATAGTGACCCTCATTAATACTCCCAATTTTTTTGACTGATACTATTTTTTTCTCTAAAATCGTCAGTATTTTTATAATTGAAAAAACTCCTACACTATCTTAAGAAAATTTGTATATAGATTTTTACTCCACATGATACATTTCAAATGCAATCTTATTTTAAATTATACGGTCCCCAGAAGTTCTTCCCAGAAGTAAGTACTCACCACCTGTAATCCTCTGCATTTAGTAGAAAGTATGTGCACACGATGGTCACACAGACAGTCACAATGCACAGGATGACCAGCACCAGCATCATGAAGCCATAGACATAATAGATCTTATACGCCCAGAAAGAGGTGAAGATGAAATACCTAAATGCAACCCAACACAGACATAGTTTTCCAGTCTTTATTCATAAAACTCACCCTGTTCTTGCTAAATCTCATTTGCACCTTAGTTATCACTTAAATCTCAGTATTTTTCTTTCAAACAACTTTCTCAACAGTTTCCCTTCCTCCCCTTTCATTAAATCATTTACAATTCCGTCAAAAATATTTTCTTAGATAATCTGTCAAGAACAGATTCATTAGCAGGGTAGGGTATTCATCTCTAAGTAAACTGAATAAATTTGAAGCTTTACGAGTGTATTGTGGAAAAGAAAAATGAAAATAGCTAAAAATTCATATTTTAAAAATGAATTCTCATTTATTTTTTTCTACATACAATACTATACAAGCAATGCAGTTTATAAAACACCCAATTAAATTTTTTAAAAAGGTTTGATATGATAATAATGTATAAAATTAGAAAAATAAAAATAATTAGGAAAAGAAAGCCTAAGAAAGCTCGATGTCATTTTCACAGGACTGCAAGAGAAAGGGCACTATGATTTTACACCAAAAAAGATCCTTTCCTCTAATTCCACTACACAGTTGCTAAGTCTTGTCCAACTCTTTGCGACCCCATGAACTGCAGCACTCCAGGCCTCCCTGTCCATCACCAACTCCCGGAGTTCACTCAAACTCACGTCCATTGAGTCAGTGATGCCATCCAGCCATCTCATCCTCTGTCGTCCCCTTCTCCTCCTGCCCCCAATCCCTCCCAGCATCAGGGTCTTTTCAAATGAGTCAACTCTTCGCATGAGGTGGCCAAAGTATTGGAGTTTCAGCTTTGGCATCAGTCCTTCCAAAGAACACCCAGGACTGATCTCCTTTAGAATGGACTGGTTGGATCTCCTTGCAGTCCAAGGGACTCTCAAGAGTCTTCTCCAACACCACAGTTCAAAAGCATCAATTCTTCGGCGCTCAGCTTTCTTCACAGTCCAACTCTCATATCCATACATGACCATTGGAAAAACCATAGCCTTGACTAGACGGACCTTTGTTGGCAAAGTAATGTCTCTGCTTTTGAATATGCTATCTAGGTTGGTCATAATTTTCCTTCCAAGGAGTAAGCGTCTTTTAATTTCATGGCTGCAGTCACCATCTGCAGTGATTTTGGAGCCCAGAAAAATAAAGTCTGACACTGTTTCCCCATCTATTTCCCATGAAGTGATGGGACCAGATGCCATGATCTTCGTTTTCTGAATGTTGAGCTTTAAGCCAACTTTTTCACTCTCCTCTTTCACTTTCATCAAGAGGCTTTTGAGTTCCTCTGCACGTTCTGCCGTAAGGGTGGTGTCATATGCATATCTGGGGTTATTGATATTTCTCCCGGCAATCTTGATTCCAGCTTGTGCCTCTTCCAGCCCAGTGTTTCTCATGATGTACTCTACATATAAGTTAAATAAGCAGGGTGACAATATACAGCCTTGACGTACTCCTTTTCCTATTTGGAACCAGTCTGTTGTTCCATGTCCAGTGCTAACTGTTGCTTCCTGACCTGCATACAGGTTTCTTAAGAGGCAGGTCAGGTGGTCTGGTATTCCCATTTCTTTCAGAATTTTCCACAGTTTATTGTGATCCCCACAGTCAAAGGCTTTGGCATAGTCAATAAAGCAGAAATAGATGCTTTTCTGCAACTCTCTTGCTTTTTCAATGATCCAGCGGATGTTGGCGATTTGATCTCTGGTTCCTCTGCCTTTTCTAAAACCAGCTTGAACATCTGGAATTTCACGGTTCACATATTGCTGAAGCTTGGCTTGGAGAATTTTGAGCATTAATTTACTAGCGTGTAAGATGAGTGCAATTGTGCGGTAGTTGGAGCATTCTTTGGCATTGCCTTTCTTTGGGATTGGAATGAAAACTGACCTTTTCCAGTCCTGTGGCCACTGCTGAGTTTTCCAAATTTGCTGGCATATTGAGTGCAGCACTTTCACAGCATCATCTTTCAGGATTTGAAATAGCTCAACTGGAATTCCATCACCTCCACTAGCTTTGTTCGTAGTGATGCTTTCTAAGGCCCACTTGACTTCACATTCCAGGATGTCTGGCTCTAGGTAAGTGATCACACCATCGTGATTATCTGGGTCATGAAGATCTTTTTTGTACAGTTCTTCTGTGTATTCTTGCCACCTCTTCTTAATATCTTCTGCTTCTGTTAGGTCCATACCGTTTCTGTCCTTTATTGAGCCCATCTTTGCATGAAATGTTCCCTTGGTATCTCTAATTTTCTTGAAGAGATCTCTAGTCTTTCCCATTCTGTTGTTTTCCTCTATTTCTTTGCATTGATCACTGAGGAAGGCTTTCTTATCTCTCCTTGCTATTCTTTGGAACTCTGCATTCAGATGCTTATATCTTTCCTTTTCACTTCTCTTCTTTTCACAGCTATTTGTAAGGCCTCCCCAGACAGCCATTTTGCTTTTTTTGCATTTCTTTTTCATGGGGATGGTCTTGATCCCTGTCTCCTGTACAATGTCACGAAGCAATCATTAAAACAAAAAGGGTTTTTTTAACCTCTTTTCTTTTTCTTGTTCCCTTCTGCTTGTTAGTTACCTTATCTATTACCCATTCTTTCAACAGATATTTACAGAAGCGCTACACATATTAGAGAAACAGTGAGAACAGAATTAGTCTCTACCCTCAAGGAGAGGAGTTTAGTGAGAAACATCAGTAGAGGGACAGTCATGACACACCATGACAGGTGCTTCACCAAAGCACCTACGAGGAGCGTCTAAGCAGGGCTCTGGGCGAGGGAAGGGGGAGCCACCCTAACTCCTATCTCTCCTGTATCTTATTACAATGAAATCTCTTGAAACATAAATACATTGCCAAAACTTACATTTCAATAAAGATTGAGCCAAAAGGTAAAATTCCTCCTAGGCAAACAATAACTGCAGGCTCCATGAACCTGGAAAATATTAAAATTAACAGTAAACTTCTAGTATGATTTCCACATTATATTAACTCTGATAACAGGAATCAGAATACTTGGTACTTAAAAATAATCTAAAGGACAGAAATAAGCCAGTAAAGAGAAAAACAAAAATTCAAAGAGGCACAATATTGAAAGGGGATTTCAAATTAGCCATAGTTAGAATTTTATAGTTAAAATTCTTTTGGGCATTAAAGCCCAAGATAAGAATTTCAGGAACAAAAATTCTTGCTACTGGCAGAACTCAAGAAAAGCTCTTTCTCCTCCTGATCTGTACTTCCCAGGAACTTCTAAACATTGCAGTCCTTTACTTACAGAAAGCCAGTCTACGTTTTGGAACTGCCTCCCCATCTGAAATAGCGCTTCCCCAAGTGCGGCCTTGCCAGTGTCTGTGCTCACGCTTTCCTTGCTTCAGTGTTTCCTTTTCGCTTGAATTATACTATTCAAGTATTATGAGTTCTAAGTTGTAAAAGGAATCACAGAATGACTCAAAAATAAAATTCAAACCTCATTCATTCACTCAACAAATATTTACTGATTGCAGTCAGTAATTCTCCAACCCTGAATGCCTTCCCTTGTCTCATATTTCTTTTCCTGCAAGTACTGGCTCAAGTGTTCTCCCTATAAAGCCCTTCCCAAGTCTCCCAGGCAGAGGTGCGTTCTTCCACTGCCTCCTGAACGTAACTCCAAGGCTGCACTTACCACACTATACTATACTAATTACTTATATAATTACTCACTAGATTATAAACTCTGGCAGGCAGAAGCTATTCATCTAGGTATTCCCAGTGCCTGGCACAGTCCACAGCACATGAAAGACAGCAAACTACCATTTCTGACATGAACAAACTACAAAATTACGAAGAAAATGAGTTTGAGAGTTGAAAAAAAAAATTAAAGATCATTTATCCTGTCTCCTTTCCTTCTTTTATAAAAAGTCAAGATCCACAGAGGTTAAAAACAACTTGCCTGTCAGATCTAGGATATGGATTTCGGTTCCCATATAATGACATGTAGAAAATGAAGAGACACGTGAGCTTTTCCTACACCTAAATGTGACCCATGGTTAGCAAGGGTACAGGTTACTCCTTCCTCTCTTTCACCAGCCTAGTGACCCAGAGGAACTTTTGTGATTTCTGACTAGGCTTTTCCTTTAATCTTATCCTCCTCAGTAATGAGTGAAGGAAGATCAGGTTATCAATGGGCTTTAACAGGCTAATCTTGAATTTGAAGAAGATAAAACTGACTTTAAAACACAGGCTACAGACGTTCTCATAAGCACTAATCTAAAAAAAAAGAGGAAAAAAAGAACATGTATAATTCCTAAGACTAGAACAGATCATTCTCCTTTAAACTATGGGGCTATTTTATCCAGCTTCCACTTCTACAAATGTCTACATACCTCCAGGTCTTCAAAAGACTGTATAAGTACTTGAAAATAAGTAATATTTATAATATAGCAAAATATCTATGAACAGAAGCATTTCAATACATATCCCCTATTATGAATATGTAGAGTCTACCATACAGCTGTTTAAACGAGATGGGAAATAAAAAAATATGCAGTAAGATTGTTCTATTTATGTCCAGAAGAATTAGTAAAATAAAGAATGCAGAATGGCATAAATCAGCACTAAACCATTCAATATACTAATTTAAAAGGGCAAAACATATACACAGTGAGTTCACATTTTATTCAAATTTGAATTACAAAAATTAGAAATCTAAATATATTAGTGATATCTCATTTTATGTCCAAGGTTGAAAAAATATAAACCATCTCAAGTTAAAAATCCATCAAGAATCACTATTTCAAAGCTGACTAAATGAACTATAAACTATAAACTACTGCAGTAGAAGAATAGCTTTAGCTGTTAAACAGAAATACCTGTCACCTTTTGTCAGGATTAAACCTTGAATTATGGGAGATCCTCAAAACCACATTCTGTGCATAAAATGACAAACTGTATCTAAGAGATTACTATATTATCCCAGAAGTGAAGATAAAGAATGTAGGTCAGTAAATTATGTGCTCAGTCACATTCAGCTCTTTGTGGCCCTATGGATTGGAGGCTGCCAGGCTCCTCTGCCCATAGAATTTTCCAGGCAAGAATACTGAAGTGGGGTGCCATTTCCTACTCCAGGGGATCTTTCTGACCCAGGGATTGAACTGGCCTCTCGCATCTCTGGCATTGGCAGACAGATTCTTTAACACTAGTGCCACCTGGGAAGCCCCAGTTCATCTCTCACCTGATTCAAAATATATATGGCTAAATGTGTGTCAATTTTGTTTTGAATAAAAAATGTGGAAAGGACACTGAAACTGTAAGCCAGGAGTTGGCAAACTTTTTCTGTAAAGGCTCAGATAATATTTCTTGTTCTACAGGTGATAATGGTTGGTGTCTGTCATAACTGTTTAACTCTGATGCTATAGTGGAAAAGCAATCACAGACAATATGGGAACAAACAGGCGTGGCTATATTCCAACAAAATTTTATTTATAAAAACAGATTTGGTTTATAGGCTGCAGTAATACAACAGCTGCTGCATTAGGTTCTATCCCCCTCTATGAAATAGTGTACTGACCAAAGCATTTGATTTCTCTGTGAATGGCACTAATATTCAAAAAGTAAAATAAAGATATCATTTATTACCACTCCTAACAATATAAGTTGAAGGAGAAAGAAAAAGACAAATGTTAAGTTTAAACTTATAAATACATGCCAATTCTAAAAGTTATGTATATGCAATAGCCTTAAGAATTTATATATTGTGAGAAGCAATCAAAAAAATTTAACATTCTCTTTACCATTTTTTCTCCGGTATGGGACGAGGCACAGCATTGACACGACAAGGGAAGTTGGGCTGACCTGATAGATTTCGGCCAAGTATTGTACCAACAAGATTTAGAGGAAGGATGACAAAAAAACAGATGCAACAAACAGCCACCTGTAAATTAAATTAAGATGTGTGTGATTACTCAGAGAACAATAATATTAACAAAAACAAATAAAAAGGATAGAAAAATTTAAATGCAATTTGATTATAAAAGAAAATGTTTAAATTCAAAATGGGTTAAAATTGTGCAGAATACATACTAATAGCAATAGGAAAAGAATGTGCTTTAAAATATTAGAATTAAACTAAATACAAGTTAAACCATATTTCCTATCAACTGTGGTTCCTGCTATTTCCTGTTCTTTCACACTGCCCCTGCCACAGTCCTTTTTTCTCAGTTTCAGCTGTCATGATTTTATCATATCCTTTATCTTTTATCATTATAACCAACTTATTTACTTGCCTGCACTTCACTGAGCTCCTAATAAGCTCAAGGACCTTTACAAGTGTTATTTTCCTACTTCCCAGGTGAAGAAAATGAGACAGAGAGGCTACATGACTTCCCTTGATCACACAGTTTAGTAGGCAGCCAAACTAAGATTTCAATTCAGACCTCCTGTCTCATTCTGTCTGCTCGTTTCTATTCTACAGTGCCTTAGGATCTTACAAATAAGAGAACATCACTATTTATGCATATAGTATATTACTAAAATGAGTATTTCTCTGCCTATTAGTAATCCAAAGTCTAACATTACAGGGGAGACCATACAGAGATTCTAGAACCAAAGTTAAGGAAGCATTTATTTTTGTGATTTTTTTCTTCTTTTTTATATAAACTTGTATTCTTACGAAGACACACTCAAGTTCCTTCCAGCCAGCATGTAAATTAGGATTAGTTCACTCTGAACTTCTGGAACTGAAACAGAACTGAATCACCTCTAGTATCTCTCAAATATATATTTTGGGGTTCTAATAAATAAAAAGTAAAAGTGAGAGAAAAGCTGAATGGAAATTGTGAAGAAAATTGTGAGAGAAATGAAGAGGTGTGGGGTAGAAAATCCACAGTGATGACATGAGAAGGAAAGAATCTACCTGGAAGCAACATTACTGAAAACTCCACATCTTCATTATATCCTGATGTGTGCTTGCATGTATTCAAACAAACCAAAGAGTATCAACATTTTCCTTTCAGGTAGTGCTTAGTCGCTCAAGTCGTGTCCAATTCTTTGTGACTCCAGGGACTGTAGCCCACCAAACCCCTCTGTCCATGGGGATTCTCCAGGCAAGAACACTGGAGCGGGTTGCCATGTCCTCCTCCAGAGAATCTTCCCAACCCAGGGATCAAACCCAGGTCTCCTGCATTGCAGGCGGACTCTACCATCTGAGCCACCAGGGAAGCCCAGCAAAACTTGTATAAAAGTAGGAGAGTTACGAGTTCTGACATTCCATTTTAAAGCTCAGACTTAGAAACTCAAATCAGTGGTATCTCCGTACAGACCTGTTAATAATATGAATTTTTGCTTATATGAATAATAAGAAAAGGTGAAACATAAAAAAAGGCAGATGTTTTAAAGATATTTTAAATGCTAGGATATATTGTGAATTATACATATCCCATATTTAGGGGTTGAATTCTGTCTCAATTTTTGTTGTTTTTTAAATTATTATTTTGCTACCATTAAATATATAAAATTCATAAATATTAAAACACTGTAATAGAGACCTACATATTTCCCCTAATTTACCAGAACTCTAATTTCAAACAAGGCCTGAAGAGAAGTTGTTGAGAAAACATTCACATGGGGATGACATGGTCTAGCAAAGTAGCTTCCATCTGTTCCGCAGAACAACCCTCAAGTCCTGCTGAAAAAAGTCTTAGTTAGGAATTCCACAAGCACTTGATTTGAATATCCTTTTGAAAATAGCTTTTTAAAACAATTATTTTTAACTGTAAAAAAAAAATAAGGCAAGAGGAAGGTCAGGAGGGAGGAGACAGATGTACACCTATGGCTGAGTAATAGTTGATGCATGGCAGAAACCAACACAGTGTTGTAAAGCGATCATCCATCAATTAAAAATAAATTATAAAAATAAAATAAAAATAAAGAACAACAACAACAAAATGCTGCTACTGCTGCTGCTGAGTCGCTTCAGTCGTGTCCGACTCTGTGCAACCCCATAGACGGCAGCCTACCAGGCTCCCCCGTCCCTGGGATTCTCCAGGCAAGAACACTGGAGTGGGTTGCCATTTCCTTCTCCAATGAGTGAAAGTGAAAAGTCAAAGTGAAGTCGCTCAGTCGTGTCTGACTCTAGCAACCCCATGGACTGCAGCCTACCAGGCTCCTCCCCCCAAGGGGTTTTCCAGGCAAGAGTACTGGAGTGGGGTGCCACTGCCTTCTCCGAACAACTAAATAAACAGACTCAAATTCATTTTATACCAAATATTAATACCTGGATACCACAATCAGGTTAACTCATTTCACGCAAACTTCAGAATAAAGTTTCTTCTGCTATCTCTGTATATATACATCTTTGGACTCCTAGTAAATGTATCACTGATTAGGAAGGCCTACACTGGTCTTTTGTTCTTCCTTCCCATACCCCACTCCCAGCCAATTCTGGCCTGCACATATTTGCTCATTAAAAGCTTTATAAGCAAATGCACTACAGTACATGCATGTCATACGCAATTAGGTGGCAGGTGAAGTGAAGGCATACCTTGCCTGTGTGCTCAGTCAAAGCATTAACAACAGTCAATAAAGGAACCTATAAACAGTCTCAAGACATTATCAACTGTTTATATTTGTTTAATTCCCCCTCCCCCTTTTCCTGACTTTAATACATGGTAAAAATGCGAGCAGTATGTTGGAAACTATTAGTGACTAAACTGTAAAACCAATTTCCTGCTCCTTTATGTCCTAGTTCTGGATGAGTTTACTTGAAGAAATACTCTGAGACTGCAAGGCGAGCTGTTAAAAAAAAAAGAGTCACAGGGAACTAAATCATCTGTGAAGTCAGAATTTTTCTCAGTACTGATACTCAACCAAATAAACTGGTTACTAAAGAAGAATGTTATCTTACCCCTTGATATTAGGTCTGCATTCATCACAATTTTCTTGGCTTCATTAAACTTAAAATGTTAAGTACTGAATTAGCAAAATTTATTTATATTAATAGAATCATGCTTATTATCTGCTTTCTTTCTTGGGCTTCTGCATTAAGCTTTCATTTAACTTGAAATTTAGCAACTAAGAGTTAAAAAATTATTAGCCTAAAATACTGGTGAAAACCCTGGAACTCAAACTAATATAGGGCCTTCCCTTAGAGCTTCTTGCCTTTGTTCATGGATCAATGTAAAGTGAAAACAGGGAGTAGGAAAGGAAGGACTCACTCCAGGTTGAGGGCGTCCCCTAGCGACAAGAAGAACAAGTTAGAAACAAAAACTGCGTACTCCTTAATATCCCGAAGATGTACCAACTGCTCAAGTATTCTCAATCTCAGTCACAAGTCAAGATTGTGAATATTATTTTATCTTTGTCTCCAAACTGGCCTTTTAAGGAAATCTGTGGTGTGAGTGAAATGGAAAGGGAAAAGGCAGGCTAAAATGTGCTATTTTGGAATGCTAAAGGATATAGATTTCACTGTCTGAGGATGAAAGACAGTAATTGCTTACAGGTGGGGTGATTCTCAGGCTTCCCGGGTTGTGCCAGTGATTAAAAAACCCTCCTGCCAATGCAGGAGACATAAGAGACTGAGGTTCAATCCCTGGGTTGGGAAGATCCCTTGGGGGAGGGCACAGCAACCCACTCCAGTATTGCCTGGAACATCCCATGGACAGAAGAGCCTAGTGGGCTACAGTTCATGGGGTTGCAGAGTTGGACACAACTGAATCAACTTAGCACAAGGTGATTCTCAGAAAATACATCATCTTCTCAGTCATTATGTTTAGGTATTTCCTTGACATGTGCTCAGAGCAGACAATTTTTATCACTCCTTTTCTACTTATACATTTTATACCTTTATACGTATATAAAAATTAGCTTCAATTTAAGCATGCTGACAATAATCAACCTAATAAACAGGACACTGCCAACTCAAACACAAATACTTATAAGAAGCCTATCTTATAGATATTTTCAACACTTCTCATTCTGATTCCTGACAACTTCAATACTATGATAGAAGAAAACACTAGATTTGAAGTTAAGAACTTATTCTACCAGGCTGGCCAAAAAGTTTGAGCTTTTCTGTAAGCTGGTATGGAAAAATCTGAATGAATTTTTTGGCCAATCCAATATAAAGCTAGTAATATCCTGATACCAAACCATTAAAAAAAGACATAAGAAAACTGCAGATCAATATTTCTCATAAACATAGATGCAAAACAACAAAAAGAACAAATTTTAGCAAATTAAATCAAGCTATATATAAAATGGATAACACATCATAACAAATTGAGGTTTATCAATGGAATTCCAGATTGGTTTAAGATTCAAAAATCAATCAATGCAATCCACCATATTATCAGACTAAAAAAAGAAAAATCATAGATCATCTCAAAAGGTGCAGAAAAAAACTGTTGCAAGAGACAACCTCCCTTCACAATAAAACAAACTCAGAAAATCAGGAATAGAGGGAAACTTCATCAATGTGATGAAGGACATGTATGAAAAAACTAGAGGTAACATTTCTTGATGGCATAAGGCTGAATACCTTGCCCCGAAGACTGGGAACAAGATAAAGAGTCTGCTCTCACCTCTTCTGTTCAACACTGTGCTGGAGGTTCTAGCCAGTGCAATAAGGCAAGAAAAAGAAAAGAACTAGAGGTTCTAACCAGTGCAGTGAGGCAATAAAAGGTATACAGATTAGAAAAGCAGAAGTAAAACTGTTTATTCTTAGACAACACAACAATATATGCAAAAAATCTCTGGGAATCTACAAAAAAGAAATGAGAACTAATAAGTGAGTTTAACCAAGTTGCAGGATGCAAAGCCAATATGCATAAATCAACTGTTTTTCTATACACTAGCAAAAAGCAACCAAAATTTTTAATTTAAGAAATACCATTTACAAATACAATAAAAAAATATGAAATACTTAGGAGTAATTTCAATAAAAGCTGTACAAAACCAGAACATTAAAATCTACAAAACATTACAAAGAAAAAGATGTCTAAATAAGTCAAGAGATATACCATGTTCATTAGTCAAGACTCAATGTCGTTGAGATGTGAATTCTTTCCAAGTTTATCCACAGATTTAATGGAATTCTAATCAGGTTTTTCTGTAGAATTTGACAAACCAATTCTAAACTTTACAGGGAAATGCAAAGAACCTAAAAACTCCAAAACAACTTTGAAAAAGAATTGATTTCAAGACTTATTGTAAAGCTACAATAATCAACACAGTGTGATATTGGAAAAGCAAACAAACAAACCCAAATCAATCAATGCAACAGCAAAGCAGAAAAGAAAGTCCAGAAATAGATCCACACAGATATATGGTCAATTGATTGTACTCTTCTCATAACCTTTGAGAGATCACAAAATAGCACCCATCCATTAATCTTCGTCTCCATTCTTTCCTCACTGTGTTAATTTCTGATTATACATCATGAATTTCATTTCTGAGACCCTTGAATTCTCATGACATTTTCCCAGTTATGGTAAAATATTTGGATCATGAGAGAGCATTTCCCTAAATATTTGTGAAATCTTTTTCCTAAAACCTAGGGCACATTTCTGGTATTTCCTCTCCCAAGATAAAACAAACCTTAAAATGATAAACATGGCTCATGACCTGTTACTTCTCCATCAACTATTCTACCCACTGAGAGACAAAATCATGAAGTATGATAAGTCACGAATCTATCAGTGCATTCTGAAGTGAATGATATTTAGATTGAAAGGTTATCAGTTTCTATGCTACTTTGTCTCCATGAGTTTAAAACTGCAATTTGGTTCTCTGTCCTTTGAAAACCTCCAACACCATCAAGAATCTAAGATTTACAACCCAGAAAAGACCTGATGCCTAAAACATTTTTTCAGAATACCCTGGCAAACCTTTCCTCATTCCCAAGAAACCCTCACAGAACCAAAAACTCTGGGTATGGCACTTAAATCATTTTTTAACAAATTCCAAAGGAAAAAGGTTTTACTTTACCAGATTCAATTTAATTTGAAGTACACTCTCTCCAACTCTCTGTAGTACCTTGGCCAGATAAGCCAACTTCAGGAACAGGTATGTTCATCTCTGAACCATCTTCGACCCCAAATTTCATTTAAATGCTCTCTTATAGAGTTTTGTAATATTCTCTAGGAATCATGCCTTAAGACGAGACGCTAGACATTAGCTTAGATTACCGCTACCACCCTCTATTTATGTTTCTTTTACCTTTAATAAGCTGCTAAGATTGACAAGTACTCAACAAGTTTAATCTGGCATGGATTTAATGGCTTTTACATACAGGTACATAGGACCAGAGAATCTGGGGTCCAGAGACAAACTTCTCCCACTTTCAATGTTACCTTGGGCTAGTCCTGGGGACAACAGAAGTATTCTGACAAAAATCCAGACTCCAACTGGACAAATCCCCATTGTTCTGGTGCCTCTACAGGGCAACACAGAAGCTGAAGTCATTCTTACTAAGAATGAATTAAGCCCTCAATTGTGGACTCTCTGAGAAAACAGAACTGGAGTGAAGATTACCCAGAGAAAGGGCTCAACAGCCACGAGATCAAAGGAAGGGGACAGAATAAGCCTGGGGAAGAGTATACAGGAGTATTTGAAGACTCTGATTTTAAATGAGGGTAATAAAGTCAGGGATCCAGTTTATCAGACATTTGGGACTTGGGAACTTTACAGCTAACAGATCCACCCTCAGATGCTGAGAACTAGAATCAGGTAAACACTAGAGATTGAGTTTAAAGTAGGACAGATAAACTGGCATAGGATGAAGCCCTGGGCATTGAAATTTTTAAGCTTCCAAGTGATTCTATGTGTATCCAAGGTTAGGGACCATGGAGTTTATGAGAATAATATAACCATTTCCTTCATATTGTCAACAAGTCAAATAACTTAAAATACAAATTTAAGTAGTTAACACTTAAGGGACAACTAGGTCAAATATCTCAATTCTTACATTTCATGTTCTAAACAAATTCTGATACTCTTAAAAGGAATAAAAAATTTTAGACCAAACACCTGATTACAACCTCAAAGGAGTATTCCTTCATTACAAAGACCAGGACATTAAGACCAGGACATTGTAGGAGGATGCTAAGCACCAACAGTCAGTCTTTTATACAATAAAGATCAATTTTATAGATCATCTCTTGCTCAGCATAGAGTCTGATACTATATTTGAGTAATCAGTAATTATTAAAGTATCTAAAGGTAAATTACATTGAACATTAACATTTAAAACCCCATCTAGAGTGGCAAAATTTATAATTTTTGTGAAACAAAGCAACTTTGAAATAACATTTTCACCATAACAAATTAAAAACTTTACAGTAAAAATTATAATGGAATCTGAATTTTAGTTTTTAAAGCACTATGATAGTAATTCATTTGGCAGATCACCTCTAAGTAACTTGACTCTATATAATTTCTGATGGCCTAGAACTACTATAAAGCAAATTATTTTCCAGTTCTCAATGTTACTAATTCTTTTACCCTTTCCTAACCATTATCAGTATCCATGGCTTGCAAAAACAAAATATAAACCAAAAAAAGCTTCCAATTTTGAAGCAATCTGCAAAATATTCCTAAATAAAAATTATTAAAGATTTAATAAAAACATATATGCAAGGTATCTCTGAAAAACTTTGACTGTAAAACAACCAATCATTTGGACTTTTCTCAGACCATTCAATAACTCCCATATGATAGAAAGAAACCCAAAACAAGGTTAAAATTCAGACAGAGATATGGGTTCCAGTTGCAGTTCTGCCATTAAATCTATATGACGTTAAACCTTATATGACCTCTCTGAAAAACAGTAACCACCTTGCAACTTACATGTGTGTGTGTATGTGTGTGTGCCTGTCTGCACAAGTGTACACCAAGACTAAAGTCTACTCTAGGCCTAAAATTCTGTTTCTAGTAAAATGATAACAACTGGAAGAATCAAGAGACTGTGAGTTACCTCTATAAAGCACCAGTATTCCTGTGCATTAGTTTTAATATACTTAAAAATTTTACAACATTTCAAACTCTGTGATAACATGTAAGATATAAAATAGGATTTTAATATTTATAGCATGTAAGTTATCAATATTAATATAAATGCTTTTGTGAAGTTCTAAAAATAGTAGTTACCAAAAAAAAAAAAAAAGTTAGAGGCAGTCTTCACTTCACTGCACTCAACGATCACCTTAACACACCCAGGTTTCTTGTGTGTCATCATCCTTCCTCTGCAACATACTCACCAGTTTCCCTCATTTCTAATAAACAGTGTTCTCTTTTGTCTTACTTTAAGTTGACCTTCCACTTCATTGGTTGACAAAATCAAGAAAAAATTTTCTTTACCTAACTTTCCAGGACTGAGTGGGGACTGGCTGCAAATAGTAAAAGGCAGCTATTATACTTAAGGTACCTCCTAGTCTAGAGGTACCCTGGAGAGACAGTAGACCTCATATTACAATGCTTATCAGTCAGTCAGTCAGTTCAGCTGTGTCCGACTCTTTGCGACCCCAGGGACTGCATGCCAGGCCTCCCTGTCCATCACCAATATACTCTCAGTTTAAAAGTAAGATTCGAGCAACTCACCATTGTTCCAAAAGGAATGGCTCTTGAAGCATGGTAATAAATGGCTATGAAATTGATGAAGAAGGCAGTGCCACACACCATAGCGGGGATAAGGAATGCACCAATGAACATCTGCTTTATCCATCTCCTTCCTGAAAGAAAGGGGAAACTGTAACAATCAGAGAAGCTAGGTAGACAGACATACATCAGTGTTTGAAAGGTGGCTATTTCTCTTATTAAGTTCCAACTCTTTTCTAGCACTCTCTTTTCCTACACTTTCAATGTAGGACATGGACATGATCAGATCTCCTTAAGACACTGTCAATCAGAAAAGAACTTTTCGGTTACTCTCGGTAAGATCTGATACTCCTACGCTTAAGTCTGAACTCTGCCAACTTTCAAGAACAAGTGTAGTAAAGTTAAGTTTGGTTGGGTGTTCTTCACTTGCAATCAGACTAAAAGCGCGTTTATGTTCAATTTCCTGTTTTGAGTAACCTGTTCCTGCTGTGGAGACTATTCTAGAGACGATAAACTGTACAGCTCTTAGCCTAACTAGTTTTCAGATCAAACTCAAAGCAGGCATTACCTCAGGCATCCTTACTTCCTCAGGATGATAGACCTGTGTGCTAAGACTCATTTCCCATATCCAGAGGGAGAACAGAGAAACTGAACAGCTAACTAAAACAGTCAGGAATCTGCAATGATACTCCTTCAGGCAATCCAAAGAATTATCTGTTTACAGTACAGAGCACATTAAGTCGACAGGACCAATTTTTTTTAAAGCCATGGTAAATCAGGATATCCTGGGGGAATTTTAAATGATCCTATGCTCTGAGCTCCTCTAGCCTATATGTCTAGCCTACTAAAAGAAGGGCAGGATCCTCTAATGCTGACACTGCTTAGGAAGGGCTGGGAAAATCACATTAGGAAGTCTCTATTCTGAGGAATATAATTTTAACATCTTTCAACAAACTTTCATTCATAAACTGAAATATGCAAATCTACTACTTTTATCACTTTTCTGACCCCAACCAATTATAGGAAAAACAAAGGAACTTAAAGACCTTAAATGCCATCACAGAAAGAAACACCACGAGGCAGAAACCTCACATCATACATGAACACCCATCACTTTCAGGTCACAACAGTAAAGAAGCAAGGGGGTATTTCAGATGAAGCTCCCTTAGCAAAAGATTGTGACAGAAAATCTTTCTACAGGATCCTTTGATAAGTATTTAAGGGTCAACAGAAATAAATAGCTTTCCTTCCTATTAGCCTTCCACTGCCCAGACATATATCCATAAACCATGAAACATGCCTTTATGGTCAGCTGTAAAGGTATAGAGTCCATGAGGAAGCCTCCTGTGGAGCACTGCTAGGGAACTAGACACCTCAAAGCAAAATAATAACTTAAATACATTCTCTCCCACAGCTTCCTTAGGCCTAACTTCACAGTGGACAATGGAGATAATCTACTAATTATTCATAATTTTAGGAAATAAAATGTAAGGATTCCATAAAAAGTAGATGAGAACATGTAACAGGTTTGGTGGAGATTATGTGAAACTGGATAACAAATGGCTTTATAACGGCTATCCTGCCCATTGTAAACTCCATATACCTCACAGTGAAATATTAGCATCTGTAATTAAAAACACAAACAGTAACTCAGAAATTACCTCCTTGTCTAGCATACAGACTTCCTCCAAAATAA
The DNA here is from genome assembly GCF_029378745.1 of Bos indicus. Lineage (NCBI taxonomy): Eukaryota > Metazoa > Chordata > Mammalia > Artiodactyla > Bovidae > Bos > Bos indicus. Next base: position 17,776,723 of record NC_091785.1, read on the forward strand.
CCATTCACTGGAGATGTAGCAGCATAGACAAATATGGCTGTACTGAGCATTGACCCCCTCCTAAAAAGGCAAAACAACATATATGATAAACTAAAACCAATGATTTAAAGAAAATATCATACAGTCTATCACATTAGCATCAGTTTAATACCAAAGACAAATTTAGCAGTAACAGAAAAAATGTATTCCTGGATTTCAGCGGACCTCAAAAGGTTGCCCAGTGAATGAATTTCTAGCTAAAATTGCATGTAAATGGTAACAGACTGATCCTACTTTTTTTTAATTTGAAGTTAAATTTCATAATATTCCTAACAAACATTTCACATTTCTTTGGCAAACATACTAGAAGCTGGCACTAAAACTGTTTCACAACCTTGTGAACCAATCACATCACATGGCAAAGAATATTCATCTGTTAAGAAAATTAATTAGAATATTTCTCTTTATAGTTTAACTGCTTAAAGAGTCTTGCCTGCTGACAGAAATAAAATGGAAGTACTGTAACCTATATGACTACTATTACTTTAAATGGTATAGTACTGAGACTTCTATGTAGTTTCCCTTACACTGTTAAAATTGTTTTGATCAATAATTTCTAACCTCTTCTTCCAGTAATGCTATCTAGGCAATACAGATCAACTCTCCTATTGAACAAAACTGGACAAAAATATGTTAAATGCCTAATAGCAAAGAGAAATATTAAAACAATAAAATGACAGCATCATCTGCCATAATACAGACATGTACTTAACTAAAAATAAAGACCATTTCTGAAACTCACCACAACTAGGAAGGTAAAAATCTGTAGACAGAACATATAGCCTTGTTAATTTGAGTTAAAGAATAATCTTTTAAACACAACTTACAAGAATATCACACTAATGTGTGCTCTGGAAGGATATACAACTTTCAAAAATTAACCATCTTCTGGATAATAATTATTACATTCCATTGTCCGTCTACGTAGACTTACAAAGGCATCACACAGTCTTGAAACATGTACCACTCTTCTGCTCAAACACTTAAGCTCAATTTCTTAAAGTAATGTGTACGTTAAAACACTATATAATATTCAATTACATAAATATACAGCTAAAGAGAAACGTGGCAGCAATATGTTTGTTTCCCATGTTTAAAAGATTGTGAGTCCCTCAAAGTTAATCAGTTTGAAAAGCCAAATTTGTTTTTTCAAGAATATAATTAAACACTGCAAGTACTTTTTTTTCCAGGCTATCATTAAAAAATTGATCATTTTGCTTATTACCGGGTGTGTGGATACTGACACAGACGATGACAGAGTTCAGGCTGCTGTCATGCAACTAAGAGTCCAAAATGACTAGAGAGTTAAATTTGCAGCCCCCAGAGAGATTTCCACTAAGTGGAACTGTGAGAATAAGTTACAGTTTTAAAAATCAGATATACCCTTGCATCTCTTTCTTCAAAAACATCTTATGGGCATTTTCCACCCAAAATAGACCACTTCCATCTACAATGAAGAAATCTACTGAAGTAGAGAACCATCCTTGCTTATCTCTCTAAGACTGGGGGTGGGGGGAGAGAGGGTGATATCTAAGTAGCTGCTTTACCTACACTTGCCATCCCACCACTGCAGAGCATTTTACCAGGCTTACTCATACCTTCTTAAACACCATGCTTTCTCCACGGTTAATATCACACTAATTGGCACATCCACATTGATGCTGATCTTCTATCTATCTAAGTATTTTCTTCTTCCCTGATTGCCATGATCATCATTGAACAAAGTAATTTTCTCAGGTTATACATTTATCTGCTTTTTAACCTCTAGAATCCTTCAGATATCTACTCCTGGAGTGAGTCTTACAAATTTTTACATGCAAGTTTTTTCATTTTCTCATCACTATGCATTTTTATTATCTCTATCTTCATATCTAGGGCACTGAAAGTTAAGAGTCAAGTTCTGGAGTCAGAGTGAAAGCGGTGAGTGTCAGTTGCTCAGTCGTGTCTGACTGTTAGCAAGCCCATGGACTGTAGTCCGTCAGGCTCCTCTGTCTATAGGATTTTCCAGACAGGAATACTGGAGTGGGTTGCCATTTCCTTCTTCAGGGGATCTTCCTGACCAAGGGATTGAACCTCAGTCTCCCACACTGCAGGCAGACTTTTTACCATCTAAGCTATCAGGGAAGAGTGTCGAGGTTCAGATCTCATCTTACTAACACACCTTACTAATAGCTGTGTTATCTTACTCAAATTACTCAACCTCCCTGAGCTTCACCTTTCTCATCTGTGGGCTGAAGATAATAGTCCCTTCACAGGGCTGATGTGAGGATTAAATGAGCTAATGAGCATAAAGCTACTAACATGGAACCTCAGTAAGGTTAGTCACTTTGATCTCATAATAATATTCATAGGTGTAGTACTTAACATGTAAGTCATTAAGTATGTTCACTTCAAATGGTAGAAAAACCACTGATAACAATGACAGGCTTAAATAATAAAATTCATGCTGCTGCTGCTAAGTCGCTTCAGCGTGTCCAACTCTGTGCAACCCCATAGACGGCAGCCCACTAGGCTCCCCCGTCCCTGGGATTCTCCAGGCAAGAACACTGGACTGGGTTGCCATTTCCTTCTCCAATGCACGAAAGTGAAAAGTGACAGTGAAGTCGCTCAGTCGTGTCCGACTCTTAGCAACCTCATGGACTGCACCCTACTAGCCTGCTAATAAGCATCTATTAGGTGCAGTTTCTTATTTCCAAAAGCTGAAGGTCTATAAGCAGAACAGCTTCAGCATTAAAAAATGAACTGCCAACACTGAAACATTAACATTTGAGAAAGAACAAAGCAAAAATTTGGATTCTAGGAGAGGCTGCATGTGTGTGTGCTAAGTCACTTCAGTCATGTCTGACTCTGTGCGACCCTATGGACTGCAGCCTGCGGGCTCCTCTGTCCATGGGATTCTCCAGGCAAGAGTACTGGAGTGGGTTGTCACTTCCTCCTCCAGGAGATCTTCCCAACCCAGGGATCAAACCTGTGTCTCATGTCTACCTACACTGGCAGGCAAGTTCTTTACCACTAGCACCATCTGGGAAACCCCTAGCAGAGGTTCAGTTCAGTTCAGTTCAGTCGCTCAGTCATGTCTGACTCTTTGTGACCCCATGAATTGCAGCACGCCAGGCCTCCCTGTCTATCACCAACTCCCGGAGTTCAACCAGACTCACGTCCATCGAGTCAGTGATGCCATCCAGCCATCTCATCCTCTGTTGTCCCCTTCTCCTCCTGCCCCCAATCCCTCCCAGCATCAGAGTCTTTTCCAATGAGTCAACTCTTCACATGAGGTGGCCAAAGTACTGGAGTTCAGCTTCAGCATCATTCCTTCCAAAGAAATCCCAGGGCTGATCTCCTTTAGAATGGACTGATTGGATCTCCTTGCAGTCCAAGGGGCTCTCAAGAGTCTTCTCTAACACCACAGTTCAAAAGCATCAATTCTTCGGCGCTCAGCCTTCTTCACAGTCCAACTCTCACATCCATACATGCCCACTACTAAATTCTAACACTGTGACTATATAGTCAGCGTCAATTCCATAGTGATGAATTTAATCCAGTATTTAATGTGAAGGATGATGTAGTTTCATGTAGGAAGGGGCTTCACAGGTGGCACTAGTGATAAAGAATCTGCCTACCAGTGTAGCTTTTCTTGAATTTGAGATTTAATTTACTTGAAATATATTATATCCTAAAATTAGAACTACCTACAAAACACTGAAGTTTAGCTTTTGGCCATTTTAAGGTTTATGTGGTAACTGAAGTACAAAGGTTATATTAAAGAAATATAACAAACTACAGAGAAATACCTTTGTCAATTAATACATCATTCATTTCAGTTCAATAAGTACTGACTGAGAAACCTGAATACGCAAAGTTCTTCAGGTACTCAGGGAATGCAAAGATAAGACTCTCTACTCTCAAAGAACTTACTGTCCAGTGCAAGAAATAATTTACAGTTAAACATTTAATATGTAACGCAAGAGCCGTGCGTTCAGCAACAATTTGTCACTTGTCCACCAAGTGCCAGGCATTTCTAAGCAAGCACCATCAGGAACTGAAATAGGGGTATGAGATGTAACAGGAGACAAGTGTCGTTCATAGGGCGGCATCTACACCCAGGCTCAGAGTGTTTTTGCTTTGTTGAGGTCATGGCTCTCTGAGCACAAGGTTATAGGACTACCCAATAAAGACTTAAGATCTCCATGAATGTACTACTTTTTCTTAGGATCCAAAGGCCTCACATTAAAGATTTCTTGCAACTGGTTTTGTCTTCAAAGAAACAGTGTACCAGAAACCATGTAAAGACAGAATAAAGGAAAAACCATGCAATTATTTTTCTAACCTCGTGTGCCTTTTCCACCACTCTTTTTAGTGTTATTTATAATGCTTTCTTCTATTCTGTAGAGCTCCAAGTTTTGGAGGCAAATATGAAGTACTAACTCAGTAAATGGGTAATCCTTGTGTGCTTCTTAGGAAGACCTAATTGGACTTCAGCTTTCATAAAAGTGTCTACTCAATTTGTCAAAGAACTCTTGATTTGTAATTCTGCTCATACCTCTAATGAAAACCAATCTTTATAACCAAGCAAAGTGTTCAGTAAGGTTAGTAATTTTAGAAGATAACAGGAAAGTATACTTATTATAGCTACAGAATACTGTTCATTATTTGTTTACAATAATGGAACTTATGCTTTTTAAATTCTAAGATAATTAGAATCAGTATGGCACTTATGCTTTTCAAATTCTAAGATAACTAGAATCAGCAGATATTTAATGATTGACTTAAAGGTTCAATTATTAAAACTATTCAAGAACAATGAAAAATTAATAAAGTTATAAACATATGAACTTACTCTGTATACAAATCTTCTATCATTGCAACAATAATAACAATGAGAGATACAGCAAATATCTGACATCCAGAACCAATGAGAGAGGAAAATATCAGTGGGTGACTTGATGGTCTAAATACATCTCCATGCACCTGCTTCCATCCATACTCATCTCCAAGGTCTCTATCCTATACATATATACGTGTTGAGAGAAAAGAAAATAATCCAGAGTGAAATTAAAATACATACAACAACTTAAAAAATTACAACTACAGTTGTAAGTTCCCTTCCTACAAACTTAGAGCTGTTAAAAGTTTCAAAATATCAAGAAAAGACATTTCAAATTTAAAATAATTTCTGCCTTTATAACTTATTATGTTATAAAGTGTGATATTACTGAAACTCAGAAAGGTGGCTCCTGAGAAACTGAAACTCAGAAAATCTCAAAGAATGGAAAAAGAAAAGGTCTAGGAGCAAAAAGAAATGGTAACACAGGGAGAAAAGCCCAGAGGCTCTTTGAACATTACCTACAGATGCTATTCTTGACATTACATCATGACTATGGCTCACATATGACCAGGGCCCAGGTGGAGAGCAAAAGAGAAAATTAAAACCAGTACTAGATGCCCTAGCAATGCAGAAATGCCCCTTATAGCCTGGAGCCTAAGAAAATACACGGGGAATATATCGAATAGTTAAATATTATTTAACTGTCTATCAGTCAGTTCAGTCGCTCAGTCATGTCCTACTCCTTGCAACCCCATGGATAGCAGCATGCCAGGCTTCCCTGTCCATCACCAACTCCCACAGTTTGCTCAAACTCATCTCCATTGAGTCAGTGATGCCATTCAACTATCTCATCCTGTCGTCCCCTTCTCCTTCTGCCTTCAATCTTTCCCAGCATCAGGGTCTTTTCCAATGAGTCAGTTTTTCACATCAGGTGGCCAAATTACTGAAGTTTCAGCTTCAGCATCAGTCCTTCCAGTGAATATTCAGGACTCATTTCCTTTAGGATGGACTGGTTGGATCTCCTTGCAGTCCAAGGGACTCTCAAGAGTCTTCTCCAACACCACAGTTAAAAGCATCAATTCTTTGGCGCTCAGCTTTCTTTATGGTCCAACTCTCACACCCATACATGACTACTGGAAAAACCATAGCTTTGACTAGACAGACCTTCGTTGGCAGAGTAATGTCTCTGCTTTTTAATATGCTGTCTATAGTGCTTTTTTAAACAAAACATTCAATTATGCCTTTTCAACCTGAGTAAGCAAGTATCTAAAACAGAGTTTCTTAAGAAATATCAATCAGTCCCTCAAGATAATCTCTGGGTTTCTTTTGGTGGTGGCAGGGGAGGGGGAGTGGTCTGGGTCAGCTATATTTGAGAGGCAGCAAATATTTCATGTTTTCATACTGTTCTTGGGGTTCTCAAGGCAAGAATACTGCAGTGGTTTGCCATTCCCTTCTTCAGTGGACCATGTTTTGTCAGCAATTGAACTGAACTGAAATAGTTCATCTATCCTCTGATATTTCACAAGACACATATGCATATTGAAGTTTAATTTAACTGTTTTCCAAGCTCATTTAATGATGGAGCATATCTACACAGAATATTCATTAACAACTGAATCACTTTGCTGTACATTTGATACTAATACAACATTGTAAATCACACTTCATTTTTAAAAAAGGGAAAAAAAAAAAGATTAGCCATTAACATTCCCTGATGGTCAGGACTCTGTGCTTTGTTAAGAGCATGGGTTCAAACCCTTGTCAAGGAACTAAGATCCCACAAGTCGTGCAGTGTGGTCAAAAAAATTAACAAACAAACAAACAAAACACACTTTTGCTTATTTATAACACTGTTCTATAATTTTGTAAAAATAATTTCAAAAGCAAACCTCTGAACCATGTGAACTAAATGTAAATTAATCCTTCCACCCACTCTTCATTTTATGCAATATTTAGCAGCATTAGAAAGATACCAATACAAGTCGACAACCTCCTAGCTGCAATTCTGAAATCAAAAGCTCTGAAAAGTGAGTCTGTTTCACAAGCTGGACATATCTGGTGGCAAATCTCAAGACTGAACTAACAAGAGATTACTTACACTGTTTATTTTATTTGTCCCACTTAGGATGAACAGTCATATGTTTTGCTGAAAACACATTAATGTATTTGATTATAGGACATTTAATCAGGGCACTTAAAAACATTAAAATATTTAATTGGAGTTTATATCTTTCTAAAGCCTGAAAATTCTGAATTCTAAAGATCAGCTGATCTCAGGATTATAAACCTACCTCCAACATTTAAAAACACTTGAGTTAAATTGTTTTGTAAATACAATGTATTAATAAAATGTTTGCTTACCATGTCATCCATTTCTTCTTCTTTACTATACCGGGCATAATCTTTTCTTAAAGTTCTCATTAAAATCATGGAAACTAAGCCTACCAAGAAGATAACCATCATGAAGGAGTTGAAAATTGAAAACCAATGAATCTAGAATAACAGAAAATAAAGTATTACTTACAAGAAATACCAGTTACAAAATTCATAGGTTTCATGATGACAATAGAATGTTTACGTAAAAGAAAAAAAAACAAACCAAACACAAAAATCTACTAAAACTTTTACATGAAAATCCATAATTAAAATACACTAGAGAAGAGTAATCAAAGGGATTGGCTTTCTTTCCAGTAAGCTTCAGATGCATTAAAAGTATGATACTATATATATAGATTATCACAATCAAATTGTACAAATAAAGTACAATTTGGCCACACGGAGTATGCTATTCAGTATTACAGAGAAAGAACATGGGTTTTGGAATCAAAACACAGTTCAAACATAGGCCCTGACCCCAGTTTTCCTTCATCAAAAATGAAGGAAATGATACTATATCATAAGTCATTTGTACATTTTAATATATATGTAAGCCACATGTCACCATTGTCTGGCACAGGTCAGTGAATACTCAATAAATATTAGTTCCCTTCCCTCTAACTGAGCAACAACCTGAAAACCTCACCAAAATGACAAGACTAAACCATCATAGTTGGGTGCCATGGACTTGAGCTACCTTCCTAACCACAGTACAGAGAACTCTGACGTACTCCATAGTTCTCAACATCCCCAAGGCTCTTGACTTTGATTTCACCCATACATTTGTCAAAAAATTACGTTCAGATGCAGCACATCTGACTTCCAACTATGTCTGTGGCACTGTCCAGCAATTTCTTTATATTTTAATTCCCCAAAATTCTTCCTTATGGATAGTTTCAAAATTTCTCTTCTCTCTCATTTCATTTTTTCCCCCTTCCTCTCCATTCCCGAGCCATCACCTCTCACCTGATAGCTCTAATGGCCTCCTAGTGATGACCTTCATGTTTGGTCTTTCCCCTTCCTCTCAGTCTATCCTGTAACAGCTAATCCAGTACATGTTTCTGAAACATCATGTTCATATATCGCTTCTCTATTCTAAAACTTACAGTGACATTCCCTATTTTTTAACATATCAAAGAGAAAGCGTTAGTCGCTCAGTTGTGTCCAACTCTTTGCGACCCCATGGATGGTAGCCCACTAGGCTCCTCTGTCCATGGGATTTTCCAGACAAGAATTCTGGAATGGGTTGCCATTTCCTTCTCCAGGGAATCTTCCTGACTTCAGGGATCAAACTCAGGTCTCCTGAACTGCAGACAGACTCTTTACCTTCTGAGCCACCAAGGAAGCTTGCATATCAAACCTAAACTATTCACATATAAAGTTTATCACAAAAGTATCTCTTAAGATTTATAAATGCACTATATAATAATAGGTTTTCACAAAGATTTGCTTTTGTTGCTACTCTGGAAATTAATGACCCAGAAAAGGATAAGAGAGAAAAAATTATATATACATATATATACACACACACACACACCTCATAACTCATGACTGACTTTTTTCAGTCAATTTATCAAATTTTTGAAAAGAAGTTTTATATAGTTACTGTTTGGTAGTAAGAAAGATATGCCCCCAAATGTTAAAATTTCTGGCAAAGCTCTCTATTTTCTAATCAAAGATGCAAACTTTAATACCTATTATAATGTACTACTAATAACCTGACAGTTTATAATATTTCTTTATCCCCCAAATTATAAAATGTTGTATGATTCTGAAGTTATTAACCAAGGGAAATACTTCCTTGAAACAATAAAGCAATGAGATGTCACACAGCAGTGACTGACCCTATGAAGTGCTGCCTCCAGCGCCCTCTAGTGTTGCTAATCCTAAAAGCAGCACTCCAGGTTTACCACAAACACTGAACCGTGGAGATTAATACACCACCAGCGCTGCTTCTTCCTGAGCACCTGCTGTGGAAGGTTTTATACCAGAGGTTTTATAAACACGGTCAAATGGAGTTTCACAACAACTCTGAAAGGTAGTATAACCCTCGCTTCACTGTTGAAACAAAGCTAAAGAACTGAGTCCTCTCACCAAGGTTACAGTAAATGACAGAGACTGAGTTTACATGCATTTGGAGCTCCTAAGTCTGTGCTTGTAAGTCACTGTATAACAAACAATCCCAATGCTTCACAGTAGACCCCATCCACTCCTGCCTACTCAAGGAAAAAGGTTCATTAATTCTCCCCATCTTCTGCATCGTCAGTTTTGTATTCTTTACGGAACCCCATCAACATACAAACGTGTTTTCCTTACATTTCAAGAAACAAAACAAAACAAAAAACACCCCAACTCCCTCCTGATCCCATCTTTCCTGCTGACTACTGTACCATTTCTTCACTCCCATTAATAGCCAGACTTGTTGCCTCCAATTACCCTCCCCTCACCCTCTTACAGCAGCTCTGTTGAGACTGTGCCCCGCTACTATACCAACCTTGTTCTCTGTCAAGTTCACCGATGACTCCAGGTGAGTCCACAGTTATTGTCAGTACTCACCTTACTGACCCATCAGCAACAATTCAGAACTAATCTTTCTATCCTCCATGACAGACTTTCTTCTCTTGGCTTTCAGGATACCATACAATTCTTTTTTCACACCATACAAGAATCTCTTCAGAGCTCTAAGCTGGGTTTTGCTTTTCTCTCTACATTTACACTACTGCTCCCGGTGCTCCGTCCTTAGTGCTCTTCTATTTCTATACACTCTTTCTTGGTAACTGCATTCAGTCTCACAGCTTTAAATACTACTTACATGCCAACCACCACAAAACTTCTATCTCTAGCCCAGGCCTCTCTTCTGAACTCCATTTGACAGATCCAACTAGCTGATCATTATCTCCATCTGGATGTCTTGAAGACACTTCAAAACTACCATGTCCCAAACTGTACTCTGATCTTCCCCTCCAACTCTCCAAACACAGTTTTTTGCCCCGAAGACAGCAGCTCCACTTTAACAGGTGCTCAGGGCCCTCTGAGCTCACATCTGAAATCAGCATTATAGTTAAACCTTTGAAATTCACACCCCTCACACTGTGCCCTATAGATGGCAACTGCTTACTGTGTGACTGATTGAAGCACATACTGAATGTCTTAAGTACACAATTTACCTACCCTGTGTTGAAAAAAGGATGGATCAAGATATTTGTCAAATCGATCTTCAAATTTTACATCTGATTTTTTCCATTTTACCTGAAAAAAAAATTTTGAATATTAAGGACATTTGCTCAGAGTAAACAATACTCTGAGCAAAATTAGAAGATTTACACTCTAAGAATAAGAAATTTGAGAAATGGTAGAAAGTTACTACCAATCTGAGAAGTTGAAATATATGATTAAAAAACTACCTAACTTCCCTTTCTGTGTATTAACAAAACTTATAACTTTACTTAGAGTGATCATTTCAGTTTTCAAGGATTATTAACTGTTAAATTCTCTGACCTCATAAATGTGGTAATAATTAAATAGACAAAATAAATTAAGAATCTGAACATCTTTGTCTTTAGATTTCATTAGTTTTATTACAAAGATTGTGTTTCTTTATAAATACAGCTATGCAAATATTATTTGTACTAGGTACATATGCACAGAGCTTGAAAAACTTTCAAAACTATCTAATAGCAATGGACTCATTCTGGTTACCAGGAAAGGAAACTCACAAAGAGAGAGGCTACCTACATCAGATTTCTCTTCTTTCCACTACTTTTAATCCTAATAGAACAGAATTAACTTGACAGCTACAAAGGGCTCTTACTCTGCAAGAGCATCTTATTCCAGCTGATAAAGCAAAATATGGTAAACTACTCATCCAGAAATTTTCAACATAGCATCATCTCTTCATGTGCAACAGTAAAAGGAAAGACAAGGAGTACTGCTAAAAAGTAACCATGAGAATACATGGCTGGGTTAGCTAACTGCTCAGTTATAATGGTAAACTTTGCTGAAGCAACTGGTAAGTCCTGCCATTGCATAACAGGTATCTATTACTACAGACCTAAAGTAAATCTCCTTGTTTTCAGGAGGCTTACTTACAGACAGTGGGGAAATATAGTCTAATAAGATTTTTACTATATAAATACTGAGCAGTATTTCTGTTGCACCCCATTTCAAGCTACATTTTCATTTACTGAGGTTGTAAAACTTAACTTTTGATGTTAAAACTTTACAAACACTTCTTCCTGTATACAATTATTTTCATACTTACTGAATATGACATCTGGATTTTAGTATTGGGAACCAGTTTCACCTTTCCTTCACTAGTAAGATTAACATCAACAATTCGATTTCCATTAAAACCTATTTCAAGTTTTTTATAGGTCCAAAGATAATAATCTTCTCCATTTTCATCTGCTTCACCAACTATACCTACAAAAGAAATAACACTTCATGCAAGGTATGTAACATCACTTAATATTTAAAACACATTAGAAACTAAAGCTCAGTAAAAAGCATTTTTATAAAAAAACAGCAACATTCCCATTATTCCTTACAGTTAGAACAAAGAAGAGCTGCAGGCTGGACTTCTCTTTGTTAAGTACTTGGCAAACCCAAACCATTTTCACTTCATGGTAAAAAAGCTCAGCATAGTCTATCATTACTTTGATCTTCAAAGTTCATACTTTGATCCTCAAAGTACACCTTCCACTGTAGTAATTATGACCATATACTTTATATTCCCTGATATCTCAAAATTTCAAGGAAGCACTATATTACCATTTGGCAAGGTTCTCAGTTTAGTGGCCAAACTAAAATTGAAACCAAGGTTTCCAGAGTTCCAGTCTTGTATTTTCTCTAATAACCTATGATCAATCCATTCCTAATAGTTGCACATATGTATATAAGTATTAGTTGCTCAGTCATGTCCAGCTCTTTGTGACTCCATGGGCTGGAGCCCACGAGGCTCCTCTGTGCATGGAATTCTCCAGGCAAGAATACTGGAGTGGCCTGCTATTTTCTTTCCAGGGGATCTTCCCGATCCAAGGATCAAACCCGCATCTCCTACACTGCAGGCTGATTCTTTACCATCTGAACCACCAGGGAAGCCTAACTTAAAATGCCTCGTCTTTACACCTCAAGTCTTAGAATTATCCCCAGGATTTTGTCAACAAAATGACAGAAATGTTGAAGATAAATGGTACTGAGGCAATAGTTAAAATGATCATTTTGATCCCAATTTGGGATACTGAAGGAGAAGACCCAAACAAGGAAGCAGGTAGTAGCTGAGGACCGTATCTTGTGCCCTCACACTGTCGATTAGTTATCCGATGTTCCCTCCACCCAAGCCTATAAATTCATTAGAAAATCTTAGCTTCTAAAAGTTACTCCTTGGGTCTTCCCTCTATGGTCAATGCAACTCAAGAAAGCATGTTGGGGGGAGGGGGATCATTTTTTTATTAAGAATCATTTGCTTATTAACCAAAGTTGTTCTAATTGGTACAAGTTCAAGGAATACAGATGCATTTTTTGAGGTTGCAGAGGGATAATAAAATCCTCCGAATAATTAATTTCATGGAAGTTTATTTACTCATCTACTCTGAAAACTCTGAGGGTGGAGACACAATTACACTAAATAGGAAATTCTCTGAGGCACTTTTAAAAGATCTAAAACCTTTATCCCAAGAAAAGCCAGGTATAGATTTATTTCTGACAAGGCTTTCCATGGTTCAGATATTCTAGGACATTCAAAAGTATCTGCCCTAAACATGGCAGAAACCCAGAACTAAAAAAGATTTATGTTAAGACAGGAAAACACAGCTGCCATGTTGCTATGGCGGCCCAAGAAATGAGTGGAAAAGCCTAAGGTTCCAGGCAGGAAACCCATAAGCAATGCAAAAGAGCAGGAGAGGGACTTGCTCTCTCACCAAAAAGAGGAAACCCAGATTAAAGGATTCTCCTAAACTACAGGCTCAGAAATCTTCAGCGAATATTCAGCAGATCTTCCTGCTACCCTCAGAGTTGATCAGAGAAATGTCTGTTATACTAATTACAGTCATTTACATGAAATGCTTCCTATTTATACCTAATTAACATGCAACACAGTAATGATGCTGCATGCAATTATATCTTGAGAGTAACTTTCTTATAAATTCCATCTTAGCCATAGTGTTAGTCACTCAGTCACGTCCAACTCTTTGCGACCCCATGGACTGTGGCCCGCCAGGCTCCTCTCTCCATGGGATTCTCCAGGCAAGAATACTGGAGTGGATTGCCATTCCCTTCTCCAGAGGATCTTCCCAACCCAAGGATCAAACCTGGGTCTCCTGCATTGCAGGCAGATTCTTTACCGTCTGAGCTACAGGGAAGATCCTTAATTCCATCTTAGTACCATATTAAACTCTTGAGTTGATATGTTCAGTCTTTCAATTTGCTTCTCATGAATACAGCAGTCTGCTAATAGTTTTAAGAATTAGAATATTAACTATATGTACTAATTATATATAAAAACAAATCAAAAACAAACAACAAAGATCAAAAAACAAACAACAACAAACGCCACTAAGAGAAAAATGTGCTCAAACATGCTGGCTGTGATAGATGGCTGTACTTTTTGCATATAAGTAATTTAATCAAGTCCAGCATAAACAATGTTTGGATTATGCATAAACTGGTATTACTATTCTATTGCTCCTCTCTATCAACAGCGATGAACAAGGACATACAATATAAAAAAATAAAACATAAAAAAGTTTAAAAAATTTTTAAACATAATAGACTTTTGGAAAATAACACAGAACTAGCAAAACAAGTCATTCAGGAGACTCTTGAACCTAAAAATCATACCACCACAGTTCTGCATAAGATAAAGCCAGAATATAATTTTAAAATCTATTCAGTCCCCTTGATTGTATTTGATAAATCAAAATAAGATTTGAAAAAAATGGGGGCAAGAGGAATATTTCAGACTGTTCAAAGCACCTTTTAATTTATTGAATCTGAAAAATTATAAAAGTTACATTTTCAGGAATTTTCATGTAAAGTTTGACACAATGTCAAAAATCTTTCAAGCAACAGGAGACCATATAAAATTGGTATTGAAATAATTCTGTGGAAAAGAGTGAAAACACATTTATTGATTTGGTGTACAATCACCTGAATAGTCATTACAGAAATCTTGCTTATTATGCAAATATCCCCCAAACTTTAAATGTAACATACGGTACTTACCCCATATTGGTAAGTCATCTATGTACATCTGGTACCAGTAATGATTTTTGATAGCATACACAAATGCATCTCTCTTTTCTTTATCTAAGTCAATTTCACAGTAAGTGCCTGGCATCACATCATCTACATAAAATAAAAACTGCAAATCAGTACTCTCGCTTGCAGAAGAGTTACAGGAAAATTAGCACACACAAAAACAACATTTATTGAAGTTGAAATTTCTACTCGTAACAGATGAACCTGGGTAATATATATATATATGGGAATTCAGTATCCAATTCTTTCCTCTTCTGTGTATGTTTAAGATTTTCACAATAGAAGAATTTTAATCATCTTTATTTTCAAAGATATCTTCTTAGTGAAGAATGCGTCTCTTATAGAAAGAAAATTATATATAACATTTACAGAAAAACTTTCAAATGAATAAACTGATTTAAAACAGATATGAAAAGCTTAAAACACATAGGAAAGCTTCATTTTATTAAAAAAACTCAAGAATATAATCCTAAGTAAAGCCAACAATTTCTAGCTATACGATCTCTGAAATAAGTGTTCATCTGAACGTTCTTGGAAGTGCAAGTCACTGGAGGCCACAGATTCTATGAGAAATGCCAGTGACTTTTCATAATTCGGAAGATTAAAAGGCAAACCTCTATCCAGCAGGTGTCACTGTATATAAATTACTGGAAAGTTCCCTCAAGATGAGTCATCTCCATTCTTGACTGCTTTTAAAAATACTCCTATCTGAAAATACTGCTCAGATGCTCTCTAACTTATAAACCTTTCAAAAATGTGCTTAGGATCATCAGTTTCTACACAAAACAAAACAAAATCTGAAAAACACTCTATATGACCAACCAAAGGATTGAACAGTTTTTTTTATGTTACTTAGGCAATGAGGGGAAAAAAGAGAGAAATAAACCTTAACAACAACAAAAAAGAAAGCATAGATGTTTGTTTTTAAGTTCTCCTGTACTATAATACTGGTTACTTAGAACATGAAAAACAACTTCCTCCAAGAAACAATGTTAAATTTCTCAAATTTTTCAATGCTGACTAAAACAACTTAAACATAAAGTGCAGCCAAACCATAATAACAGCCATCTATGTTATTTAGACCAGAAGTAACAATCTGAGGTGTAACTCCAGATATCACCACCATGTCTCCCGAGCCCTCAACAGAGAGAACAGCTTCCCCTCATTACTGCTCAGCCCAGAGTGGATACCCCAAAACTATAAAACCAAAGATAGCAAGAAACACTGAAGTCCCATGAAACAAGGACAGGGTAATACTCTCACTCTCAAAGTGGGAGAAGAAAATTGCTTTGTATCCAAAAACAGGCAAGTTTGGCTTGGAGAACAAAATGAAGCAGTGCAAAGGCTAACTCAATTCTGCCAAGAGAATGCACTGGTCATAGCAAATCAACACAAGAGACAACCTTACATATGGACATCAACAAATGGTCAATACCAAAATCAAACTGATTACATTCTTTGTAGCCAAAGATAAAGAAGCTGTATACAGTCAGCAAAAACAAGACCTGGAGCTGACTGTGGCTCAGATCATCAGCTTCTCATAGCAAAATTCAAGCTTAAACTAAAGAAAGCAGGGAAAACCACTAGGCCAGCCAAGTACGACTTAAATTCCCTGTGAACATGCAATAGAGGTAACAAATAGATTTAAGGGATTAGAACTTGTAAATAGTGTGCCTGAAAAACTATGGAAGAAGGTCCACAATATTGTACAGGAAGCAATGAACAAAACCATTCCAAAGAAAAAGAAGAGCAAGAAGGCAAAGTGGTTATATGAGGAGGCCTTACAAATAGCTAAAAAACAGAAGAGAAATGAAAAGCAAGGAAGAAAGAGAAAGGTATATCCAACTAAACGCAGATTTCCAAAGAACTGCATGGAGACACAAGAAGGCCTTCTTCAATGAACAGTGTATAAAATTAGAAGAAAACAACAGAAGGGGAAAGACTAGAGATCTCTTCAGAAAATTGGAGACATCAAGGCAACATTTTGTCCAAAGAAGGGTACAGTAAATGGCAGAAACGGTAGAGACCTAGTAGACGCTGAAGAGATCAAGAAAAGATGGAAATAATGCACAGAACTGTACAAAAAGGATCCAAATGAACCAGATTACTACAATTGTGTGGTCAGTCATCCAGAGCCAGAAATTCTGGAGAGCGAAGTCAAGTGGGCCTTAGGAATAAACCTTAGATAAGAATAATAAATATGAATAATAATTAGTTAATAAAACTAGTGGATGTGACAAATTCTAGTAGAACTATTCAAAACCCTAAAGGATGATGCCATCAAGGTGTTGCATTCAATATGTCAGCAAATCTGGAAGACCCAGCAGTGGCCATGGGACTGGAAAAGGTCATTCCTCATCCCAATTCCCAAGAAGGGTAGTACTAAAGAATGTGCTAACCATCAGACAACTGCATTCATCTCCAGGCCAGTAAAGGGAGTTGCTCAGTCGTGTCCAATTCTTTGGGACCCCATGGACTCTGGCCCACCAGACTCCTCTGTCAATGGAATTCTCCAGCCAAGAACACCAGAATGGGTTGCCATTCCCTTCTCCAGGGCATCTTCCCAACCAGGGACTGAACCCGCGTCTTCCACATCACTGGCAGATTCTTTACTGTCTGAGCCACCAGGGAAGCCCTTCATGCTAGTAAGGTCATGCTTAAAATCTTGTATGCTAGGCTAAAGCATTATGCAAACCAAGAACTTCCAGATGTCCAAGCTGGGTTTAGAAAAGGAAGAGGAACCAGAGATCAAACTGCCAAGGTAATTCCAGAAAAGCGTCTACCTCTGTTTCATTGACTATGCCGAAGCCTTTGACTGTGTGGATCATAATAAACTGTGGAAAGCTCTTAAAGAGATGGGAATACTAGATCTTCCTACCTGTTTCCTGAGAAACCTGTATGTGGGTCAAGAAGCAACAGTTAGACCCCAGTATGGAACAACTGACTGGTTCAGGATTGAGAAAGGAGTAGACAGGGCTGTCTGCTATCTCCCTGTTTGTTTAATCTATATGCTGAACACATCATGAGAAATGCCGGGCTGAATGAGTTACAGGCTGGAATCAAGAGGGGTGAGAGAACAACCCTCAATAACTTCAGATATGTGGATGATACCACTCTAATGGCAGAAAGCGAAGAGGAACTAAAGAGCCTCTTGATGAGCGTGAAAAAGGAGAGTGAAAGAACTGGCTTAAAACTGAATACTGAAAAAACTAAGATCATGGCATCCGGCCCCATTAGTTCATGGCAAATAGAAGGGGAAAAGGTGGAAGCAGTGACAGATTTCCTCTTCTTAGGCTCTAAAGTCACTGCGGATGGTGACAGCAGCCATGAAATCAGAGGACATTTGCTTCTTGGCAGGAAAGCTATGACAAACCTAGACAGTGTGTTGAAAAGCTAAGACATTACTCTGCCAGCAAAGGTCTGTATAGTCAAGGCTATGGTCTTCCCAGTGGTCATATAGGGTTATGAGAGCTGGACCATAAAGAAGGTGGAGCACCGAAGAACTGATGCCTTTGAACAGTGGTGCTGGAGAAGACTCCTGAGAGTCTTCCAGGGGACAGCAAGGAGATCAAACCAGTCAATCTTCAGGGAAATCAACCCTGAATACTCATTGGAAGGACTGATGCTGAAACTCCAGTATTTTGGGCACCTGATGCGACCAACTGACTCACTGGAAAAGTCCCTGATGCCGGAAAAGATTGAGGGCAGAAGGGGAAGAGGGTGTCAGAGGATGAGAGGCTGGATGGCATCACTGAAGCAACAGACATGAACTTGGGCAAACTTTGGGAGATGGTGGGGGATAGGGAGGCCTGGCGTGCTCCAGTTCATGCGATCGTAAAGAGTCAGACATGACTGGGCGACTGAACAACGACAATCCAACAACAATGGCTCCTATACATGTTTTCTGTCTGCCCAGGCCCTTTCAAGGCAGCAAGAAATTTAGGGTTTTCATAACGGCAAAAACTGAGACTGAACACAGGAGAAGGAAGGAAGAATTAAGAAAGAGATTACTACAAAAGGAGCTAAGAGAACTACCAGCAAGAGGGCTCCAAATGGGATTTCCACAGATTGTGTTAATGCACCAAGGGCAGCAGGCAACTGGAGCTACAGAGGGGACAGCAAGAACCACAGGAAGGTCCAGGTTGAGCAGCAACAAATGGCCCCAGTGGCCGTGGGAGAACTCACAGCTACCTCTGCAAGGCCATCAAATTCCGTGTGTTAAATCAGACATCCACTGATAACTGTCATTAACAATGTAGTAGTTTCTCTGATGAAGTTATGAGGTATACAATATGACATTTACCCATACAAAGCTTTGAAAAGATTCCTCACAGTCTGAACTTTAGCTTAACCCTCTCTTTTCCAACTATCTACCATCCTCTCTCCCTATACTCTAGCCAAAGTCAACCACCTGCAGTTCCCACACACCTTGTGCTGCCGGGGCCTCTGGACTTTGGTTTGTACAGTAAACCCCACCTCACGTGTCTATCCTAAAATCTTTCCCACTCCTCAACTATGTCCCTCGCAGAGTGATCTCTGATTCCCCAGCCCTTTCACTGCTGAAACCACGCAGCCTGCCCCTTCGCTGAAGCCCCACGGCTTTCTTTCCATACCTCCTACAGCACCTAGGCCTGCACCACCTAGAACCTCACACCAGTACTCAGCTTCTCAAAAAGACCACCAGGTCTTGAGAGCAACGTCTATAACTGATCATAACCTTTTTCAGCCCCAGCTCTGCCTGTTTCAGTATCCTGCACCGAGCAAGCACTGAACAAATAAACAAAACATTTTAACAAATTTTAAGAGCATGATTTTCCATTTATTTGACAAAGGAAATTACTAAGTATGCACACAGACATGCATCTGCCTGTGAATGGGGGCGGGGGAGGGGGTGTGGAAGTGTGTGGGTGTAAGGAAAAAATACCAATATAAACAAATGAAATTTTTCAGCTGAGTATCTCAGAAGGATCGATACAGAAGTCTTGAAGAGTATCTTTCAGTGATATAAAGTCTAGAAAACAAATACTGAGGTAAAAGAGACAACATCATTATGGAAGGCTATAATAAGGACCTAGGTTCGTCATATTTGAATGAAATTCCTCTTGCAGGCATGTAAGCAAATACAAACATCACCAATAACTGAAGAGCTTGGTCGCTCAACTGAAACAAGCACTTCCCTCTGGAGGAAGCCACTTCGAAGACAAGGAACGTAATGTCTCTGAATATACCAAATCGCCACTCAGCACTCTACATGACTGGAACACAACCTGAAAAATCCATCACCACAAATCACAACTTTAAAATTACAATAGGATATACCTTTCTCACCTGCTCCAGTATTCCTGCCTGAGAAATTCCATGGACAGAGAGCCTGGTGGCCTACAGTCCATGGGGTCGCAGAAGATCCGCACACAACTTCGCGACGAAACAACAACAACAACGCGCTCTTTTCACATGAGAGACACGCCGTGAACCCTGAGGAGGATTCGGGATCTTACCAGCGCAAATTTTTTTATGGGGGAAAAAGAAGAAAACCGAAGTTATATAAAGCAGCAAATGTAACACTGATCTTCCAAACAGAAAGCAAGGGTAGATTCTGGAAACTACATGCCAGTAAATCTGTCATTCTCAATCAATTTTCAGTAAATCAATTCTCAACAACACTCCAGACTAATAACTGAATAGACAGTGAAAGCACTGAAAAAAGAATGTGATAATTATTCATGAGTTCTCTAAGAACATATCACGCCTTCCTTTGTTTACTTTTTCTTTTGATAGCATTACTGAATGGAAAATCAAAAATATTCTATCTGAAATTCAGCAGCACTCAGCAAAGTTTCTCATGAAGTCACTTTAGACAAATGATAGAGAAATGGGCAGAACTTGGATTTTAGTCTGGGTATCATTACTTACTATCTTTGTGAATAAAAGCAATTCACTTAACCTCTGTGATCCTCAGGTCTCTCAGCTGTAAAAGAGATAACATCTATGCTATCTCTGTCCCAGAGCTGTTTTAAGGACAAGTGCCCATATAGTCACAGATAGTGACTATAAGTACCTCTCTGAAAATCCAATGAAAGTGATATCTCCCTTATCCCCTGAAAATGCATATTCACTCAAAATTAAGACTACAATTCCAGAGGGTCTACAGACCCCTGAAGCCAGAGCTTGTTACTCAACTTTGTATACCCAGAGCCTACTGCAGGGCTCTGGAATACAGTAAGCACTCAAAAACTGCTGAATGAACCTTTTAAAAAAGGACTGAAAAACTGGCATTTTCACTGTTAATTAATAACCATAAACATAAACAATATTAACTGACCCAACTGACTGGCAGGATAAACTGTATAATTTTTTTCCAGGTGGCTATCTGGCAACATGTAAAAACAACTGCCATGTATACCTCTGGATTCAGTAATTCAACTTCTAAGAATTTAACCTAATGAAAGAGTCAAAGATGAAATAAAGTACCTATGTGCTAGTATAGACAAATGCATCATTATTTCTAACAGAAAAAAAAGGGGAGGGGGGAAGGAAGAAAATAATGAGTAAACTGCCACTGGGAAATGGGGGAAATTATAATATCCACTCACAGAAAACTAAACAAACACATTTAAACAGTAATTAACAATCTGAGGACAAGCTCATAAGATGTTAAGAAAAAAAGATTAAAAACTAATTAATACATAACATTAAATGAGCAAGTGCTCAGAACAGTATCTGGCACATAATAAACATAATGTAAGTGCTCATTAAATACATTTTTAAAATCATACTAATAACATGAACCCAATATTCAAAATCTTAAATAATGCAAATGATTGTAAAGATGCTCAGAAAAAAAAGAGGAAACTATTACTGGTATTTATATCCAGGTGATTTTTATACTCTTTACACTTCTCTGTAGTTTCTAAATTTTGTACATTGATCCTATCGCACTGTTAAAATAAAAAGAATTATATATATACACACACACATTGTTTTGAAAACAAGAGAGACAGATGTCAATCTGAAGAAAACAATGTTAGCAATGGTTTGAATAAGAACTTATAGAAAGACTGTGCTTATCAAATTTTCAGTTAAATTTTCAGTGTAAAGTTTAAAAAATTGCTAACACCATGAATTCAAAATATCTAGTCCAGATTCAATGTAAGATTCAAACTGCCTGGTTGAGCTACAACACTTCAGTTGAAACCAACAGGACAGAACACTGCATCAAGTTCCCAGACTTCCAACTAAACAAGGCAGCCTGACCACAAGTGTCTTTTACCTTCCGAAACTCCATTAAAATGTCAATAGAGGAAGAAAAAAAACGTAGGCGCACAAGGACAGAAAGGAAGACAGTGAGAAAAGATTTCAATAAATGTTGAGGAAATGGAAAACAAATGGAAGATGGCAACGACTAATAAGCCAGAGGAAGCTGTAACAGAAGGGACGCTAGGACTGTCGTCACAGGACACAGGAGGCTCTCTCAGGACCTGGAGGCACCACACACGTGGAAAGGTGGAGGACAGACAGACACAGGGCTGAATACACTGTATGAGACTACGTGTTTGGAGGACTTGGAAGCCCAGGTCCCCTCCCCAACCCACCACACAACCAGATGAATACCCTCAACTTGCCCCTGCCGCTGACCAAAGGCACTTGCCCTAGAGAACTTCAGCAGAGAGGCTCCAGCCTCAGAAGAGCAGGAACATTATGAGCAGGAATCCAGGGACTGGAGATGGGGTGGGGTTACCAAAAACAAAAATCTTCATTCAGGCTGAAAGAAAGGACCTGCAGCTTCCCAAGCCCTTTCCCCACCCTTTGGCAATCAGGCTTTACCACCCCAGTCAGATATCTGAAGGGAAATACTGCAGAGTCGTTAAAACTCAAATTGGTTAAAGCTCAAACTCTAACGCTGGGCTGCTTAGTTCACATTCTCACTTTCCCACTTTTCACCTGTGAATCCTTAGACAAGTTTACTTCACCTCTGGGCCCCAACTTCCTAGTCTGAAAAATAGGTATAACACACCTCTATAAGTTTATTTCAAGGATGAAAATAGACAAGATTGAGAATCACTGAATTAGAAATACAAAAGAGTCTTAAACAGTCCCTGGTATATCTCCATATCTGCAGTACTCACCATTTCACTCTACAGAAGTAGAAGAAATACCAGTAAAATAAGTTAACCCCTCTGTTAACTTGAAATATTCAAGGAAGAGAAAATTCAAGGGAAGATCAATAAAATAAACAGGAGGAAGGAACCCTCTATGCTATGCTATGCTAAGTCACTTCAGTCATGTCCGACTCTGTGTGACCCCATAGATGGCAGCCCACCAGGCTCCCCTGTCCCTGAGATTCTCTAGGCAAGAGCACTGGAGTGGGTTGCCATTTCCTTCTCCAATGCATGAAAGTGAAAAGTGAAAGTGAAGTCGCTCAGTCGTGTCCGACTCTTAGCGACCCCATGGACTGCAGCCTACCAGGCTCCTCCGTCCATGGGATTTTCCAGGCAAGAGTACTGGAGTGGGGTGCCATTGCCTTCTCCGAGGAACCCTCTAGAACCATCAACTTTGTTCATTATACCACACGAATTCTTGTAAGAGAGGGAATGGAGTGGTTGGTCACCTCCCCTGCTTAAGAATTACTATTCTAGTTCTGCACTGCTAGTTATTAGAGAAATGCAAATCAAAACTACAGTGAGATACCAGCTCACACCAGTCAGAAAGGCTATCACCAAAAAAATCCACAAACAACAAATGCTGGAGAGGATGTGGAGAGAAGGGAATTCTCCTGCACTGTTGGTGGGGATGTAAGTTAGTAGAGCCACTATGGAGAGTAGTATGAAGGTTCCTTAAAAAACTAAAAATAGAGCTACCACATGACCCTGCAATCCCACTCCTAGGCATATAACCGTAGAAAAGCATGATCCAAAAGGATACATGCACCCCAATGTTCATCGCAGCACTGTTTACAATAGCCAAGACATGGAAGCAACCTAAATGTCCACTGAGCAGGGAATAGAAAAAGAAGATGTAGGACATATCTACAATGGAATATCACTCAGCCTTTAAAAAGAATGAAATAATGCCATTTGCAGCAACATGGATGGACCTAGAGAATCCATCTTACATCTTACTGAGTGAAGTAAGCCAGACAAAGGAATATCAAATGACATCCCTCATGTGGGATCTAAAAAGAAACGATACAAATGAACTTCACCTACTAAACAGAAAGAGACTCACAGACTTAGGAAACAAACTTATAGTTGCCAGTGGGGAGAGACAGCTAAGGACTTCGGGAAGGTCATGTACACACTGCTCTATTTAAAATGGATGACTAATAAAGACCCACTGTATGGGACATGGAAGTCTTGCTCAGTGTTAAGTGCCAGCCTGGATGGGAGGGGTGTTTGGGAGAGAAGAGATACATGTGTCTGTATGGCTGAGTCCCTTTGCTGTTTACCTGAAACTACCCCAACATTGTTAATTCGTTATACCCCAATACAAAATAAAAACTTTAAACTTAAACAAAGAAAAATAACTAATGAACCAGTTATCATAAACAACAAGTAGGCACAAACCAGGTGCCAGACAATTAGAGCTCACTATAACTTAATAGCTAAGGATGCAACAGTGAACAAGAATTCAATTGTCCTTGCCCCTGTGGAATTAACTAAACCACCCAGCAGCTTGAGGATAAGTCAAATCCTATACTATAGTCAATAAACTCAATTATTGTTTTATAATTGAATTTTATAATTTAGTCAATTAGCATTTTGTAATTGCTAATACAAAATCAAGTTTGAAGTACAGACACATACTATGTGCTATTAGTATTCATAACAATGACCTTTTCCTGAATGTAAACTTTCAGGAACTTTGATAAATGATGTATATGCATCATCTCATTTAAATCTGATAATTCTATCAAGTGAATATTTCCCTCATTTCAAAGATGAAGAAGTAAGATTAAAGAGGCTGAATAATTTGTCCAGAACCATACAGACAGGCAGAGGCAGCGCTGAGATGCATCAAGTCTCTCTGACTCTAAAGCACATGTTCTTTCCACTCCATAAAAGCAAGACTCCAAGAGAGAGGTACCCTTGAAAATTAAAGGGTAATGATTTCAAGTCTCAAAGATACCCAATTTGAGTATGCCCTTTTCTTTCTAACTTTCTCTAAATGTTCTCAATGTAGCATTTTGTTAAGTGGTAGTATAAAAACTATTAAGGAAGGAAAAAACTAAGTTGTACATAAAATCTTGAAAGAGGGGTATCCTACATTAGACTCAAAACTACCATCTTCTCCTCTAAGAATGCTTAGTCATGTCTGACTCTTGGCAACCCCACAGACTGTAGCCCTCCAGGCTCCTCCGCCCATGGGATTCTCCAGGCAAGAAGACGGAGAGAGTTGCCATTTCCTACTCCAGGGCATCTTCCTGACGCAGGGACCAAGCCAGAGTCTCTCCTGTCTGCCTACACTAGCAGGCGGGTCTTTACCACTGCGCCACTATCAGTTTCCTAAAAGCATCTATTTAGTGACCTTCATTTTACGAAACACCACCGATCCATTTAGCCTGACAGAATCTACTAGGTAAAAAAAAAAAAACAACTTACATTTGTGTGAATGCACGCCTAAGTGTGTATCTGTATTTGTATATAGATAGTTTTTCCTAGTGTCACAGTATTTCCAAAATTGTATTGTCTTACTTGAGTATGCCTTCAGAAGAACCTTTAAAAATCAAATACTTAAGGGATGAAAGATTAACAATATAAATACTTCTACAATTCACACAGGGACAGAGGGCTCAAGTTTCGACAAGTATTAGCATGCTGCAGTATGCCTTAGGTAAATCGTTTCATCTCTGGGCCTCCCTAAGAGGAAATCAGACGTCACCATCTGTAAGGTCCATTCCACCTTTAAAATTCTACGATACAAGAACAACCAAGAAACCCCACAAAACACTTTTCAAAGCGTGATCAACTTTATCTCTGAACAGGGAGACCAAGGATCTACAACTGAAAGAGAAGTCTAATTAGCATTTTCTATTGCATCTGGACCACGTAACGTGGCAGCTCCTTTAGCAGCATATCCATGCTATAGTGCAGGGTTGACAGAACTTCAAGGAACTGTCGGCTCTTAGGGAGTGACATCAGCCAGTTCTGATTCTTTTCATCTAAAAGTGTTTAGTCTGAAAGGAAAATAAATTCCACTTCTACAGCCCATGAAAACCATCCCCCTCTATCTAAGTAATCTTTCCATTTCAGCCTCAAGAAACTAATAAAATAAGAATCATTAAGACAGCTGAAAGAGTAACTCTTATTTAGTAAGTACAAGTGAAGATTTCAAAAAGGGATGAAATCTGTTCATAGTAGCAACGAAGGACTCAGGGTTTTTGCCTATTCTTTCTCTGGATCCTTTTTAATAAATTAGACATGAGTATCAAGCCACCAGGGAAGTTCATCAAATATGGGAGGGGAGAGAATATGTGAATAAATGTAGTACTGAGGCTCTTGAAGACCATATATTCTAAGTTTCCTCCTTATTTCTGATTAAATAAATTACCTCATTAAATTAAAACAAGCCTCAGGGCACGTTTATAATAATTCATAAAGTTACAGGCCATGCCATTGTGGTTTAAATTTATAACTTAATTTTATAATTAAATCCCAAGGAAAGTATGGAAAAAAAATGTAAATGCTTATACCTATTTTCAACAATAAGGAAAAACATCCTAAAAACAACAGAATTTAACAAATCAAAATTAAACATTACATTCAAAATATTATCTTTAAAATACCTCTTTTCACACTCTCTTCCCAAAAGGCTAAAAATATCAGAGGGCCATTACTAATCATTTCATACATGTAGACAATAAAGTTAAAACTGGAGTAAACAACTTTACTAAAATCAATAGAGTAAAAGAAACAAGATTAAAATTCAAAGCTTCTGATTACAAGATTCATGCTGTATTCAGACATCAAGATACCTAATCAAAGATCCTGCAAAAATTCAATTACTCAGGTGTCTGCCCACCAGGTAAAAATGTCCATGCAGGAAATACCTGCTGAGACAAACTTCACAGAGAAAAATCAAAAGTATAAACACACTCTTGGGCACTGATAAAACAAATAATAAATAGCTACAGGGGATTTTCCCCCCTAATTTTAACAAGTCCATGACTTAAAATATTAAACCACACTAAACAGGTATTGAGAGGATAAAGCAATACAACACTGATAAATACATTGAGCCAATAGTACAAATTTGAATTTGAGACTTTACACATAATTTTTAAGTATCCATACAGCCCATTACATCTCTGTACCTCTGGAAATGACTCCATTAGGAATCTATGAAAGCTTTCCCCAAACACATTATGTCCAATCACTAAAGAATTTACTAGAAAACACCTTTCAGAAATAAATATGCTAAGGAAATGTAATTTTATTAACAAGATCCATGAATATTTTATAAATATTCAAAACAAATCTTTGTTAGTTACTAGTATACTTTTCTAAATATAACACACATAACTTAAAGATAAAAACATCTTTTAGGGTTAGATGAGACTTTTAGGGTTAGAGTCTGGAGCAGTGGATCTCAAACAAGGGTGATTACCAAAGTTTAAAAATGTTTTTGATTGTCACAACTGGGAAGTGCTACTGGCATCTGGTGGGTAGAGGCCAGGAACTCTGCTCAGCGTCCCACCATGCTCAAGACAACTCACCCCCACACCCCCACAAAGAATCATCTGGACCCAATGTCAACAGTGCCAAAGTTGAGAAACCCTGTTTTATCACAAGGACTATTAAGGTTTACGTACCTTTGAATTTAATATCCAGACCACTAAATTCCAATTCAACTCCTTGAAGTGCTTCTCCCAGAGTTTCATGGTAATGACTAATACTTTTTTTTGACCCCACACAGAATGGAAGTGAAAAGTACTTATATGTCTCTTGGCGATTATGGTAGGGCCCAACAGTATTCATCCATAAGACAACTTCCTCTTTATCCTGATACTGAAACAAACAAACCAAAAAAGCAAGTTAAGAATATGTTTAAAAAAAAAATCTAATTCAAATTAAGGGAATATTTTGCTATTTATTCTAAACAAAAATGTACTATCTCAGTTTTGGAAGGTTTAAAATAAAATGCTGGAAGCTTGTTTCAAAATGATGATCAGTTTCTACACATTAAAAATGAAATTTGGTGAATTTTAAAATGATATATTCTGATTATGGTCTCAGGCAGATTCATGTTTTCCAGACTTTGTTTTATAGAAGATACTGTTTAAATAAACCCCAATAACCTGTAAGAATATGTTTAGACTTAAAATTTACACTATCAAATAATGATAAACCTAGAACCAACATGATTCACCATGCTAATGTGGACAAAGGAGGAGGAAACAAAATCAGCAGTTTATCCGGAACCTATGTTAATCACTGGAAACTCCAAAAATCTAATGTTGTCAGCAAGCACAAATAAAATTTTACCTTTCCCCCCGCCCCCCACAATCATTGGTCAAAGGGAGGAAATGACCAAAGAAGAGGAAGAGAAAGCCATACTGTGAAACCTCCACACCTCATCCAAGCCATCATTCTGTCTTTCCCTTTATCAGCCTGAAACACAGCTACTGCATGCAAATTTTTTTGAATTAACAATTATGGCTTTACCCATCAGTGAATACTTTATGTAGCTAAACTTGGGCTGTGGTCCAATGACTTTGGGTAAGTGACTTCACATTTCCAGGGTCTGACTGGGGAAACTAATAAAGATTTCTAAGATCTCCCCAAGTTTAAAATTCCAATGATTCTATGAAGAGTAGTTACCAAGTGATTTTAAAACTAATAATCCTAATTAGCAATATAAATGAAAGACAACATAAGATGCAGCTTGTCAACAAACAGTGAAGAACTTATATCACCAATTATTTACTGAGTACCTACTATGTGCCAATAATTGTGTTCATAACTGAGACAGCTTTGAACAAGACACATTTCCTGCCCTACTAGAGCTTAGAGCCTAAACAAAGATGGACACTGAATGAGCAATTATAATCAGGCAGGGTGCTATGGAGCATATAAAAGAGAAACCTGACCAACCAGCCCAAATACCAAACATTACTCCCAGTCCTCCATCTAATGGCTTCCTTCATAGCTCAGTTGGTAAAGAATCCGTCTGCAATGCAGGAGACCCTGGTTCGATTCCCGGGTCAGGAAGATCCCCTGGAGAAGGGATAGGCTACCCTCTCCAATATTCTCGGGCTTCCCTTGTGGCTCAGCTGATAAAGAATCGCCCACAATGCAGAAGACCTGGGTTCGATCCCTGGGTTGGGAAGATTCCCTGGAGAAGGGAAAGGCTACCCACTCCAGTATTCTGGCCTAGAGAATCCCATGGACTATACAGTCCATGGGGTTGCAAAGTTGGACACAACTGAGCGACTTTCACTTCACTTTTCCTCCATCTAAAATGAAAAAACATTTTCCATCAAAATCCAAGATCTCCCAAACAAACTCATCCCACCCCAATGCAACCCCTCAAAACTTTTTCTAATGGTATTATCCTCTCAGACATGGAGACTCAACCCCCAAGTCCCTCTGCATTCCAAAAACCATTGACTTGTCTATTCTTATATAAAGCATCTGCCTCTTTTGATTCGTACCACCATCAAACTAGGACTTAGATCTAATCACCTTCAAACATAATGTCTCATTGTCCTAAGACATCATTCGGATACCTCATCAAGGAAATAAAAAACTACCTGACTTTTTGAATACATGACACATGTACTAAGCACAGTACTAGGTGTTAAGGCTATAAAGGTAAATCTTGTCCTAAGTGTATAAAGGAAAATCACAGTCCAAAGTGGAGCCAAAAAAGTAAATGATTTACAGTGAAGAAATAGTGTTACAATTAAGGTGAAAAGAGTATTGTAACAACAGTAAAAGAATGATTATTTTTGCTTTGGCACAGAAGGATTGGGATGAATAATAATATGGAAAATCACAAGCTGTTTCAAGTGAATCCAGAAAAACTGTACATAATCTTTATGCATGAAGAAACCAATCAAAAGTCTTAATGTACCCATAGATCCCCATTCATAACTATTCTTGTTACTTTAGGGGCTTGAAAAATATCCATATGACATCACCCTTCTGTCCAACGTTCAAGGTCTCACTGCACTAGTCAATCAAGGTATTCCTTTCTGCACAGATATAGATACAGCATAACAAGTCTCAGAAGAGTTCTCTAAACCAATCAGTATCCACTGAACAGAGCTGGTATTATAATAGAATTGAGACCTGTTCACAGAGTAGAAACCTTTTGGCACAGTATCATGTACACAAAAAATATTTAATAAATATGATGAAAAAACACTGAAGAAAGGCTGAAATGAAAGGTCATTAGCAACTTAGAAGTTTTAAGTATGTGCACTGAATGCAATGGTATCCTTTGAAAGAAGTAAGGAGAGGTAATCACATGTACCCATTCAGGATTATAACCCTGAAAGAGAGGAACGATTCTTGTCATTAATCCTGCTGAGAGTCTGCAGAAATTTTATAAACGTTAACAACTTGTAAAAATAAACAGAACACCTTCTCTATAAATCCTAATACTCATATTCCTCTAAAAATAGACAAAAACTTGAACACTAACACTTGTTAAAACAGAGCATTCATTTATTTCATACAGATTGAAACATAAGACTAAAATAATTTAAAGGTCATAGTGTGTGTTAACTACACATTCTGAAGTCACTCATTTTAAACATTCATGAAACCTTTAATGGGGTAGTAGAGTTCTGATGACATGATGCAAATTGTACTATAACAAAATGTGTACAATTCTGTAGCCTAGGATTCCTTCTGGGAAGAGGACTGAAGCAGGGATTGGGGGGGAAAATACATATATATATATATATATATATATATGTTATATAGACATAAACACGCATACACACACACAGATTAGGGTGAATATTAAGGTTAAAAATGTTTCTTTTACATTGCTCCTTATACAGATCACAGATTTCAAGAACTTAAAATGTTTACTTTTCATTATAGTTTTTGATTATCCCTGAGAATAAGTATTTCCAAGACAAGGTCAAGGGGAGAGTTCTTTTTCGAGAGAGAAAACTGTGTCTTAAAAGATCTTGAAATAAGAAAATACCAAAAGGAAGAAACGTTTTAAGGAGAAAAACCTTTCCTTCTGCTAAGCTGCTGGAAGAGTCCCTGGGCTCCCCAACTCGGTGGATAGACAGGACTGGTAAGGCTCTCCCCTCCACCTGTGGCGGTCACAAGTGTGAGTCGCTCAGTCATGTCCAACTCTTTGCAACCCCATGGACTGTAGCCCGCCAGGCTCCTCTGTCCATTAAATTCTCCAGGCAAGAATACTGGAGTTGCCATTCCCTTCTGCAGGGGATCTTCACAACCCACGGATCAAACCCGGGTCTCCGGCATTGCAGGCAGATTCTTTACCATCTAAGACACCAGTGGTGTGGCCAAAAGGCTAGTCTAATTTGCTTTCAAAACATCTCATGTCTTAGCAAGCTCTTTATAAATACTTTCCTCGGAAAAACTGAATTGTCAAAGAGCAAGATGGAATTTAATAACTTACCTGCAGGGTGTAATCAGAAGTAGGGGAGAGAAAAAGTAAAGCATAGCAGTGGATCAGAGGATCCCTGGGCATGGGGGTGATTCCTTCCATGAGGCTTCTTAAGGACATACCATGTGCTGGGCACAGTTCTAAGGTCTTTATATATATAAACATTTAATCTCTCAAAGCTTTATATGACAGCTCCTATGATTTTCCCCATTTTACAGATACAAAAAAACTAAAAAGAGATGTTACATAATTTGTCCAAGATCATTCTAATTTGCATCGCATTTATAAATTTAGGACTACACTTTTGCTAATCCCTAATCAGCTTCATTAACTGAAGAGCAAACACTAAATAAAGGAATTTGGGAAAAGTACAGTTGTACAAAGCACCTAAGGATGTGCTAAACACTGAACAACTTTTCCATTTGAGCCTTTAAACTGCCCAACAGGAAAAAAAACCTTCCTAAGAAGCTCCTGGTGCTCTAATCTCAAAAGTAATGACCTTTGTTCTCAAGAAGTCACCAATGTTGGGTCTCTCATTTAAATACGGACCCACTCCAGTACTCTTGCTTGGAAAATCCCATGGACGGAGGAGCCTGGTAGGCTGCAGTCCATGGGGTCATGAAGAGTCCGACACGACTGAGCAACTTCACTTTCACTTTCATGAACTGGAGAAGGAAATGGCAACCCACTCCAGTGTTCTTGCCTGGAGAATCCCAGGGAGGGAGGAGCCTGGTGAGATGCCATCTATGGGGTCGCACATGACTGAAGTGACTTAGCATAGCACAGCATATGTGCTGGGAAAGTGCAGGTACAGAAGTTTCCCTCCTTGATAGACATGGTGAATTACCTTTTCTCAGGAGGAACACTTCAGGAGATAAGGTTACTGACGATCTCATGTAAAATCCAAATAAATCAGAATTTCTGTAGACAGGCGAAGAACTGAAGACTCAGACTAAGTTCCCAAATGCCATTACTTTTATGAGATGAGGGAAAAGATATATGCTTACTTTAAAACACATATCTGAGAAAGCAAAATCCAGTTCTGAAATGTTTCAAAAATCACAGTTTCAATGACTTTTAATTATTTAAAACACATACATCAGAATGTG
Source organism: Bos indicus (assembly GCF_029378745.1). Classification (NCBI taxonomy): domain Eukaryota; kingdom Metazoa; phylum Chordata; class Mammalia; order Artiodactyla; family Bovidae; genus Bos; species Bos indicus. Next base: position 17,808,922 of record NC_091785.1, read on the forward strand.
AATACAAACAAATTATTAGTGTATTTTTGGATAATCTCTTGAGATAACTGCCCTCTCTCAAAATAACTCTATTCCTAAATAAACTTTTAGTCTACCATAGAGTACAGCTGAAAATAGGACAATGAATTCTGGCACTTCCTAAAACTAGATCTATATTAAAACACTCACAAATTCACTTGTAGTAAATAGTTTATCCTCTTTATAAATCTTCACATGTTTTAAGAGTTCCATACTCCCAAAAGAGATAAAGACTAAAGGCTTCCATTTGTCTAACCAAACAAAACATCTTTTTTTTTTAACCCAGTGGTGTAATAGTGCTTATGGCAGGTGTTGAGCAAAGGCTATCCTAAGCACAGAGTGGGTCCTTCCAACATTACCCATAGGAGGTACAATGGGCCACAAAGAAATGGAACTGTAACCTAGTAGGGCCCCTAAAACACAACAGGCACCCCCAAGACCATGCATCTTAAATAACAATGGTCTGTGTTAAGCAACAGGGTTATCAAACTTCCAACCTTGCATATTCTTACCCCTGGCGGCTCCCCAATTACTCAAGTCACTCAACAAGCACTGATTAAATACCACTTGTTGTGCCAAGCACAGAGCCTGGTATATGACAGACCCAGAAAAAATTTTTTGATTTTGTGACCTTGAGGAAACAGAGCCCAAAATAAGTCAAGGCTTCAGTGTAAATGATAAAATGCTTTTAAGATTCCTGTGCCACTGATTGTTGATTTTTTGATGCTGATATTTTTACATAGTATTACTATGGAAATTATATGTACAAGACAGGTGGAAAAAAACAAGGACTAGAAATCATGTAGCTCAGACTCTTCCTGTGGCCCTGGGCCAGCCACTGGGCCTCTTCAGGTCATTAGGAAAATGAGTCTTGAATTCAATGGTCCTAAGTCTTTCCAGTTTTAAAATTCTATTCTCAATTTGCAATCTTTCTACCGAGTCCTCTGGAATCTTAGGAGACATGATAATCTAACTCTAGTTGTTTCCAAGGGCTCCAACTTTCAGAAATCCAAACAAGCATGAGCCATATCCTATACACCTTTCACTCTTAAGTGTTCTTTTTATGACTCTTCAGTCACTTATTAGTAACCTGTCTTTCATGAAAGTGTTCTTTAATTTTTAAGAGTATGTTCTGTAATTTAAAAACTGAAAGGAACTCATTTTATATATTCTGCATGTGTATATATTCTAGAAGCCAGCAGTATGTTTCCTTCCCATTATTCTTCTGAGAATATTAAGAGCATTGGACAAATAAGCACATAAAAAAATACTGTATGACTCAAACGGTCAGCTGAATCCTAATCCAGCAGGTAAAGTAAGAGAAATCAAGGGCTTTGAGGAACTGCATTAAGTAGGTAGTTGCTCCTTCTTGGGATCAGTTACATAATTTGTGGGGCCCAGCACAAAATAAACATGCAAGACTCCTTTCTAAACAAGTATTAAGAACTTCAAATGGTGACAGCACAGCATTCCGCTAAGCAGTCTTTATGTCTTGCACACACCAAGTGGCTGCATGGGTCACATGCCCATTTCTGTCCCTCCTTAACACTAAACCAACCTCACTGAAACAACCTCAGTAACAATTCCCTATGAAACCAGGCTTACCCAAACATTTCTTTTAAGCACTTAAAAGTATTATCAACACAGAAAATTACTCAATTTGATACCAAGTGTTTTACTGTCCTGTCTTTTAAGGATAAAAGGCTGTAGAGCATATCCTATGAGAGTGCAGCAGATTATTAATTCAGTTTGCCTAAATTCAAATGCTACCTCTACCTGTTACTAGCTGTGCAGCCTCAAGCAAGTAACTTCTTCGCCATCCCATTTTCTCATCTATGCAGAGAACATAATCCCATTCATTTCACAAAATTATCAATATGTGTTTAAAATACAAGTTAATACATATTAAGTACTTAGGACACTACCTACCACATACTGCTACAAAAGCTTAGCTATTCTTTCCTTTTTTTTTTTTTTTAAAGCTTAGCTATTATTTCTATCTGGAAACTGTCTTCACAGAAAGTTAATCTGAAGGGCAAACTTTAACTTCTAGATGGTTCTTTGGTTAACAATCCAATTTCACAAGTATTTATTAAACACTTACTCAGTAACCTTCCCTTGACAGTTTTTCTCTCCCTTCAGTATCATTCTGTCTTCATTAGCTACTTCTGCCTTCTTGGTGGAAAAAAACAAAAATCACTTGACCATAGCCTTTTCAGTATTATTATTGGTTTGAGGTGAATGCCTAGTTTTCAAAAATATTTTCAAGAAACTTTTAAGAAATAAAATATCTTGGCTAATAGCCAAAAAATATATAATGACACTTAAATTTTTTACATATATCTTCATGCTATTTTTCCTATAATTTTTAAATACCTAAATTTTTAAAATAGGTGTTAACAAGTGAGAGCAGTTCAATGTAAACATGACTGAAATAAAAGTCAAATTTTTTTGTCCAACAATCTTCTCATACATGACATATTCTCTCAAAAACCTTTTATCAAGTATTTTATATTCAATTTCTAGCTTTAAAATACTAAACGTTCCTACCATAAAATTTCAGTTAAATTGCCATTTACATTTTAAACCTGTAAATTAATCTAATATTTTTATTCACATCCAATTTGTAACATTTTAATGTTCTTTTCCCTATTACAGCGGTTTATATAAAACACAATATAAAAAGGGGTTTCCCTGATAGCTCAGTTGGTAAAGAATGTGCCTGCAAAGCAGGAGACCCCAGTTCCATTCCTGGGGCGGGAAGATCCAATGGAGGATAGGCTACCCACTCCAGTGTTCTTGGGCTTCCTTTATGGCTCAGCTGGTAAAGAATCCGCCTGCAATGCGGGAGACTTGGGTTCGATTCCTGTGTTGGGAAGATCCCCTGGACAAGGGAAAGGCTACCCACTCCAGTATTCTGTTCTGGAGAATTCCATGGACCGTATAATTTCCACGAGGTCGCAGAGAGTCCGACAAGACTGAGCGACTTTCACTTTAAAAAAGTAAAATACTACTCTTAAGCTTATATGCCTGTACGGTGGAACTAAAGAGACAATTCCGAGTTTTACATGGTAACTTTTCCAAAGTGCCCAAAAAAACTGGAAAAATATTAGTACTCATTGGCCAAAAGAATGCCCATTGGAAATGAACACTTCTTACTCTTTGAGACAAGTTTTTAAACTATTTAACCTGCGAATAAAAACTATCTTAAGGTGAAAAGTCACAAATACAGTACAAAAATGTCACCGAGCCCAGGACTTAAAAAATATACAGATAAGAAGTTGCTGTGACTCAAGTCGCTGCACCTGAAAGCTCAGAACTCGTGTTTACTAAATGAAGAGCACAGCTAACCTACAGACTTTTCTGGCCGTTTCATTTCCTCACTTGTCAGAAATGACAGAAGACTTTCAGATTTAGTACTACACAACCTCTGATGCAAAGTCGTATCATGAGTTAAGGTCTAAAAACACAAACTACTCACACTCACCCTCTAATTTACATGACTTTACTGCTCTGCTCACATCTACCATTCAGAAAGTCACTGAATTACATTCCTAAGTGAAAGTCACAAGAGAAGTCGTTAATATCCAAGCTCTGATGTGGAAAATGCCAATTAAACAAACAGTCGGTCAATTTTAGGCTAAATGCAAAAACGGACTGTTCCCAGCAAGACAAGAGGGCTGGGCAACTTAAGACTCCGCACAATCAGAAGCTGCCCTAGACCACTGGGACGCGAGCCTCATCTAGGGGCCACAAGAGGTGAGGAGAAAGTTACAAGGCCTCCAAGGCGGATGCGGGTGGCTGAGGGCCTGTACACGTGTAAAGTGCTCTTCACCTCAAGTTTATCAAGGTTGTCCCCACGCCAGGGTTAGATTCCGGTTTGGGCAGGAGGGGGAAATAAATGCCGGTGAGCGCCAGTAAGTGGTGGATATTTCCTGGTTAGTGTATGACGAGTAATAGGTGGTGCATCCATCTTCCGCCGTGTCGTAGCCCCCCAGCAGCACGGGCGCAGCTCCCTTCCCTGGGGGACACCAGCCCCGAGACTGGCTGCCTGCGGCCCTCAATGCCGCGGCCAAGTAAGCCCCGACCCTCAGACTCCGCTTCTTTCCCGGCTCCCGTGGCCCCTGGACCCAGAGGTTCGGCGCCATTAGGTCCGGGTTGGGGAAATGAGGCCCAGGCACTCGAGAGTGGAGTCCTGTCCCGGGAACACACGGAAATGCCTCCTCCCCGCTCCCGGGGTTCCTGCTCTGCCAGGCCCAACCGGAAGGCGGCCGCGGGGCTCGGCCGGGCAGCCGGGCCGTCCAGGCCGCGCCAGGCCTGCCGAGGCGGCGGGCCGGGGGGAACGGGCGGAGGCGGCCGCGCCGGCAGGGAGCGCTTCTTCTCACCGTGTGCTCGTGCTCATCCGCCCGGGCCCGGGGCAGCAGCAGCAGCAACAGCGCGGCGGCCGCCGCCACGCCGGGAGCGCCCGGCAGCGGCCTCATCCTCCGCGCTCCCACCGGACCGGCGCCGGCCCACCGACTCCTCCTCCGCCGCCGCCTCCGCCGCGGCCGATTCGCATCCACGGGGCGCGGACAGACGCACGGGGCCCGGGCCCAGCCGCTGGCTCCTCCGCGCCGCCGCCGTCACCGCCCGCTCCGGAGCCTCCCCCGCCCCCCGCGCCTCCCTGCCTCTTCCTCTGACTCAGCCACGTCATCCGGCCACCCCGGCACACGCCGGAAGTGCCTCGCGACGCGGGGCCGCAACCGCCGCCGGCCGCCCCGCCCGGGAGGCGCGAGTCCGTGGCCGCTGAGGGCCGCCCGAGGGGCCGGCGGCACGCATACTGGCCCCGGCCTCGTGCCCCTTGCGGCTGCCTGGCCCTCAGCGCAGGGCCGAAGCTGCCTCCGTTCAAGTTGTGCGACCTGGGTCAAAACGCTTAACTGTACCTGGCCTCATTTTCCTCGGCTGTGAAGTGGGGTAATAGTCTGACCTGCCCCCTCTCGGTTGCGGGTCAGATCAAATAACTCTCACAGGAGTTCGTCTCCCACCGAGAATGAATCACCAGCTCCATAACCGTCTTTAAGAGAGGTTGCTAAACTGGTGCCGGGTTGGATGAGTGTCATAAAATCCCTGAATATTTATTGAACCTCTACTATTCAATCTTTTTACAATTCTCGTTGGTTTGTTGAATCTCCCGTCCACAGATAGAAACACCTCTTAAAATCAGCTTCTTTCCTAAGCAGAAATCCTGTTCACTGACATGTACTAGAACAGTGTCAAGCCCATTGTGGAAACTCAAAAGTTATTTGTCAAATATATAAACATCTGGACCCTGGAGTCGAGTTGTGTCTATCAGCCATCAGCAGTCAACAAGTTCTAGAATTTGTTATCTTAGAAGTATCTAAAGAATTTATTTTTCCTCTCCCCTCCTAGTAACAGCCAGTCGTCTACACCTCACTCACCATGTATTGCAACAACCTCCTAACAGGATTCTTATTACCGGTCGTCCTTACCTATTTATGCTCCCCAGCAGGTACCAGAGTGATTCTTCTATGAAGAAAGCTAACTATATTACTGCCTTGCTTAAAATACTCCTGGTACATTGTCTACATAAATCAAGAAATCACAGCTAATGTTTTCATCTGCCAGGCACTGTTGTGAGCACTTCACATGTATTGATTCAATCCTTAGGCAACAGGCACTGTATGTTCATTTTACAGAAATGGTAACAGAAGCACAGAAGGGTTAAGTGGTTACTGAAGGACTTGATCCAAGCATCTGGCTTCAGAATCAGTCTTGTTTTTAATATTTTTATTTATTTATTATTTGGCTGTATTCGGTCTTCATTGTGGCACTTGCGTTTTTTATTTGCAGCATATGAACACTTAGTTGTGGCACGTGGAATTTAATTCCTCCACCAGGGATCTAACCCGGGCCCCCTGCATTGGGAGTGTGGAGTCTTAGCCACTGAACCACCAAGAAAGCCCCAGAATCAGTATTTCTTACTACTAATGGACTGCCATCCATACAATCATTTTAAGAAATGAAGTAGACTTGTATATGCTGGCATGGAATGATAGCCAAGAGACAATTTTAAGTGAAAAAAATTTGCAAATATAGACTCTAATTCCATTTTGAATGGTATTAGTCTAACCACAGAAAATAATCTGAAAGATTATGACTCAAACCATTAACAGAGTACGTGACTGCCAATATTTGAGTGTTTTACACAATGGGTATGTGCTATATGTGTAATTAGAAAAAAAAATTCCTTCCTAAAGGATAATCCTATTAGCATGCAACTGCAGAATCAGTTCCCAATTTATCTCCTCAACTTTGCCTCGCACTGATGTCTGCTCAGGCTACATCCCTATATTTCCCAAATACACCAGATTCTTTTATACCTCTGTACCTTTGCTCTTGATTTTTTCTTTTTTTTTGGAGTATAGTTGATTTACAATGTTATATTAGTTTTTGCTGTACAGCAAAGTGAATCGGTTGTATATACACATTCATCCACTCTTTTTTAGATTCTTCAATGTTCCCTTTGCCTAGAATGGAAATGAATGGACAACCTTTGTTTACTCATTTTCCTGGCCTAAATGAATGACCTCTTCAGTGAAACCTTGCATGATGCCCTCAGGAAGTTAAGTATCCCTTCTTCAGGATTCCAGCTGCATTTATGTCAGAATTACCATAGTCTCATTTCCTCTTCTGTACTGCATTCTGACCCTTTTTGATGGCAGCCACTGCCTTTTTGACCCTTTTTGATGGCAGCTGTTGGGGCAGTGCTTGTCACATCATAGACATTCAATAACTATTTACTGAAGACATCCATAAGTGAAAAGTCAAATAGCATAGAAGGATTTAAAGAACACTTTCCAAATAGTCTAAGAGGCATCACAAAGGCAGTACCTGATTAATTGCTGAATGAATCATACACCAGTAATTGCAATAGAAGTCAGAGGAGGTGTCTTATCCATCTTTATATATCCCTTAGAGCACCTAGCACTGTGACTTGCTCATAGTGTAAGCTCAGTGAATGCTCCGTGAATGAATAATCACAGCTCTTGAATCAAGTGATGATGGGCAATTGAAGAATAAGCAGTGTAAGTGCTGAATTAAGATGGATGAGTAGTTTCTTGCTTAACATCCATCACCAGCCTCCACGGATTTGAGGCATTAAGCATTTGCTCCATATTGTCAGGAGCACTAGGTTGGCAATTGCTTGAGGGTGGGGAGAACACAGGGCTTCCCTGGTTGCTCAGACTGTAAAAAAAAATCTGCCCAATAATGCAGGAGACTCAGGTTCAATCTCTGGGTCAGGAAGATCCCCTGGAGAAGGAAATGGCAGCCCACTCCAGTATTCTTGCCTGGAGAATTCCATGGACAGAGGAGCCTGGCGGGCTACAGTCCATGGGGGTCACAAAGGGTCGGACACGACTGAGGGAGGGAGGACACAAGAAAAAGTATTCATTTGGGGAGTGTAGACTTAGAACTAGGAAACATTACATACATAACAGACAACAGGCATAGCAGTGTACAAAAAAGGAATTGTGCAAAATGTGACCAACAGTGCAAATGTGCAAAAGGCAATATGAACAATGAGCAAGAAGAGAAAAGCAGACCCTGTTTTGGCAGCATATTTGGGAAAGTTTAATGAGGGAAAGAGCATATAGGGCCATTAATGCAAGGAATATTTATTGGACACCTGTTATGTGCCAGGAACTCTGGTAGGTAACAAGGAAATGATAAATAGCTTTAGGTGATAAAAGTCTGATAATGAGTAGGCTTGGGAAGAAAGAATAGGAGATAAAGTAACTAATTAGAGGAAAAGGAATATGGCTTCAAAGATTCTTGGAGCCTGATGACTTCAAGGCTCAAAACTCATTAGTACTGGGCTTCCCTGGTGGCCCAGTGGTTAAGAATCTGCCTTGCAACGCACTGGACACCAGTTCGATCCCTGGTTTGGGAAGATCCCACATGCCACAGGGCAACTAAGCCCACGCACCACGTAATAATCAAGCCTGCGCTCTGGAGCCTGCAAGCCGCAGCTACTGAAGCCATGTGCCTAGAGCCTGTGCTCTCCAACCAGAGAAGCCGCCACAATGAGTAAGTCTACACACAGTAACTAGAGAGTATCCCCCACTCTCCACAGCTAGAAAAGGCCCATGCAGAGCAACAAAGACCCAAACAAAACACACCAAAAAATAAATAAATATATTAAAAAAAATCATTAGTACCCAAGGGCACCATCAAAATCAGGGTTGTTCTGCCAAACTGGGGAGTGAAAAACATTGATTAGTCTTATTTCATCAGTTTCTTCATCGAGATTAATGACCTCCTTCCCTGACACCAAAAAGATTGAGGGGGAAATGCCAGTGAAAGGCAACCCCTCCAAAATGGTTGTAAAACCTTTTTGTGGTAGTTCTAATAAGACTCAATACGACTCAATTGGTTAAGGAGTTTATAACTACCGAATGATCCAGAAAACCAGTTTCAATCTTTTATTTTTGGTAAACACGACCATCAAAAGTTTGGTCTATAGATGACAAAATATCCTGTGACTTCCATCCTCAGCTACCTTTTCTTTGAAATTCTATTTCTTCTTTCTACTGTGTTATGTTTGTCTTGCTAGTAATCTACTTTTCTATTGTTGTTTATCACCTTCAGCCTCTACCTTTTCTGTTCTAGCTGAAATGTTCTAGATACCGAGGAACTTTAAAATTGTTTTGAATTCTTTCTTTAGGAAGCAAGCACTTAAAACATTTGGTTCTTAGACCAAAGAACAACTAAGGCTATTATAAGTTATAATATTATAAGTTGTATTATGATACAACTAAGTTCCCATTTTACTGTTTCTCACACATTTCTTTTAACTAATCTGTCATACCAATGATAGAGGGCATGGAACAGGAGCTGCCACATAATAAGACCCCTTGCTAACTAGGTGGTCACTCCAGTATGGCTGTCTCCTTCCTTCTTCAGAATGAGTGATTCCTTACCCCTAGCCTTAGTCCTAAACTTACAGAGTTGAAGGGACTTAGGTTATTACTAAACACAAAACATTTTATTTTACAGATGATGGGTAGTCAAGGTGGGTGAATTCATCAAGTCAGCAGCAGTCCAAAATAAAATCATTTTCCTGACTTCCAAGCCAATGTTCTTTCCCTTCATCATGCTAACTCTTACTGCATGGCTAGCTAAGACATTTTAAATGGGCTTTGGCAGGCTAGCCAGGGAACCCACGATTTATTACAGTTTCTATGAGAAAACTAATTCTGAGTTGTGCTCAGAATTCAGAATACATCTTTCAACCTCCTACTCATCCTCTCACCACTCTGGTGAACATAGTATCTGGCCACAGGAATGAATGGAGAAGACCGTTTTTAATTCTTAATAACTTATTATACTTGGAAATGAATAGAACACAATTTGTTTATCAAACCAAAGCAAATATTTATACAGTCAGAGTCCTCAAAATTGAGGATCGATTTTTAGGATGAGTCTTCTAGAGATATCCAAATTAGCTACTTGTCTTTCTTAGAAATAAATCCATTACTAATGCTTCTTCAGCCAACCAGTTGCAAATCCACACAGTATGCTTTGAAAGACAAGCATAGAAAACCAACTTACTTCCTGGAGCAAATGGGAGAGGGATTTACTTCCTGGAGAAATGGGAGAGGGATCTAAAAATCCCAGTAGGGTGGACTAGGATCCCTGTTTTTTAATAACAAAGAAAGACAAAAGGAGGGGGAAAGAGCAGGTAACTTAGCTTGATGTGAAAAATATTCATTTAAGTCATTTACATACTATTGCTTTACCTAATTATGGCAAAGCCTTAGGGATTATTCACATCATTAAATATGTCAAGTTAAATGATTTGATTGTAGTACAAACCTCCTGTTTAGAGTCTCTCAGTATTCATACTTTGTTGCTCATACAGTTGGGTTATCTGCTCACAGGTTTTGACACAAGATGAAGGAACAGTGCTGGACTGGGAACTGGAGGACAATGTGCCTGCACAGTCAGAAAGGCAAAGGCAATGGCAGTGAGTATGACTAACAGCTTCACTGTCTATTGAGCCAGTTTGTAAAATCTTGGGGAAGGAGAGGCATCATGTAGGGAACTTTTTCACTGTCTCTTTGGATTACCTAGTTACAATTTAGTTTCTGATTCTCATTGTACTTAAATTGTGTTACGTACTGTAGTCCTAAAAATGTATACTAAGGTTGAGTGTGTGGAAATTGAGTAAATTTAAATTATAATGAGTGGTTCTGTTTCTGGAGAATGAAAAATTTCGCCCCATCATTTAGAGATATTCCTTGATAACATGGTCCCCATGCTTCATACAAATTTTTCATTTTCTTCTTTTACACACAATCATTTTGGATGTTCAATGAACATTCAATGAGGATTTAAGACTTGCCATTTTTGACTTGGTACTCCTGATCCTTTCAGCCCACATCCCAAGCGTACCATATTTATGAAACCCAGATTTCTCATAAGTACTTTCAATTTTATGTTTTCCACTTATTTTCCTACAAGAATAAAATGCCATAAAATATTCCAATATTGCACAGTGATGTGCATTCAAAGATGGTAACACCACTGGCTAGCAGTACGTTTTGCCATGTTACTGATCTAAACGTTTATTTATCAAAGAATCTTAAAAAAAATTTAAATTTGGCATCCAAAAGGAGGATTAGAGGCATTAAATATTTTTAAAAGTATAGCTTTATCAAATCAAGCATGCTTAAAATAGAGACTGTCTGTGAATAAGAGGAATACGGTCTTGTACTTCTTGTTCTCCTTTTATCTCATATTTCCTTATTTCTCCCAGATAAGTGACAAGGAGAGTAAAGGGACCATTCCAAAACAGCTACTGTGTGCCAGGAATTGTGGTAGGTAATTTGCACAAATACTCTCTTCAAGGCCAGTGCCAATAGTGTATTTTATGTCAGGAAAAAAAAGCAGAAAAACAAAAACCCAAGATCCCAGAAGCTATTAACTTCACTCAATCATTGTTTGCTGAACTGAGGAATTCGACTGAAAAAGAACCATTCATCATTAGAAAAGGACTCAATAAAACTGTACTTAAATGGATCTTTAATAGTATAGTTTTTATATATTTGTGTGGGATGGATAATAATTTCATGGAGAACTATCAGAGTTCTGATAATTTTTAAAGAAATGGGTCTGACATTAATTTTACTGTATATTTAAGCATCAAATTAAAGACATGTGTTTTCAAGGTAGATTTATGTGCTAGGAACTCAAAATTAATGATATACCTAAGGCTCTACATTCTCTGCACAGATTTCCCAAACCTGGTGTTATTAACAAGTGTATAGTAAAACAGAGGACTATTTCTATTTTAAGTTCTTCCTTCTTCTTCTGACCCCTCAGCAGAGTGAAATTCAAGGATCCCCCCTGTCTCTTATGGCCAGAACTAAGATCTATAAAGGATGCAGAGCAATAAGTAGGGTCCCTGGCATGCCAAGCTTCTGGTTCCCAACCATTTTTAGATGTTCCTTGGCAAGCATACTGAATTATAAATGCCCCAAATACTTGATAATTCCATACCTGGGAGATATGGAAAAAGGAAACTTCTAGAAGGTCAATAGTCACTGAACACATTTCTACATCTGGGCATCTTTTGAGGGAGAGAGCTTGGCCATTTGGATATGGGAAGTGTGATGACCTGGAATCAGCAGGTCCAGATTCTAGACCCACCTCTTCCTCTAACCAACTGAGTACTCTTGGCTCCAGGCTTCAGTGAAATTAGATTTTCCTTCTATCTAAAAGGAGTTAGGATTAATCCCTCTCTAAAGTCCTTTTGAGTTTGCTGTATGTGACCAGCCCTGGCATTTAAACACACTCCTGAAGCTACAGAAAAGCTGAAGAATCATTTAAAAATTAGGATATACCTTCTTGCTTGAATACTGTAAGTTTTAAATCATAACCACAGAAGTTAGATTGGACTAGCAAATAAGTAAGACCTAATATAAGTGCATTTCTGTAAAATCACTTGTACATTTCTGATCAATCTTTTCAGGCTCCTGACATGCCAAATTAGTCCAGTTCCAATTAAGTCATCATCCTCTTGGCAAACGAGGATATGGATCAATAGATGATGGTGAATGAAGTTCTTAGTTTTTTGATTCTTTGTGCCTTAATAATATCTTCTGCAAGGTAAGCCCAAACCAGCAGGGCCGCAGCAATATCAGTGATGAGAGTGGGTCTTAAGGTCAGCAGTCAGGCCATAAAACTCAACATGAAGACATCATTAACAGGCTGAAAACTGCAAGTCTCAAAGTCCAGAAGGAGGTAGCCTTTAGGAGGTGGAATCAGCGGCCTCTGGGTGGAACAGGTGGAGGAGGATGGAAGGTCTCCCTGGTCGGAGGCCTGAAATGGAAGACAAAGCAATTATGATCAAACAGATTCGATGAACTACTTCTTAGGAATCCATGATATGTTGCAAACTTGGTATACTATGGTATACTATGCAAAGGACACATCCTTCAATTAATAAAACTGGAGAGACATACGGACCTTTCAGTGGCATACATGCTAATCTGTGGATTGCAATCCTAGCCAACATTAGAATCACTCCAGGTGGGGGGCTTTGAGAAATACCAGTTCCCAGGCTCAATCCCAGACCTATTCCATCATAATCTCTGGAGGATAAGGCTCAAGCATGACAACATGTAAATAGCGTTCCTCCTTCAACCAGTTGTATTAACCATGTGGTTTATTTTGTGAAGCTTTGACATCCGGGTCCTGGCTGATCCTGGAAGGCCTGCCCCTCTGAGGGGGCTAATTCCTCTAAATAGCCTGCAGTTAGCACACATTTCACACGCAAACTAACCAATCCAGAGTCCATATCCCAATCACCTCCAGCACCGGGACTCTCAAAGTCCAGGCCTCTATCCACCCGCACTAATCACCCCAGGGCCAGGTGTTGGGCAACTGGAGACAGCCCCTGAGCCCCAAAGCCTGCAGAAATTACTCAAACTGCTGCTGCTGCTGCTAAGTCCGACTCTGTGCGATCCCACAGATGGCAGCCCACCAGGCTTCCCCGTCCCTGGGATTCTCCAGGCAAGAACACTGGAGTGGGTTGCCAAATCTGCCTAGCCTGCCTCACTGGTTCCTTCCTGCAGAACCCACAAGAAAAGTTCCTGCCCCTCTTTCTGCCCTACCTGCCCTTTCTTCTGCCTAAACCTGGGGCTTTCCTGGTTTCCCAGCATAATGTGCCCGCCTCCTCTTGAGATCTAGGAGTATAACAAACCACCTATTCAATGGTAGTTGTCTCCTGATATGCTGATCTTGCCACACCTAAATAATAATAAAATCTATATTTTAAAACTCCAGTGATTCAAATATGCAGCCAGGCAGCAGACACACTGCAGTAGGGAGATCCTTGAGAGAGGACTTAAGAATTTCTGAAGTCAGCTTCTCACAACTACTTCTACTTGGGATCACTCAGTGTTGTCTCAACTCCACGTCCTCTTTCCTAGAAGCCTCCCTCCACATTGCCTAGATGGTTTTTGAACAGTGCTAAATGACACTCCAGATAGACCTGGGGGAATATATTTACAACAGGTTCAACAATCGAGATGGTATTTCCATATGTGTGCTGTAAAACCAATATTTAATTCTCTTGGAAGTAAGTCAATAAGTCAAGAAAGAGCGCTTTGTCAAGTGCTGTAATTGAACTGTGCTACCCTGGAACTACATACTTGATTGAATGAATCGATGAGTAAATATTTATTAAATGTCTCTTGAATGCAAGTTTTGCATAGGTCAAGGAAACAATAAAGGAGTTGGGAAAAGACGGGCCATCTCAGAAGGCAGAGAGGGAGGCAGAAGTAGAAAAGAATAACAACAGATATCCTCAAGAAGTCCTACAGCACCTGGGCGTAGATGGTTTTGTGTGATTGTCTCTTTATCCAGAGAAAATAGACAGTCTCCTTCCATTGCCCCAACCGGCCCTATGAACCATGAGCTTAGAGGAGAAAGCTGAAGAACCCTCAGGTGCTACCAGTCATCACCTAAATGAGCTAAGGCTGGCTTGATGGTTTCCTTCCTTCCTCTCAACAAACATGTATCTACTGTGCATTAACCTCTGGTGTGGGATATAACAGTAAGTAAAGTGGGCATTGATCCCACCCTTAAAGACTATAATGGATGAGACAGACAATAGGGAAAGTCAGTGCACTGTACTGAATGTTTTGTTAGGGGACGTTTGTAACCTATGAACACATGGCAGAGGCATTCATGCGCACATCTGAAGGACAAGTTCAAACTTTTCTGTTTCTTATCTGCCAGAGAGAAGTAAAGATGCCCACGCTGGAGTAATGTGTGCCGCCCGGAGATGACAGGTGGAAGATGGAGAGCACTTTCTGGCTTAGAGTAGGCACTCAAGAGGTAAAGCTAATAATTTTATTATTTGTGGTGAAAGACCTGTTCTTAGACCTTTTCCCCAATAATGCCCCATGAGTCTTACATTTTACCTTCCATCACAAAGAGAGGCATGATTCCCTCCTGGTCACTCTTCCTCTGTTGACCCACTCTGCAATTGAGCAGGTCTGTAAGCAAACCTGGAGAAGGAAATGGCAACCCACTCCAGTACTCCTGCCTGGAGAGTTCTGTGGACAGAGGAGCCTGGTGGGCTGCTGTCCACGGGGTCGCACAGAGTCAGACACGACTGAAGTGACTTAGCATGTATGCATGCATTGGAGAAGGAAATGGCAATCCACTCCAGTATTCTTGCCTGGAGAATCCCCGAGACAGAGGAGTCTGGTGGGCTGCTGTCTATGGGGTCACACAGAGTCAGACATGACTGAAGCAACTTAGCAGCAGCAAACAAACCATCTCCATATTTCTTTCTGGTGAACAGCCCAGCTAAAGATTGGAAGCCCTGTCTTTGGGAATGGATTTGTGATTATATGCATATCAAAACCACGGAAGTAAAATGTATCAAATCAGAATTGAGGGGTGGTCTGTGGGGAAACGGCCTCCAAGGACACTGGGAAGCTGGAGTTGGACACAGGATTGGCCAGTCCAGAGACCTGGGCACTGGCTGCTTTCTCCTCTGTGCTGAGGAGATAACTTTGGTTCAAGAACCCAGCAATCCTAATGTTGGTTAGCATTGTTTTAAAGCAGGTCTGTTATTTAGACAGTATGCTTTTGTATGATCACAACATTGTTAAAAAATATTTTTAAGCTTCCCTATTAGTAAATAGTCTCAGGTCCAAGTCCCCTTACTCTCTGACCACTCCCCCTGCTCCTGCCTAGGGATTCCACAGATATCTTTACAAGTGAAAGTCGCTCAGTTGTGCTTGACTCTTTGCAACCCCAGGGACTATACAGTCCATGGAATTCTCCAGGCCAGAATATTGGAGTGGGTAGTCTTTCCCTTCCCCAGGGGATCTTCCCAACCCGGGAATTGAACCCAGGTCTCTCACATTAAGGGCAGATTCTTTACCAGCTGAGCCACCAGGGAAGTCCAAGCAGCTAAAAGGTTAACTCTTGGTACTCCAGGAGGCCTTCATAAATATGCTCTGATTTGTCAGTACCTAGGCTGTGCCTTAAAGGGGAGTGCACAGATTGTTGTGCTGAGCTCATTGTGCTCAGTCGTGTCTGACTCTTTGCAACTGCATGGACTATAGCCTACCAGGCTCCTCTGTCCATGGAATTTTCTAGGCAAGAATACTGGAGTGGGTTGCCATTTCCCTCTCCAGGGGATCTTCCCCACCCGGGGATCGAACCTGCAACTCTTGCTTCTCCTGCACTGGCAGGAGGACTTTTTACCACCGCACCACCTGGGAAGCCCATAGTGATTGGCTAAATCACTAGGAAACAGCAAAACGTATTCAAAAACAAAGGGGCAATGTCTCAGCAAGATACTGGGTCTTTCTTCCTCTACTGGCAGGACTTTATACCTATGAAGAATGTGACACTGTCAGCTGCCCACTCTGTGGGAGCTGCAAGGGAAACGCCACACAAGGATATAATGCATCTGCTCCTGTTCATGTTACCATCTGCCTTCCCTAACTTTGAAGTCTGTTGGGAACTTACAGCCTGTGGGAATGTGAAGCTTCTTTCTTCTGATGTGTAACCCACCTGCACTGCGGTACATGACTTGATGGCTAGCTGTCAACCCAATCTGTATCAATCTATCATCTGCCCATTCACTTACTTGCATGATAAATATTTGCTAAGTTCCTAGCATGTGCCAACTACTGAGTTAACTCCATATTGCACTGGGGAGAGTAGAAAAAACTTTAAAAATCAAAACAGTCTTTATCATTTTGAGGTTTACCATCTACTTGGCGAGATAGATATGCAAACAAGGGCCACCATGTGGAGTGAGTTATAATAGAGGTATTTGGGGAACACAGAAAGTTCACGCTACAGAGGAACATCAGGGGAGGCTTCAAAGAAGAGGTGAAGTCTTGACAGAGTCCTAAAGGATGTGTAGGAATCTTCTAAGCAGAGATTGGAAAGGAGTAGGAAGACAGCATTCTAGGCAAAAGGAACATATTGGGCAAAGACTGTACAAAATGGCACAGCTCACTAGGAATGCTTAAGGGGTGAAACATCAATGAATACAGGAGAGAGATGGGACTTAGGGCTACAGCATGCTAAAAAATACAGAAATAAATGCAAGGCTTTTATGCCAGGAAGTGACATCATCAGCTATTTCTGTTCTAGAAAGTGCACTCTTGTGCAATGTGGAGGAGGGACTGATGGAGACAGGGAGGTAAATGCAGGGATGAACTTAGGCATGGGCAGATGGAGAGGAGGGGGTGGATCTGAGAGCTGCAAGGGCAGCAGAATGAACAGAGCCTGGGGGGCTGCAAAGGAGCAAGAATGGAGGCTGCCTCCGGGGTTAGGGACTTGCGGAAGAAAGAAAATAGTGTCTTGTCTCTGGCTGGGAAGTCATGAGAAGAAGGCAGTTCAGGGCAGAGGAAGGCAGGTGGGATGATGAGTTCAATGAGATCGTGAGTGCAAAAACTGAGCTCATCATCCCACCTGCCTTCCTCTGCCCCGAACTGCCTTCTTCTCATGACTTCCAGCCAGAAAAGCCCAACATTCAGAAAACTGAGATATGGCATCCGGTCCCATCACTTCATGGCAAATAGATGGGGAAACAGTGGCTGACTTTATTTTTCTGGGCTCCAAAATCACTGGGGATGGTGACTGCAGCCATGAAATTAAAAGACTCTTGCTCCTTGGAAAGAAAGTTATGACCAACCTAGACAGCATATTAAAAAGCAGAGACATTACTTTGCCAACAAAGGTCCATCTAGTCAAGGCTATGGTTTTTCCAGTAGTCAGGTATGAATGTGAGAGTTGGACTATAAAGAAAGCTGAGCACCGAAGAATTGATGCTTTTGAACTGTGGTGTTGGAGAAGACTCTTGAGAGTCCCTTGGACTGCAAGGAGATCCAACCAGTCCATCCTAAAGGAGATCAGTCCTGGGTGTTCATTGGAGGGACTGATGTTGAAACTGAAACTCCAATACTTTGGCCACCTGATGCGAAGAGCTGACTCATTTGAAAAGACCCTGATGCTGGGAAAGATTGAGGGCAGGAGGAGAAGGGGACGACAGAGGATGAGACGGTTAGATGGCATCACTGACACAATGGACACAATAGACTCCGGGAGTTGGTGATGGACAGGGAGGCCTGGCATGCTGCGGTTCAGGGGGTCACAAAGAGTCGGACACGACTGAGTGACTCAACTGAACTGAACTTGAGATCTCTGGGACCCCTGGTGAGGTCCCCAGTGAAGAGCAGGAAATAGAAGGCCCAGGTAGAGACAGAGATGGACTTAGAGCTGACAGTTCAAGCTCTGGGGACAGCATGAAGAGTGAGGAGAGGCAGGGACCAGGACTGGAGAGAGTGATGAGTGGGATGTGCTGTTTGGGGAAGGGAAGTTCAGGAGAACATAAAGGGGGAAGAGTTGTGCCAGTTCCCAGATCTGGAAGTGAAGTGGAGAATATCCAGTCAGCCTCCCGTCTTATCCATCAGTGGGTCAAGCATTCAGGACAAAGGCCCATGTTATTCGTCGCTCAAACATCTCCTCATTTAATTATGAACATTATATACAGTTTCAGAACAATTGCATCTTTTCCAATCTTCACACCAAAAATGCACCCAAACCCTTTTTCTATCAATTACAGATTTCTTTGTAAACACCATTTCTTTAGTCAAATGTGTTTTCCTCCTTTTTCTCTCCCCATCTTTATCACAACATGCTTCCAGAATCTCCCAAACAATTCAACTGCCATCTCTCTTTACACATTAAATGCATCCCCGTTTCCAGTCTTTAATTTCTGGAATCCACTTCCCTAGTTGTTCTCTCTCCTGCAGACAAAGTTCCACAGAGTCTTTGAAGCTCTGCATTCAAGACTGACATTCTTTTTAATCTTGGAACAATTAGATAACTCCCTCCTTTACCTTCAAGAACAAAAGGTCTTAGATCTTCTCCCATGACGCCTGGACCTCCTTGGACAGGTAAAACACAATGACTAAACGACTGGACCCTGGAGTCAGGCACACCTAGGTTTATCACACAGATAAAGTCTCCATCCAGTCTCAAGCCCCAGTTTCTACCTCTGCAAAATGGGATAACTCTAAATATCTACCACTTGAAGTTGTGGAGAGAATTAAATGAGTTAATGCATTTAGTGAGTTTACCAGAATACCCAGCACATAGTAAGTGCCAATAAATACAAGCATTTATTACCATAACTGCTCTCCATAAACATCCCTCCCCAGTCACCAACTATATATAATTTTCAAGTAACAGAACATAATGCAAATTCAGCAGACAGGACTAGATTATCACTAAAGTTCCTTCTAGGGCTAATGCTCTAATATGTGACCTCTAGTCTACAACAGGGAAACATGTTTGGTGAGTGTAAAGCATTTTGGGACTGTGGGAGGTTTTCATAGCAAGTGTCAGTAGGTGAATGTTGCCAGGAACACACAGAAAAGTGGTAACAGCTAAGACAGAAATGGAGAGATCCTCAGTGCACAGTCAGCTGCTCTTTCCAGAGAAACATAAGAAATACCTCCCTGTGGCACTTTCTCAACAAATTTCACTGATGAGGTTTATTTGAGTTAAAAGATTCAAAATGTAAAAAAAAAACAAAAAACAAAAAAAACAACCCTAGTTAATCACCCCTTACCCACACACTGTATTTTAGACATCAAAGAATTAAACTCCTAAGACAAGCCTAGGCTTTTATTCCCAAAGCTTCCTTTCTGCCTTAGTAGACAGTTACACAAGCTAGCTTTGACCACCTTTTCAGTGGTTCCACAAGACCTCAGAAAGGTTCCTGCCAGGAGCCAGAACACACATCAAAGCCCCATAAGTCAGTCACACTCTTTTGTCTAATGCCCAGCCCCCAATCTCCATAGGCTCATCCTTCTGTATAAGAATCATACAGGCAGTTGTGGTCTTATTTAGGGCCAGAAACTCAATCCTTACAACTCTGTGAGGAAGTCCATTTATTATCTCCATTTATTGGACACAGAAATAAAGTCTCAGGAAAGTTAAACAATTCATCCATGTACACAATAGGCTGCCAGGGTATTCCCAGGTGGTGTTTCCCCTCTACCACACCATCCTGTCTCTCATCTGCATTTCATCCCCAAGTCCTTCTTATCTCCTGGTCCTCCAGAAGCACTGTCCCCACAATACAACCAAGGGAATTAATTATTCAGGAGTTGAATTCTAGCCAAACAGATTTAAAAAAAAATATGCAAAATGTTGACCTTTCCCAGTGTATTTCACTGACAAAATACTGAATTTGTTACTTAGAGTCTGCAACTGAATAAAGCATCACTTAAGTGAATGAAGAGTCCACGTTGAAATGTGTCCAAAGTATGCATTTCAGTGAGTTTAGCTCTGTACTCACTCTTGGGTCACCTTAGATGTCCCCAGACCCTACTCTGCCCTGAGACTCAACAAGCAAGGAAAAAAATGTTCTGTCAGCTTCCTTGTTACCTCTGTGAGGCGGCTCGCGGTGGCACCCTGGGGGGCCTCTCAAGGGGCACGGTGGGCATGCTGTCCACTTGTAGAGGGCCTGGACTACGACTCCTGGTAACCTCGGGAGCTTCATTATCCTACAGCAAAAAAAAAAAGATGAGAGAGAAGGCTGAAAATGACATTAAGCAGCAACACAGCGGGACAGAGCCATCCCACAAGCTCCTCGGCTCTCCCCAGGCTTTGGTGGAAGATTACTCACTGACTGAAAATCAATAACCCAGCAACACGGGGGGCAGTTTTCCACTGACTCTGACAACCAGAGTCACTGAAGAGACGATGGGACCTGAGTTACTGACATTATTAGTGACCTGAGCTCTCGTTCCTTGCTGCTCAGCGTGATTTGTGGGCCACCAACAGCGAGCACCACCTGGCAGCTTATGAGAACCACAGGGTTTCAGGCCCCTCCTCACACCTGCATTTTCACAAGATCCTAGGTGATCCTTATGCATAGTAAAGTTTGAGGAGCATTGCTCTAGGGGAACCAGGTAGGGCTGGAGAAATTTTCTTTTTAAGCAGAAGTCCCTTTGGGGGACTGTGATTGGTCCTCCGTCACAGGACAATACAAGCTATGCGCTGGTGGGTGGCCCACCCTAGGACCCTACCTCAGGGAGTCTCCCAGGTTGGCAGTGACTCGTGTGACCCCCACCCGTGGAGAAGCAGAAAAGCATGGTGAGAGAAAAAGCAGACACCCACAGGAAAAAGGAGACCAGAGAGTGTGTGGCCTGGGGGCGGTGGTGGGGGGACACAAACCACCAGCCCCAGCTCTGCATGCCTGCCGCTCCTGACCCAGGCCCAGAAAGGTGACCGCCACCCCTGGATTCCCAGATACTCACCCAGTTCCCTCTCTCAGACAACCCTTTTGGTTTAACCCTCTCCCTCCTTCCTTCCCTCCCTCCCTTCCTTTCTTCTCCTCTTTTTATTGATGGGAAATTAATATAACATAAAGCGATCATTTTAAAGTGAACAATCAGTGCCATTCAGTACGTTCACAATATCGTGCAACCACCATTTCTGTCTAGTCCCAGAAATTTTCCCGACACCCCCTAAAGGAAACACTATCCCTTAGGCAGTTTCTCCCCATTTTCCCTATCCCCAGCCCTGGTAACCACCAGCCTTCTATCTCGATGGATCTACCTATTCTGGACGTCTCAAATAAATGAAGTCCCACATGGATGATCTTTTGTGTCTGGCTTCTTTCTCTTGGATTTCTCTTTCCTGCAGTGAAATGACCCCTGAGACAAAGACCTATGTGGGTGGGGGTGCCCCAGCTCTCACCTCGTTGTCCCCCTCCATCCCGCTGCTCACACTGAGGAGGCTCCGGGTGCTGGACCGGTTACTCGCGCTGCCTAAGGGTGCAAACAGAGTCAGCTGGACTATGCAGGCTATCGAGATGAAGTAAAAGTCAAAAATCTAGCACTTACTGATAGAAACAGTACATAAGCTGTGAATGCAGGATTCTTCAAAATGCTGCTATCTAATAATATACCATGTTATTAGAGTTCACTTCTTTCAGCATAAAAATGGGTCATCTTTTTATGACCACGTTTCGCTTTATAGCTACCATTTACCAAGAGCTCACCCCACGTTCTATGCTTTAAAAGCATGACTGCCTTTAATCCCTAGGAAAACCTTATCTGATGCTAGTACTTCGATTTGACAGACTAGGAAGCAGAGGTGCTCTGTTTCTCACCTGTTCAGTGGTGTTTCTTAAATCTGCAAACAAACTTTGTTACTGAAGTTTTTTTACCTATTTAGGAATTACAGCAAGCACGTGCAAGCATCACGCATGTATACACACCTTCTAAAAGGGCCAGTGTGACACAAAACACAAAGCACAAATTCAAAAGTATGATTTACACACCAGATAGGAACTATGACTGTGTGAGTTCAGCTGCTTAGAGATGTAAGTTGGGGATTTATCACCTAAATCACTGAAACAGCATTATCCAATTGAGTTTTCTGGAAATGTTCTGCTGTGTGCTGTTCAGTTTGGTAGCTAATGTGACACAGCGCAACTGAGGAACGGAATTTTAAATTTTATTTAGTTTTAACGAACAGATTTACATAGTCACATGCAGTTATGGGCTACTGTACTGGGCAGGACAGCATTAGAACAAGCTCAAGGACGTGATGGTTTGGCAGTGAAGAAGGAAGATTAACAGTCAATCAACTAAAACTTTGACTTTAATTTTTCCAATATATGCTGTTAACAGTATTGCCAGCACTTAGGTTTAGCTGAATTTTCACTCAAAATAGCTACTTATATTAGATTATAGGTAAACTGTCTTATGGAGAAGGCAATGGCATCCCACTCCAGTACTCTTGCCTGGAAAATTCCAAGGACAGAGGAGCCTGGTGGGCTGCAGTCCATGGGATCGCTGAGTTGGACATGACTGAGTGACTTCGCTTTCACTTTTCACTTTCATGCACTGGAGAAGGAAATGGCAACCCACTCCAGTGTTCTTGCCTGGAGAATCCCAGGGATGGGGCAGCCTGGTGGGCTGCCGTCTATGGGGTCACACAGAGTCGGACATGACTGCAGCGGCTTAGCAGCAGCAGCAAACTGTCTTAGTTTTGACTTTATTATGGCATCAACTTTGACCTAATTAATTTAGATACCAGCTTCACAAAAGCAGGTTGAGATTATAATTTTGGATTATTTCTTGGAGGCAGATTTTTAAATTTAAGATAATGTGTCAAAATATTTCTAGAAACCAGGGGATTGAGAGTTTGTTTCAGAGTTAAGGACAACATGACCCTGTCTCTTTCTATCCAGTTGCCCACATATAACACTGTTCGCTCAGCTAGAACGTCCTTTCCTTCCCACTCCCCCAGCCACTCCATCCACAAATTTGAAACCTCCTCAGGCTCCAATGCTCAGGACAAATGCTATCAAAACCTTTCCTGATTCCCCCAAATGGAAGTAACCCCTCCTGTGCATGGGCTTCCATCCCTGTGGGGCCAAGCCTCCACGTCATTCATCATTGTTCATCTTATTCCTTTACAACCAACCAGACTCCTTCCAGAGATTATCTGCTGGGAGGGAGCAAAAAGGTGTCCAGGAGCTGATTTTAGGATCCTGGAAATTCATACCTACCAGCTCCCACTATCCTTTCCCTTGGTGTTGTTGAATTTTTAACCCCCAGTGCTTGACTTTGAACCCTCACTCCTGGTTTATCTGCCCTGGCCCTCTCCCTTCTCCAAGGCCGATGGCCTGGTTGGCCCCAACCCACCTGGATGGCACCGTTGGTGGGAGGTTCTGGCCCCGGGCCCCCATCACATTCACTCTTGTTGGGGGAAAGGGGCAGTGCCCACGCCTTGCCAGGCTTCTGTCACCAGGGAAGAAGGATCAGACAAGCCTCTTGCACTCTTTTTACACTTTCTCTCCTCCATTATAAGCTCCCAGAGGACAGACCCTGTTTCTTTTTTAGCTTTATGTCTCCAGTGTACAGTCTAGCTCCACATGCACAGATTGATAGGGGTATGAATGAGAGAAAAAAATGATCATGTATATGATTGTTAAGAAACTTGAGTCAGGCAAACAAGAAGGAGCTCAATGGTCTTTCTTTAATGAAACTTTTGTTCTCTTAAACATAAGACTAATATCTTGTGCTTAAAATTGTAGATATAACTAGATTTAACCTGAAACTGTTTTCCTCTAGTTTCCAAGAGATGGCAGCTGCAGCACGATAAAATAGTGCTGTTTTTAGGGCATGATTCTGGGGGTTGAAGGGCTATTGGTGGCTCGGAGCTGGACTATCCTCATTCTCTCTCCTTGCCCTGTGAACTCTCTCTCTTTGGAAGGAAATATGTCCCCAAGGTTGAGTACACAGAAAGATCTGTATGTGAACCCCCGATCCTCTGCTTAATTGTCAAGTGACCCAGGATTAGATGCTTAGCCTATGTCTCGGTTTCCTGATCTCAGAGCACTACTGTATAGGATGAGATCGTATGGTAACATGCTTGGCACAGAGCCTGTAAGAGCAAGCATTTAATTAATTACCGCAGCTATCATCATCATCAATTTCAAGATGGCAGATTATCCATTAGTGACTCAAGGACGCCACCTCCAGTATCCACACCTTTGTACTGCCTCCTCCTCACCTCCCTCTTGGCTTAGCCACAGGACTCACTTTCGCCAATATGACATTATCAAGTGTGATGTAAGGCAAAGCTCGATAAGCACTTGCACACCGGGGCTTGCTTTTCTGGAATGCTCCCTATATGGATCTTGTTATCACACAAGAAGTTCAGGCTATTGAATTAGAGGCCATATACAGAGAGGCCCTGAAGAATGAGAGGCCATCATGGATGCTCCAGTCCGTGCCAAGCTTACAGCTGAGTACAGTTGCACAAGTGACCCCAACTGGCCACATGGGGCAGAGGTGAACCATCCCCACGGCCTCCTGGCCAAGTTTAGAATCAGGCTTAAATAAATGATTGTGTTTAAAGCCGTTGCATTTTTGGATAGTTTGTTATACAGCAATAGATAACTGAATAACAGGGACCGGATGCAATCTACAGCCACGGAGCAAAATAAAACCCTCTGGCCTGTCATTTAATACATTTCTTACCCAATCAGCTAGCGATCCCTGGGCAGTAAACCACCACACAAGGTAAAAAGCAGAGTTTATGCTTTCCATTCTATTCTCACTCCAAAGTAACTCAAAGTAAAACATACAGATAAAATAGTTTGAATGAATCCAAACCCGAAATGAGTATTCTGTGTTTATCTTGTTAAATTTCCCCTTCCCTTACCCCAGAAAGCCCTGCCTTCACCCCGAGAGTGTCTACACTCCTTCTCTCCTCCACAGCACAGCTGAGATGGGTTGCCTGCTCCTTGCTTCCTCTGCCATCTGTGATCACTGGGAAAATCTCTCCCATTTCTGAACTTGTCAGAATTCTCTAACTTGCCTCAAGGGGGTAGTATATATTATTACCCTCATTATGTAAGGGAGATTTTCATCTCTATCAAGTCCAGACTTAACATAGCTGTGTGATACGCTTTGGGTATGTTTCAACAGGTAACAGTGGCAGAGGGAAGAGCTGGCTTCTACTCCTACTGCCATTGACTGGTTGTGGGACCTTGGGCAAAACTCTTTCTCTTTCTGGGTTACAAATACCCTGCTAAAAAAGTAAGGAGGAGGAACAGTTCAGAGGCTCTTGACCTAAGTCCACAGATGGGCAAAACTGTGTGTGTGTTAAAACACGTGCAAGTGTATTTTTATCAGAAGGACATGCACAGCATACGTCAGATTCTCAAAGGGGTTCGTGATACAGAAAAGATAAAGAAGCCCTGGGTTAGATGAGCTTCCAGTTCCTACCTCCACATGGCAGTCTTCCACCTGACATTCAAGGAGACTTTGAGTCCTGAAATTCAGCTTGTCTCTTGCTCTTTTATTTTTTTGCCCCTAGCCACTTTTGTTAACACTGAAATGTAAGAAAGCAGGGAAACTCAATCTATTTGGCTTGTGAAGCGGGCGTGTCTGCAGTCAGTTAACATTGCCCTGGATCCGGAAACAAAGCCTCAGCTCCTGCCTGCACATCAGCGGGTATTGTCTGTCGCAATCAGACTCCTATTCAAGCTTTCAAGCCAAAAGAAAAACATTTCCAAATCAGATCCTCAACTGCCTATACAGTTGGAATTCTCAAATCTGAATCCACTGTTACCTAATGTTTTTGACTTTGTGACTTTTCCTTTCCCTGACCACGGTTGAAGCAAAAAGAACAGTAAGCAAGAGTCTTGACCCTGATCCAGTCTGCCTGAGCTCAAATCCAAGCGCTACCCCTTGTTGGCTATTTAACCTAGAGGAAGGCCCTAGGCTGCCTGTTTCCTCCTCAGTAAAAAGAGGTGATAGTACCTATCCTGCAGAGTGATTACGATAATTAAATCAGAGAATCTGTGGAAAAGGCTTAGCAGATAGTGAATGCTCAATAAATATTAACCAGTACTATTACTAGGATTTTTCATTTATAAAAGTGATAGAGTAATAATTATCACACACTCTGCCTTCCGGGGATATTAATGTAAAGGGTCTTCTGTGCCCTCAAAAAAAGGCAAACCTCACAGGCTAAATGTCCCTCATTTCTTACACCTCCTAGGCCCAAACCAGGCTCCAGTTAAGATCTTCTGGGCTCATCATAGAGCATGTTTCCAAGACCCAAAGGCACCTGCTGGAGTCCAGCTGTGAAGGCACCTGGGGCCACCTGCTTACTTGCTGTGCTGGAGGTACTGTCTGTTTTCCAGTCTCCTCGTCTTAGCTCTGTCCTTGGGGGAAAGACGCTTTTCCTGGGGCCACTCTCATAGACTCCATACTCCACTTTCCCAGGCATGTGCTGTGAGTGCCGAATTGGGACCGTGATCTCCAAGTCTGGAATTAGAGAGAAAGGGATCAGCTTTAAGGAACCGGGATGCCAGTTACCAAACTGCCAGTTACCAAACTGCGAAGCTGCTTCCTCTCTACCCGCCTCCTTCCCCTGAACCTGGAGGGGAGGGGAAGGAAAGGAGAGGAGGGGAGGGGAGGGGGAGAAGGAGAAGGGGAGGAGCCGCGGGGAAAGAGGGGCAGGAGGGTGGGGACCCTGCCCAATCAGCACGGAAGCTCCACAGAACCATGCATGGCAATCACTGGCAGAAGGTTGGGTGGAGGAATGTTGGAAAGGGCAGAGAAGTACTTTTCCATCAGGTGACAGAAAGAATGTGCAATTAGGGAAAGGTTGGTGGCTTAGACTGTAAAGAATTCCCCTGCAGTGCAGCAGACTGGGGTTCAATCCCTGGGTCAGGAAGGTGCCCTGGAGAAGGGAATGGCTACCCACTCCAATATTCTTGCCTGGAGAATTTAATGGACAGAAGAGCCTGGGAGTCGGACACAACTGAGCGACTAACACGTTCATGGGTGCCCCAGCTCTGCCACTCAACTGTGGAACTTGAGTTAGTCGGCCAACCCCTCTGATTTCTTCCTTTTCTAAGGACGGGTTACGAATGCCATTGATTGTAATACTAGGTTATCCTGCACGTCATGCATAGTTCCGAGAGCCTACATATTCTTAGCTTCTTCAGTCCTCCAACACCCATGAAATAAATACTATTGTCAGCATGCTCAATAGAAACTAAGGTATAGAGACATGAAGTAGCGTCTCCCAAGTCCCCATCAAGCAGCTGGTAAGTGGGATAGCTGGGATGTGAACCCAGGCTCCAAAGTCCAGGCCCTTAAGGACTCGGTTGCCTCCCATAGAGACGGTGGGTGGTCCACAATGACAGTAATGATCCAGAGAATTCATGGAAAGAGGTCCATAAGATCCATGAAAGATTTTGTGACTTGCAAGACTGATCACTGGTTTGAGACCCCACAGATTCATCAAGATAATTCCTTTGTCCTGCAAAGCATTAACCTGGCCTCTTCACTGGCTTAGCCCGATCAGTGACTGGTCTTTCTTCCCTGTGCCCTGGGGATTTCCACCCCTGGTTGCTATGAGCAGAAAACAACCCCAGCTGACAAGTGGAACAAAGTATCTGTGGGTGCCCGACCCAGCTTCCTCCCCAGGAAAGTGTGAAAGCCAGGTGAGCTCCTGTCACAGGGCTCCCCTTGAGGCCCCGGACCTTCCCAAGTCTCGGGGCAGAGACTCTAGGAAGAGGTGTAAGCGTGGGTGGGCTTTCGGAGATGTGTGCCCTTAATCTCAAGGAACTACTTCCTCCTCTGCCTCCCCTCTGTTAGGGAGCAGGTGTGGCAGGAAGTCTAGGGAGTGTGGCACCTGCCAAAGCCAGAGGTCTGCCAAGAAGGGTGACTGTGTACACTAGCACAGCAGGGAAGAGCGGGGTGGGGATGGGCTGGATGGAGCGTGTGCTCGGCATTCGCATGGAGAGTATTAAAACAGCAGATTGCCGGCTTGCGTGGGCTCGAGCTTGCCTCATTCTAGAGACCCCGATCTCAAGGGTAGTGTATGGTCCTAGCTTTCCAGACCTCTGTGTAACACAGATCTTTTTCACATCCTTAGCCTCCTTTGGTTATAACTGAGCAGTGGAAGCTCCCACCCACTTGGGTGCCCAAGCTTGAAAGTGCGTGGGCAGAGACTAGTCAGTGAACCCCACATGGGTGTGAACCCACAGTGTCTCAGAGCCCAAACAGGTAACGCATTCTCCCCCTCAGCTTTGGCTGACGTTTTTAATGACAATCTTTTCAAGGTAAATTCGTGACTGCTTAATTCACTTCAGTGAAGCAGTTTTCAGCTCACAACCAGTTCAAGGAAAGATAAGTAAAATACACAGGAAAAAAGTTGGGAATCAAAGTTCAAAAAAATCAAGTAGATCCAGGCTAAATGTCCACAAAATCCTGATATTCTTTGAACAGAGGAACAGTGCCAGGAAAAATAATTATCATCACTATACTGGGAATCACTTTTCCCAAAGTGCATTCACATGTGCTAATATTCCTCCTCTGAACTTTGCTACTCTGGTAAGTGGGCTTTTCTGGTGGTTCAGTGGTAAAGAACTTTCCTGCCAATGTGGGTTTGACCCCGGGGTCAGGAAGATCCCTTGAAGAAGGAAATGGCAAACCCACTCCAATATTCTTGCCTGGGAAATCCCACAGACAGAGGAGCCTGGCAAGCTGTAGTCCATGGGGCCACAAAGAGTTGGACACAATTTAGAGACTAAACAACAACTCTGTTAAGCAGATAAACTGGGTGTGACCACAGATGGGGAAACTGAGGCATGAAGCGGTTAATGGAAAAGTCTTGGATCATGAAATGATTTGGAGACAAAGCTGGGATCAGAATCCAGGTTTCCTGGGACCCAGCTTGCTCCTTTAGGTCCTGCCCTGCACTGACCACAGACACACCCAGAACACAAATATTGGTATTCTTCTCTGTGGGGTCAGGGCATTCAGTAAGTCCTGGGCCAACCAGCCCTCTTCTGACTTCCTACATTATCAGTGCTCTGCACAGTCTCAGTGAGAGTAAGCCAACTCCCAGGGCTGAGAACAGACTGGCAGGTTATTATGAACAGACTGTTACTTCTTAATCGTCCTTGGTCTTTTAACCCAAATTAAAGAAAAATCATCATTGTTTTTCTTTTCTAAGGCAAATGAGGTTTCCAAATGAATAGAGTCAGTCCTTGAGTGGGGTGACCTCCATTCTTTGAAAAGATTGTTCAAGCAGAAATGCCATTCATCAGCCCCAATTCTCCTATAGGTCAATGTTATCCTGTGTGGACAATTTTCAAATGTTTTTTTTTTTTTTGTTTTTTGTAAAGCAGAATTCTTTCCTCTAAAGAAAACAGAAGCTCAAAATAGAAACAGATTTTTTTGTAAAGGAGTTGCAATGGTTGAAGCGGAGTAAGGGGCCCCAAGTCCTGTCCCATTCTTAACCTACCCCCTACCCCATCCCTAACTGCCACTCTGCTCCTACCTGCTACCCTTACAAGCATGGATGCACCAGTGCTGGGGCAGCTGAATGTGAAAACCCTGGAATAGGCAATTTTAAGTTAGTATGTCACTAAATACATGATTGAGCTTTATGCAATTAACTAATACATCACACTTACTCAGCCACAAATGGCGACTTTCCTTTGGCAGATGCTCTGATGCCCGGGGACCTGGCCAGGTCGTGCAGGGTCCAGCTTCCACCTGCATGAGCTTTTTCTGGGAGCCAGATTCCAAGCGCCCATCTCCCAGCAGGCCTCACCCAAAAACACAGGAGCTGGTGTCTAAATGCCCCATGGGAGGGATAGCCATTCCAGAGTGTTCTCCGTTGACTCCTAGTGTCTTTGTGGAGAGGAAGCTGCAGTCTCCGCGGTGCTAACTGCAGGCTGCTGGCCACCTTTTCTTCCTCTCTCACTTCCCCACCCCCTACCATGCTCCCCAGGGTCACCTCCCAAATCAGCTGTGGGTGTGTGTGCTTAGTCGCTCAGTTGTGTCCAACTCTTTGCAACCCCATGGACTGAGGCCCACCAGGCTCCTCTGTCCTTGGGGATTCTCCAGGCAAGAATACTGGAGTGGGTTGCCATGCCCTCCTCCAGGGAATCTTCCCAATGGAGGGATAGAATCCAGGTCTCCCACATTGCAGGTGGATTCTTTACCGACTGAGCCACCAAGGATGCCCCCACATGCCCCACCAAATCACAGCTTTCTTGACACTGTGTATATTTAAAAGTGTGAAATGTTTCATTCAATCAAGTCTTCTTCTTCTTCTTTTTTTAGCCATGTTGTGCAGATTGTGGGATCTTAGTCCCCCAACCAGGGCTCAAACCCATGACCTTCAATGGAAGTATGGAGTCCTGACCACTGGACCACCAGGGATGTCCCATGGTTCTTGTGCCATAGTTTTAAAAAGCACCTCCGCCTTCTACCACCGGGTACCCTGCCGTCTGACCCTAGGATGAATACAGCTCTTGAACGACTTTCTTCCTCCTCTCCTTTGTCCTCTTCCCAACCAGAAGGCAGACAAGTATGAGTGTGGCTAGTGGCAGCACACATTTAAAACCTCGTCACCCAGGCAGGAGTCTGAGGATGACCCCTCTGACCTTCCGCCCACTCCTTGCCCAGGGATGGTGGTGCCACATGGGTAGCACCTGGAGGAGGGAGGGTCAAGGGGAGCAGAGGGTTCTCAGTGCGCACAACTGGAATCCATGGTCCTGCTATTGGACCTCCGCTACACACGGCAGGAGCTCTGCTGCACCTGAGATCCGTGTGGTGTGGACACCGATGACACAGTAGACCTGCTTGAACCAGATACTGACACTACGTGAATGGGACTTTCTCCTTTCTCTGCTCAGAGAAACATGTCTTCCTAAATGCCAAGGGGAGAGTCAGGTGCCTAGGAGAAAGCATTATCGTCCTCTCTCATGGGAGGAGAGAGGGGTATAGCGTTTAAGCCTTCCTTTCTTTCATTTGCTGACATGCCTTATGTGCCAGCCAGGTACTAGATTTACAGAATTAACAAGACAAAGTCATTGTTCCAAAGGACCTTACAGCCTATTGGGGGACCAGATCTGTAAAGAGGGTGACAGGTGCTGGGCGAGTGGTCTGCCCATTCAGGCCCCAGCAGAAAAGACAGTCAAGGAAAACAGACCATAGCAAAGTCCCCCAGCGTGCAGGAGCCCCAGGAAGCCACATACCTGTCTGCTTTCCTGATTTTTGTTTCTCTCTCTGTCTTCGGGTGATGCTATCTCTTAGCCGTTTAAGATTTTCCTGGAAAAATTTAGTTTGTTTTTAAAAATATACACCAGAATTATACCCTCAAGGCATTAGAGTTTCTTTCTGATTTTATGACATTTGCAAGATATATCACATTGCAATAACATTTCCAACATGCAAATGAGGCCGGGTGCATTTGCAATCAGCTCCCAGAGAAATTCAAGTCCTCTTAGAAGCTATGCCTGAAGACAAGACATCTTGTCCACAACAAAGGGTCTCCCCTCCTCTCTGGTTCCCAGTTCCTTCCCAGCCATATAACCCACCCCCACCTTGCACGCCCCTTAGACAGGCCAGTCTCCTACCTGCTTATAAGCTCTCCACCCTCATTCCCACCTCTGAGACTGTGTTCTCGCACATTCCCCTGACCTTGAGGGACACTGATTCCATGACTCTGTTCCCAGCCTGGGTCAAGGCCCACCTTCTAAAGCACCTCCCCCTATAGCAGACTGTCCCAGTCTTTAGTGATGCCCATGCCATGTGGCACTGGGTTATGATGTGTGTGCCATGTGCATGTGTGCATGCGTGTGTCGTGTGTGTGTGTGTGTGTGTGTGTGTGTGTGTGTGTAGTCTCTTCAGAGGCACTGAGCTCTTAAAGGGCAAGAGACCAGGTCTTGCACCTTCCTGTCATCCTTCTGTTTGGGCTATCACAGTCATTCAATAAATGTTAAACAGACATGTGAGGAGCAATATTTGTTGCTATTTTAGTTCATAAACAACAATCACCTTGAAGTGAAGTGTCTGAGCATTCTAGGGAAATGCCCCAGGGACTAACACTCAGACCATCTGGCTGGAGCAGAACGTTCCTGTGAGGGAGCCACAGAGGCAGGACAGAAAGACTGGTTGGGTTGTGACTGCAGCTGAGAGACTGAGCTTGGGCCAGGAAGCAGCAGGGAGACACTGGAAGTTGGGGGCTGGCCATAGCCGTAAGGTCGGGCAGAGAGGAGGGGGAAGGAGTTGGAGGCAAGGAGACCTACCTGAAGACGATGTGATAGGGCAGATGTAGGTGATACAGGTCAGCATGAGGATGTGGCAGAGGGAGCGCAAAGATAGGAGCAGAGGCGAGAGGAAGAACGCATGGAGCAAGACCAAGTAAGACACACAGCGGGCTGGATGTGGGGGAGTGTGGAGAAGAGCCCAGGAGAGTCTGAAGTCCGGACATCGGCCTCTGGAAGATAACAGTGAGTGAACAGACACAGGGAGCCAGGCCAGGGAAGAGGCCTCAAGGGCCTGTGTGTTGTTGGGTGTGCTGCAGGTCTAGGATACCTCGGGGGACATGCCCAGCTGGTGGCTGAAAAGACGTTACCAGAGACACAGAAGCAAGAGTCACCTGAAGAGAGAAGGAGCTGAAGGGAAGGTGCCTGCTCACGAGAGGGGAAGTAAGGGACAGAGACAGAGGAAAATGGGGCACAATGGGGCAGCCCCTGGTATGGTCTTCACACTGTCCAGTCCTCGGACTCCTTGGCTCTGTAAGTGCCAGGAGGCAATCAGAGCATGGAGTACTCTCAGCATTTACTATGTGCCAGGCATGCCAAGGGCTTCACAAGGTTGACGTTGTCTAGCCCTCTTCCCTCACACTTCAGAGATGGGAAAGCAGAGGTACAGAGAGGCTGTGGTCGCCCAGTCTAAAGAGGCAGAGTAAGGCTGGACTCAGGCTGCCTGGCACTGGAGCTCTGGCTACTCCTGATGACCATGCTGCGTGGCACCAACTTGGCAAGGACTCAGAAGATCAGTGTTTGGCCAAGACCAGCCTGTTCCCAGCAGTACTGCAGCCTCCCTGGGTCTCCTGGGTGAGGAGGGCCCTGGGTTCCTGCATCCAGACCCCCAGAGGGAGGGAGACAGGCTGGGAGAGAGTGCTTTAGGAGCACTCAGAGGGCAGACACAGCATTGCGAAGGGAGCACAGGCTCTGAAATGAGAAAGGTTTCCTTTGAATCCTGACCCTGCCTCCCTACCTCTCTGAGCCTCGGTGTTCTGTAAAGTGAAGTGAAAGTGTTAGTAGCTCAGCTGTGTCTTGACTCTTTGTGGCCTTACAGACAGTAGCTGACCAGGCTCCTCAGTCCATTGAATTCTCCAGGCAAGGATGGGTAGCCATTCTCTTCTCCAGGGGATCTTCCCTACCCAGGAACTGAACCCAGGTCTCCTCCATTGCAGGCAGATTCTTTTTTGTCTGAGCCACCAGGGAAGCCCAATGACACTTATGTCCATGCCTGCTGTGAGGGGTGGAAGAGATTGGGTCCACTCAGCACTTAGCACAGTGCCACAGACTGTTGTCAGAGCTGGACGAATGCAGCTTTAGGACTCACGTCCCCATGTGTCACAGTGTGTGTCACCATGTAACTACATGTCCTCATGTAACAGCAGGACTCTCCTGACAGCCAAGCCCTCTGATCCCAGTTTCCTCTTGAGTGGTGACCATTGGGGTGGGTATAGGGTCGTCCTTTCCAGATCTTTGCATTTGCAAACATGGCTACAGTTTGTGTGTGCATCTGTGTGTGGGGGGGCGGGAGGTGGGAGTGTATATACGAGAGTGTGTTTTAACTTGAGTGGTTTTATGTCAGTGACTTGCTTTGCTCACTTAAGCGTAATTCTTGGGAGCCATCCAAGTTCTCTTTGAGTTCTAAGGTGTGGTAGTTCTGTGGGTGTGTCGGCACTAGGAGTAGAGAGAAGGCCTCTGAAAAGCAAAAAGCTAGAAAGCAAAAGTAGAGGGCCACATGCAGAGGGAAGTGGCAGGGCAGAACTGGGGGTTATAATTGAGTCTCGGTTCCTGATCTGGAGCCTCATGACAACAAGAAAGGCCAACCAGCGCTCGGCCAGGGAGCCATATGGTTCCAGACAACAGGTGACAAACGCAAGTATGCAGTGACTCATCACGACACTCAAACAGACGTTCTCAGACCCAGCCCAGGTGTGCAGTTACAGCATGGACTCAGCCCTTCTCTACCGTCTAGCGGAGAGTCAGACATGATACAAAGTCCATCCAGAGCCAGTTACCTGCTGGAAGCGGAAGGACTCTGACCGCCTCTTCTGGTTGAGCTGCCACTCTTTGAAGTGCAGCACGGCCTCGTCCACGTTGACGATGCCCAGCTTCACCTGCTCCTGGAGGGTAATGAGTTGCCGCTGGCCTGGTGTTTTCATCCCAGCAAAGGGATCATATATGCTCGACTGAGGCCTGTCCCTCCACGGTCTGACAAGTGGCTCTGGAAAGGAAAGAGAAACTCAGTTTCCAGGCTCCTCCACTGGAGAGAGCTGACCGGGTGAATGGGGTTCATGATGCTGGCTGTGGTCTCAAGAGGACATGTCTCAGAAGAACAATCGCATGTGGAATCAAGACAAGGGAGATGCTACATGGAATCAGAGAGAGGGAAGCAGCTAATACTTTCAAAGCCTATGACACTAAAGTAGACAAGGTCACAACATTTTAGAAAGGTATAGCAACCAGGAGGGCTTCCCAGGTGGTGCTGGTGGTAAAGAACCCGCCTGCCAAGAGAGACATAAGAGATGCGGGTCCAATCCCTGGGTGGCGAAGATTCTCTGGAGGAGGGCATGGCAACCCACTCCAGTATTCTTGTCTGGAGAAATCCCATGGACAGAGGAGCCTGGTAGGCTACAGTCCATGGGGTCGTAAAAAGTTGGACACAATTGAATGACTTAGCACACATGCATGCACACAGCATCCAGTAGATAAGTCAACATGAATTACTGAGAAGTCTTTAGACCAGCATTTCTCAACCTTAGCACTACTGACATTTTGGACTAGGTAATTCTTGGTTGGGGTTGGCTGGCTGTCTTGTACACTGTAGGATGTTTAACCTTATCCCTGGCCTCTACCCACTTGATGATAATAGCATCTCCTTCCTCAGCTGCCACAACAACAACAAGAAATGTCCCAGGGCTTCCTTGGTGGTCCAGAGATTAAGAATCTTCCTGCCAAAAAAAAAAAAAAAAAGAATCTTCCTGCTAATGCAGGGGACACAGGTTCTCTCCCTGCTCTGGGAAGACTCCACATGCCACGGGACAACTAAGTCTATGCATCACAACTACTGAGCCTGTGCTCTAGAGGCCAAGAGACACAGCTACTGAGCCCACATGCCCGAGAGCCCATGATTTGCAACAAGAGAAACCACCATAATGAGAAACCCACACACAGGTAGAGAGTAGCTCCTGCTCACCACAGAAAGCTCAGAAAGCCTGGGCGCAGCAAGAAGACCCAGTGAAGCCAAAATAAATAAATAAATAATCTTTTAAAAAAATGCCCCAGATGTTGCCAAATGGCAGGGTGGGGCGGTGCTGGCCAGTGGAGGAGAAATCACCCCCAGTTGAGAACCATTGATTTAGACTAAAATCCACTCCCAGAAGAGAATATACAGGAAAGGCTAACCAGGATGCTTCTTCCAGCACTTCCAGCCCTCCCCATCCTGCCTGCCTCCAAGCAGCATAGGGCACATGATTGTGAACCTACAGGCACGAAATGCCTGAGGAGACTGGAAGGCTAATGGAATCATGACCCAGGTCCAAAGTCACCAGGTAAAAATTAGGTGCTGGGTCCCAAGTGACTCTCCTTGGGTTGTTCATGCTTTAAATGTTGTAGGGAAGTATGACGGCAGCTCCTCTCTCTCCAGGCCGAATGGCTCCTCTAAGTTCGGTGGGGAGCAAGCTAGACTTGCAGAAGTGATGGAGCCACTGAAGCACATGAAAACAGCGTGACCTTCCACTGCTCATCCCTGTAGGGCTATCTTTGATTCTAAATTTCTCCAGGAGGACCCGATTTGGACATTGCGATTCAAGGAGGTGGCATAAAGGAAAAAGAGAGATGACTTCACCCAGTGGGTACTGAAAAAGCTTCAGAGAAACTTATCCATCATTCTTACCACCATTCTCTCCATCCACACACACTCACATGCCTTTCTCCCAGGTTTGCCCTATAATCTTTAATTATATTGGGAGATGGAATGTGGGGGCAAAATAAAAATGCACAAGTCAGTCAGTTCCAGTCTCCTACTACCAAAGTCTTTAGGGATGCTTTCCAATGTTTAGATGGTGTCATGGCTCCTTTTCAAAAGAATCGTCATTGGGATACTACTGAATGCCTCTGTTTAGCACAAGGAAATGTATCAAGAACAAAGGAGCACTTGTCTCTTCAAACTTCCTTTAAAAAGCTTTCAAAAAAAATGTCACCCAGTGACAAACAAAATGTCTCAAGTAAAAGTTGAATTAAAGTATACTTTAGCTAATACAGCTAGCCTAGGTAAATAGCACAGTAGGGCTGGATCACTAGGTAAAGACTGGCTGCAGGGCTGCCCGCTTTCATCCTGTTGGTATTAGTTTCAATGTCTAAATAGTATTCTAGTGTGCTGTTACAGACACTTTCTCAGGTATTAAAGTCATTGGCATGATCAATTTGTACAATGTTCTAAGGCACCTCAATCTCTTCTCTCCTTTCACCTTCGGTACGGTTCCACTTCAGGTATTTCTTGAACCTCTGTTTTTCAAGGCTCAGGAGTGATTATCCCTGGAAATCTCTGAAACATGATCACTGCCACCAAGAAGTCCAGGTTCTGCAAAAGAAAGCTGAGGACATCTGCTTACCTTTCCTGATGCTCTCTGAGGTAACATAGAAATTCCCAGGCTTCTCTTGACTTTTTTCTGCAAAAACTGTGAGATAAACAGCATTCTAAGTAAAGCCAAATAGTACCTCTTTCTAAGAAGCTTTATAATATTTTATACATTTAGCAGAAAAATTACCAAAATCTTGTCCAAAATAAATAATAATGGATCACAACTTGGACCACTGCATGCAGTTCTGTAAATAAAAATTCTAGAAAGTGAAGTGTTAGTTGCTCAGTTGGGTCTGACTCTTTGCAACCCCATGGACTGTAGCCCGCCAGGCTCCTCAAATACTGGAATGAGTTGCCATTCCCTTCTCCAGGAGATCTTCCCAACTCAGGGATTAAACCTGGGTCTCCTGCATTGCAGGCAGATTCTTTTCACTGAGCCACCAGACAAGCCCCTTTAAAGGAGGCAGCCAATGAATGGAAGCTCTAGGGATTACAACATGAAGACAGATCAAACAGACAAGGTCTCAAACCAGAAAGACAAGGCCAGGCAGAGGATATAATCGGCATTTATGAGATCATTAAAGAAAAGGGTAATGTGAACAAGGACGTGTGCTGGATCCTTGAATGTTTGAAGCAAGCCATGGAACACCCCGAAGTGTGAGAATAAAAGGAAGTGCCACTTAACACGTCAGCAAGTTCCATAAGACAGAACTCAGAGCAGTGGGACATGTAAAATGTGTGCAAGGCTCCAAAGTGACTTCGATGATGTCACTCATGCACAGGGAATCCATAAAGCCTCCGAGGGAACGCTGAGAAGTGACAAACGTTCACTCAGTGGTAGGACTAACAAGTGATTAAGGCTCCTTGGGCTCTGCACATGACTCCCTACATTTAAACCCTATCTCTACCATTTATGAGCCACATGATTTAAGACAAGAAGCTTGAACTCTTGCCTCAGTTTTCTGATCTGTAGCATGAGGATGATATTGTACCCTTGGCTATGGGTTGTTGTGGGGATTATATGAGTTAATATATGAAAGTGCTTAGAAAAGTGCCTGGCATGTGCAAGCACTTCATGTAAGCTTTTATTATCATTGCATGCGTGCTCAGTCACATTGGTCGTGTCTGACTCTTTGCAGCCCCATGGACTGTAGCCCACCAGGTTCCTCTGTCCATGGAATTCTCTAGGCAAGAATACTGGAGTGGATTGCTAAAAAAACTGAAAAAAAGAGTGCCATATTTGGGACACACTTACACTAAGAAATTATTTGTTGTTTTTCTGGAATTCATACTTAATGAGATATGATTGTATTTTTATTTGACAACCATAGCCCAATTACCTGGGGCTCTGGTTGAGGGCTATCTTCCCAGTTTATAATCTTTTGCCATACCTTCCACAACCTGTTATACTATTAAACATGAAATGGAGGTCAAGTGCACAGATCTGGCAATTCTTATACTCATATAGTATTTGTAATCATATTAATAAAATCAAGTCCTGAAAGATAGTGAAACTTACAATGCTATGAGCATCTAATGTCCCAGGGGTCATTGTGAAGAACTCAAAACTCATCATCAACTTTTATCAATGTAGGTAGGTAGGTAGATAGCCTAGCATTGTGGTTGAAAACCAAGGTTGTAGAGGGAGACTCCCTGAATTCAAATCCTAGCTCTGCTATATGGTTATCAAGCAACCTCCGTGAGCCTCCATTTTTCTCATCTGTAAAATAGAAATGATAATGGCCTGTACCTAATAGACTATTATGACATATTCCAAATAAAGCATTCAGTAGGTTTCAATAAATGTTGTGTGTGAAGTCACTCAGTCGTGTCCGACTCTTTGTGACCCCATGGACTGTAGCCCGCCAGGCTCCTCTCTCCATGGGATTCTCCAGGCAAGAATACTGGAGTGGATTGCCATTTCCTTCTCCAGGGGATTTTCCCAACCCAGGGATCAAACCCGGGTCTCCTGCATTGCAGGCAGACACTTTATCCTCTGAGCCACCAGGGAAGCATATTTAAAATAAATAATAATAGTAATAGTTTCAGGAGATAACAATTACCAGGGATCTTGCTATTTGGAGTAGAGAGACATCTTATTTATCTCTTTCTTCCCATTATGCGCCAATTCCTGCAGGAAGGCCAGAACTGAATTTGACCACTGCCCCTAGTCTAGTTCCAGAATCTGCCCCAAACACTGACCCTGTCTCCGGGGACTGGTTGGAGACCATTCAGGAGGGAATACTCTCTAAGCGATAATTCAGGAGGTAGAGGATCCAGGGAATTCCTGCTCAGAGGCCCTGAAGACCCCACTGGGCATCATTCCCTGCCAAACTTGCCTTTAGAAATGTATGATTCATTGTCAGGTAGCTGGTGAGTGGCAGATGCGCTGGCCTCCGGTCTGGGCACTGGGACAGGGGGCCTGTTGGTCAAGTCCACTGACAAGGCCTCATCATCATCCACTGTGTGATACACATCTTCTTCCTGATCAAGATGGTCTCTTTCCAAACTGGACATTCCCATGCTGTTGCCTAGAAGCAGAGAGAAAGGTGATTAAAACAATTGTCAAACCCTGAGATCCCCAACTCCTGCAACCAGCTGCCCTGGATCCCAGCCCTGCCCATCAGTAAGCTGATGGCCTCTGCATTAGGTAGGGCCTGGCAACCAATCAGGCCAGGGACCAGCCCCACCTACCAGCACCTCCACAGCAGTTGGCCCTGCCACAACAGAAAGGCCCATATAGCCCAAGTAGAAGGCACAACTAGAGTATATAGCTCTGGCGACCAAAAGGGCTATGCTACTGGGCCCCATAAATATCTGCTATACAAGGCCACTTCTCTAAGATTGGGAAACATTTCCAAGCTACCAAATGCACAAAAATTAAAAGAGAGAATTATTCAAAATGAGGGGCAGAGAAATACATGCTAAACAAAGGAACAAGAAGAAGAAGAAGAAGACTAGACAAAGTAGATTTTAAAGCAAAGACTGTAACAATAGACAAATACAGACAGTATCTAATGATAAAGAGAACAATCCAATAAGAAGATATAACAATTAAAAGTATAGATGCATCTAACATAGGAGCACTAAATACATACAGAAAATATTACCAGCATAAATGGAAAAATTGACAGTAATACAATAATATAATACAATAATAGGAGGCTTTAACACATCACTTACATCAACAGATACATCATCTAGCCAAAAATTCAGTAAGGAAACACTGGCTGTAAATGACATATTAGACCAGGTAGACTTAATAGATTATATAAAGGTCCATACAGTTAAATCTATGGTTTTTCCAGTAGTCATGTATTGATGTGAGAGTTGGACTATAAAGAAAGCTGAGTGCCAAAAACAGAAATATAGATCAATGGAACAAAATAGAAATCCCAGAGATAAATCCATGCAACTATGGACACCTTATTTTTGACAAAGGAGGCAAGAATATATAATGGAGAAAAGACAATCTCTTTAATAAGTGGTGCTAGGAAAACTGGTCAATCACTTTTAAAAGAATGAAACTAGAACACTTTCTAAAACCATGCACAAAAATAAACTCAAAATGGATTAAAGATCTAAACATAAGACCAGAAACTATAAAACTCCTAGTGGAAAACATAGGCAAAACACTCTCTGACATAAATCAGAGCAGGATCCTCTATGAGCCACCTCCCAGTGTATTGGAAATAAAAGCAAAAATAAACAAATGGGACCTAATTAAACTTAAAAGCTTTTGCACCACAAAGGAAACTATAAGCAAGGTGAAAAGACAGCCTTCAGAATGGGAGAAAATAATAGCAAATGAAACAACTGACAAAGAATTAATCTCAAAAATATACAAGCAACTCCTGAAGCTCAATTCCAGGAAACCAAATGACCCAATCAAAAAATGGGCCAAAGAACTAAATAGACAGTTCTCCAAAGAAGACATACAGAGAGCTAACAAACACATGAAAAGATGCGCAACATCACTCATTATCAGAGAAATGCAAATCAAAACCACAATAAGGTACCATCTCACATCAGTCAGAATGGCTGCAATCCAAAAGTCTACAAGCAATAAATGCTGGAGAGGGTGTGGAGAAAAGGGAACCCTCTTACACTGTTGGTGGGAATGCAAACTAGTACAGCCACTATGGAGAACAGTGTGGAGATTCCTTAAAAAACTGGAAATACAACTGCCATATGACCCAGCAATCTCACTGCTGGGCATATATACTGAGGAAACCAGAACTGAAAGAGACACGTGTACCCCAATGTTCATTGCAGCACTGTTTATAATAGCCAGGACATGGAAGCAACCTAGATGTCCATCGGCAGACGAATGGATAAGAAAGCTGTGGTACATATACACAATGGTATATTACTCAACCATTAAAAAGAGTACATTTGAATCAGTTCTAATGAGGTGGATGAAACTGGAGCCTATTATACAGAGTGAAGTAAGTCAGAAAGAAAAACACCAATACAATATACTAACACATATATATGAAATTTAGAAAGATGGTAATGATAACCCTATATGCGAGACAGCAAAAGAGACATAGATGTATAGAACAGTCTTCTGGACTCTGTGGGAGAAGGCGAGGGTGGGAAGATCTGAGAGAATAGCACTGAAACATGTATATTATCATATATGAAACAGATTGCCAGTCCAGGTTCAATGCATAAGACATAGTGCTCAGGGCTGGTGCACTGGGATGATCCAGAGGGATGGGGTGGAGAGGGAGGTGGGAGGGGGGCTCAGGATGGGGAACACATGTAACCCCATGGCTGATTCATATCAATGTATGGCAAAAACCACTACAATATTGTAAAGTAATTAGCCTCCAACTACAATATATAAATTAAAACAAAAAAAGAAAGCTGAGTGCCAAAGAAATGATGCTTTCGAACTGTGGTGTTGGAGAAGACTCTTGAGAGTCCCTTGGACTACAAGGAGATCAAACCAGTCAATCCTAAAGGAAATCAGTCCTGAATATTCATTGGAAGGACTGATGCTGAAGCTGAAGCTCTGATACTTGGGTCACCTGATGCAAAGAACTGACTTATTAGAAAAGAACTTGATGCTAGAAAAGATTGAAAGCAGGAGAGAGGGATGGCAGAAAATGAGATGGTTAGATGGCATCACCGACTCAATGGACATGAGTTCGAGCAAGCTCCAGAAGTTGGTGATGGACAGGGAAGCCTAGCATGCTGCAGTCCATGGGGTCACTAAGAGTCGGACATGACTGAGCAACAGAACTAACTGAATGATACAACACTGAGTCCAAAAGGAGCAGAATACACACTTTTTTGAAGTACACATGGGCTATTCCCCAGGGTAGATCACATGATAGGCCACAAAACTAGCCTCAATAAATTTATAAAGATTTAAATTGTATCAAGCATCTGACTATGGTTTTTCCTGTGGTCATGTATGGATGTGAGAGTTGGACTGTGAAGAAGGCTGAGCGCCGAAGAATTGATGCTTTTGAACTGTGGTGCTGGAGAAGACTCTTGAGAGTCCCTTGGACTGCAAGGAGATCCAACCAGTCCATTCTAAAGGAGATCAGTCCTGGGTGTTCTTTGGAAGGACTGATGCTGAGGCTGAAACTCCAGTACTTTGGCCACCTCATGCGAAGAGCTGACTCATTGGAAAAGACTCTGATGCTGGGAGGGATTGGGGGCGGGAGGAGAAGGGGACGACAGAGGATGAGATGGCTGGATGGCATCACTGACTCAATGGATGTGAGTCTGGGTGAACTCCGGGAGTTGGCGATGGACAGGGAGGCCTGGCATGCTGCGATTCATGGGGTCGCAAAGAGTGGGACACGACTGAGCGACTGATCTGATCTGATCTTCCAAACTATAACAGGATGGAACCAGAAATCAACTACAAGAAAAACTAAAAAAAAACAAAAACAAAAACCATGGAGGCTAAACAATATTCTACTAAACAACTAATGGGTCACTGAAGAAATCAAAGAGGAAATAAAAAATACCTGGAGACAAATGAAAATGGAAACACAATAATCCAAAGTCTAGGCGACATATCAAAAGCAGTTCGAAGAGGGAGCTTCAGGCCTACCTCAGGAAGCAAGAAAAGTCTCAGATAAACAACTTAACCTTATACCTAAAGGAATTAGAAAAAGAACAACAAAACCTAAAGTTAGTAGAGGGAAAGAAACAATAAAGATAAGAGCAAAAATAAATAAAATAGAGACTGATAAGTATTTAGCCAGACTCATCAAGAAACAAAGAAAGAAGTCCCAAATAAATAACATCAGAAATGAAACCAGAGAAGTTACAACTGATATCACAGAAATACAAAGGATCACAAGAGATTACTACAAACAATTATACACCAATAAAATGGACAATCTAGAAGAAATGGATAAATTCCTAGAAACATACAATCTTCCCAGACTTAATCAGGAAGAAATTGAAAATATGAACAGACCAATTATCAAGAATGAAACTGAAGAAGTAACTTTACAAA
Source organism: Bos indicus (assembly GCF_029378745.1). Taxonomy (NCBI): domain Eukaryota; kingdom Metazoa; phylum Chordata; class Mammalia; order Artiodactyla; family Bovidae; genus Bos; species Bos indicus. The sequence goes on from NC_091785.1 coordinate 17,852,212, forward strand.
TCTGCAACAAACAAAAGTCCAGGACCAGGCAGATTATAAGTAAATTCTAGAAAACATTTAAAGAAGAGTTCACATTAAAAATTTGCAGAGGAAGGAATGCTTCTGAATTCATCTATGAGGCCAGCATCACACTGACACCTAAAGCAGACAAAGACACCACGAAAAAGAATATTATGGTCAATATCCTTGATGAACATAGATGCAAAATTGTCCTCAACAAAATATTAGCAAATGGAATTCAACAAAGTACTAAAAGGATCATGCATTATGATAAAGTGGGATTTAATCCAAGGGATGCAAAATGATTCAGTATCTGCAAATCAGTGAATGTGATATGTCATATTAACAAATTAAAGAATAAAACTGTGTAATCATTTCAACAGATGCATAGAAATCTTTTGACAAAATCCGACATCCATTTATAATTTTAAAAAACTCTCAACAGAATGAGTATGGAAGAAACATAATTCAGCATAATAAAGGCCATATCATACGGCTAACATCATACAAACGGTGAAAAGCTGAAAGCATTTCTGCTAAGATGAAGAACAAGACAATTTCATACAACATAGTCTTGGAAGTCCCAGTCATAGTAATCACATTAGAAAAAGAAATAAAAGGAATCCAAATCAGAAAAGAAATAGAAAAACTGTCACTGATTGCAGATAACATGAGACTGTATATAGGAAGTCCTAAAGATGCCATAAAAAAGCTATTAGAACTAGTCAATGAATTCAGGAAGGTTGCAGAATTCAAAATTAATATACAGAAATCTGTTGCATTCACGAATAATGAACTGTGAGAAAGGGAAATTAAAACAATCCATTAACAGCTGCATCAAAAAGAATAAAATACCTAGGAATAAATCTAACCAAGGAGGTAAAAGATCTGTACTCTGAACATTATGACGTTTATGAAACTAATTGAAGACAACACAAACAAATGGAAAGATAAACCACATTCATGGATTAGAAGAATTAATATTGCTAAAATGACCATATTCCCCAAGGCAATCTATAGACTCAATGCAATCTCTATCAAAATACCAATGGCATTTTTCACAGAATTAGGACAAATAATTCTAAAATGTGTACAGAAACAAAGAAGACCCCAAATAACCAAAGTAATCTTGAAAAAGATGAAGAAAGCTAAAAGTATCATGCTCCCTGATCTCAAACTACACTACAAAGCTACAGTAATCAAAACAGTATAGCACTGGCATAAAAACAGACCACTGTAGACCAATGGAAAAGAATCAAAAGTCAAAAATAAACTCATGCTTATATGATCAGTTATTTATGACAAAGGAGCCAAGAATACAAAGGGAGGCAAAGACAAGCTCTTCATAAATAGTGGGAAAACTGGGCCATATATATATATAAAATCACTATACAATACAGCCTTGATTTAATGCAACCTTGAACCTATGTATGTCCCCCATGCTCTCCTCCTTCACCAGAAAGTAAAGTCTCTTGAGGGTATTGATCATATCTTATTTTCCTTTGTGACCCTAGCCCAGTATCTAAAATAGTTCTTTGCTTATAGTAGGTACTCATGAAATTTTGGTAAAATAAAAATGAACCTGTGTATTTCAAAAGAGGTCTTGCTAAAGGCAACTTGTTTACCCAAAGCAGTGGCTCTGCTGGTGGGAACTTCGGGCCTACTTGTAACAGGCTGATGGGGGAGCTCATGGGTCTCCTATCACACCACGGGCCATGTGCATTTGTTGAGTGGAACAACCCTCATAGGTAGCCAGGCAATGTCTACATTTGTTTCTCTTTCCTTCTTTTTGCTTTCCTGCTCACTGATGCAACATACCTTCTAAAAACTTGCGAATCATAGAGTCCTTCGTAGTCCGAGAGAAACCATCCCTGGGGATTGGATTAGATGTACTGGCCTGAAGCATCTCAACATCTAGAAGGAAAAAGGAGACTAAGAATTTATATGTTGTTCTTCCACACATGCAAAGACATTTTGTAAATGGATACATTGCTTGGCCAAAAAAGTTTGTTCAAGTTTTTTGTGTAACATCTTATGGAAAACTTGAATAAACTTTTTGGCCAACCCAATAAAAGTTTTGACAAATTAAGAGATTCAAGAATTGATTAAACCATCCATCTATCCATCCATCCATCTAATCATCCATGCATCCATGGATCCATGCACGCATGCATCCATTCAATTTATCTACTCAGCAAGGCTACCTAGTAAGTAGGTAGCAATATTTACAATCTTCAGGACTTTTCCTGGACCACAGGACTCAAAAGGTATAGATATGCTCATTTGCATTGGAAAGAATAGGCTTAATTTTTAAATATATAATTGTAGTCTTTTGCATGACAGAAAAAAAATTAAAAGCAAAAACAACAAAGAATAGATAAATTGTAATTTATTTAAACTATGAACCATTTTGTTACAGTTAAAAGCATGTATTGGAGCTACTCTAGTACTATCTCATAAACAAAACCACCAGAACTCTTTTTAGGTCATCCATGTAATTGGTCATTTATAAGGAGGAAGTTCACAGACCTTTGATTTTTCACTATTAAGCATAAACCCATGGAGACCAAAACTATGTGAAAACTATTCAATTACTGTAGCAGATTCTACTTAAATCTGAGTAACCAGCTGTAGCTGTTACTTTATGACTCTGAAGTATGCATTTTGGGAGCAAAATTACAGCCTTGCGTTTCAAAGTAGAGCTTTGATATTATCAAGAGTTTGCATTCAGTAAGTCATATCATACAATTACTGGGGATTTGTTTCCTCAGGCAAAATATGTAATTTGAATACTATGCTTTGAGAAAAAAAATCATTTGAATTTAATCACTATACATAGATATACTTGTTTCCTACTACTTTAATCTTTGGGGACCAGTTAAATACAATCTGGTGAATCTGTATGAAAAATTTATATCACATTTCCCAAGAATGTTCACTGAAAAGAGGTCATGTTCATAAAATCATGTTAAGGATAATGAACTTCACATGACATAATTCTAGTTTTGAAACAAAATATTTGTATGTACATAGAAGAAAGCCTGGAAAAAAATACATCAAAATGCGTAGAGTGACTCTTTCTGAATTAGTATATGTAGATCATGGACAATTCAGATTGTGAACATTTTATTTTCTACTTTATGCTTTTCTTTGTCTTCCAGATTATCCACAGTGGCTTGTGTTGCATTCACATATGAGAAAAACCATATTAACACTTTAAGGTCTAGGTAATTATGATCAAGTCTGTACAATTAGATTCCCAAAGCAAAAATAATTTTAGGTTATTAAAAAAAAATTATGGCTCACCTGTCAATTACCAGGTTATTGATTTAATTATAAAAATGCTGATTTTTAAACTTTCCAGTGAGCAGATATGGCATTATTACATAGCATAGCTTTTACTTGACAGTATTTCAAACTTTGATAATCTTTTGATAATCAAAATATAAACTTTGTGACCATAAAACAAGACACAATATTGAGTGAAAAAGTTGCAGACTGTACATAAAGTATTTAATGGAAAGCACTTTGCAGTATATATAGTAGCTTATATGCATTTTAAGACCTGTAAAATGATACTACATGTGGTTCATGAATTCATAAATATCTAATACACATATGAAAACTTGCTGACATGCTGGAAAGGATAAATGCTGAATTCATGGTAGTGGTTACCTCTGGGAGGGAGGACAATTAGGTTCCAGAAGGGGCTCATAGGGGGATATAATATGTAGTTAAAAAAAAAAGATCTGAGACAAACAAAAAAAAGAAATATATACTCTTGATGAATCTTTTTTCCAATTCCTTTCCTTCTTTCTACTTTGTCAGTTTAATATTTCTTGAAATAAATGTAGTAAAGACATTACATTGAATATAATCTACCTTGATACCCTCTAGTCCAAAGCCCTGTGATTCCAAATATGGAAAACTGTTAACTCAGTGAACATCTCTGGTCAACACCGCATTCTATAAAGTAAACTGTAGAGATTAGGGTAACTGTACTGATCCTGAAACATACCTAGAAGTATTTTTAAAATAAATTTCAGATAAGAACTCACAATCCATTTCTCAAAAACTGAAGACGAGAGAAATTCCGCTTATTTGAGATTTCTATTTAAATTGCTTAACTATGGTTTTATGGAACACTTTCCCCCTGAAGTTAGAAAGACACACCATACAGATGTGCCCTGCTGGTCACAGGGCCCTCCTCTACCCTCCCCACTCCTATTCCTACACCTCTTCACCCCTCAGCTGCCTGACCCTGACCCAGACAACTTTTGAAACTCCTAACTCACAAAGCAATAAAACACAGAGGAAAAGACCCCGTAGGAGAGACTTGCTTGCATCAGACACTCCTAGAGATGAGGATGGGCTTTACATTGGACTCTCTTACACCCAGTGCTGCATCCTCCAGGAACCGCAGCCCCCTCAGGCTCCAGCATCTTTAAGAATTTGGTGAGGGAAGAGCAGCATTGGGACAGTGTCGATCACCAATAATCAAACCTCCCAGGCTGGCAATACCGGAGTGCAAACCTCACAGGTATAATCAGCCACCCCCACTGACAGCAGTAAAAGAGTCACGCATGGCCTAGCTATTTCATTAACAAAGTTCAGTTTGACAGAACTGATTTCCATATTCAAGACATAGCTGAAAAACTGAAGGAGCTACAAAGAGTTAGAAAAACAAAATGTAGAAGAAAAATGAAAGCAGCCAGAGCATCCCTGGCTGGATCTTTCACACTTCTATAATAAGGATGAGGGCTTCTGTCCTGGTACTATGACCCCATCTTAATGTGCTGAGTTTTTTGTGGGTTAAAGAAAGAAGTTAAGAAAGGAAAGAGAGAAGAAAAGAATGAGACCCAGGAATAAGACATATCAACATCATGGCCCCTTAATACAATGCATGGAGGAGGATTGCTATGGTATTCTTGCTCAAAACTTATAACCTCACTCAGTCCACTCATAGAAAGCATCTGACAAACTCAACTACAGGGCATTCTACAAAATAACTGATTGGTGTTCTTCCAAAGTATCCAAGAGGAGGAATGACTGAGAAACTGTCGTTATCCATTAGAGGAGACTAAGGAGAACAACAGCAGACACTGCGGCTCCCTTTCTAGGATCAGCATCTAGTCCCACCGACGAACAGAAAAAGAGCCTTGGGGAAACACTGGTGAAATGTGAACAAGGTCTGGAGTTCAGTTGGTGGTATTGCACCAATGCTCATTGCACAGCTTTAGTAACTATGGTTATGTAAGATGTTACTATCTGAGAAATCTGGATGAAAGGCATATAGGAAGGGTAACACTTTTGCAACTTTTCTCAAAATCTAAAAGTAGTTCAAAAGTTGTTTGTTTTTTTTTTTTTAAACGAAGAAGAACAGAGAAGAGGGAAAGGAAAGAGAAAAGGAGAGGAAGAAATGCAAGCATAAGCTCTGGCAATGACCTACACTGACCCCTTCTTGTCCGCCTACACTATTAAGTCACCTTCCAGGAAGTCTCGTGAGCCATGCATCCATGGGTTCGATGAACAAGGCAGGGCTACCTGTGACAAACACTTCTTTTTATTCTACAGCCACGCCTTCACTGGTGGTTAAGAGCATAGTTTTGGAAGTAGACAAACTAGGATCAGATAAACATCAGTCCTGAGACAGTTGTAGAATTATTTCTCCTCCTTGAGGCACCCTAGCTGGATGGTGACAGATATGGGCATTTGGGTCAGAATGCATAGGTTCCAATTTTGATTGCTCCACTTCTGACTGTAGGACTGCAACACCCCGGGGCCAATTCACTTCTAGATCCAACTTTTAGATCCAGCTGATCATTGGGACTTACAAGATGACCATGGGCTATGCTGGCGCCAACCTACGCAGAAGGTTGGAGGATACAGACCAGCAGGACGGTACCAAGTAGCCTTCCTCATTCAGGGAGTTTCTGGCCAGTCTCGCAACTCTCATGCAAGGAAACCAGAGCCATATCAGGCAGGTGGAGGAGATGCCCTGGTGTCTCAGAGGAGCAGCATCTCGCAACTCCTGAGTTATATCAGCACCTCCTGAGGCACAGCTTTCAAGAGCCCCTTAAGAGGCATCCAGAGACACTGCCTTCAGGGAAGCCCAAAGTATGGTGTCCTTTTCAAGTATTTATAGTTTACATACAACTCCTCCTAGTTCCAGATGCAATTTGCCAACCAATTAGGGGTCATTTTTATCATAGGCAATGTTGCCTAGAGACATAATTGACATATGGCTCTTATCAGGTTACCAGGGTAACAGAGCAGAAGTCAACGAAGGTCAAATTCTCCTGGAGAAGGGAAATGAGAGCTGTTACATTAACTCTTTGCCCACGATTATCTTGGGCCAAGTTGTTTACATCCTCTCAGGTTCGTTTTCCTGTCTCTAAAATGGTGATAATAATGATACCTTGCAGGGCCCTGTGGGGCTCCTGGGCACAGAGCCTTTCTGTGTCCCAGATTCATGGATCATAGGAAACAGCCTTCATTCAGCCTCCGTGACCTTCTATAGGGCAGATTCAAGCAGTTGTTAATCAGGGAAGGGCGGAGATGTGAGACCAGGGAGAAACAGTCAAGAGCCCCTTGGGACAAGGTCCTGTTTCCCCATCAATGGATACACACAACATTAACTTTGAGCTATTCTGCAGATACTGAAACTCCTTCCAGGTGGGAGAAGTGCTGCCCATAAGCATGTAGACCCAAGGCCAATTGACCCTGAAGGTTGACAATGCTGACTTCTACTTAGCTCATCACCACCCTATCAGAAGAATGTTCACAAGCTGATCACTCCCACTTTTACTATAAAACTTCTATCTTCCCCAACTTGGGAAACTCAGTTTTGAGGGCATCAACCCACTATGTCCTCTTTTGCCTGGCAAAGCCATAAAGCTGTCTTTTTCTACTTCACCCAAAACTCTGTCTCTAAGATTTGATTTAGCACTGGTGTACAGAGAAACTAAGCTTTCTGCATCAATAATAGTACATATCACATAGGTTTGTCATGAGGGTTTTCTTTTTTTTTTTTTGCCACACGGTGGGGCACACAGGATCCTAGCTCCCTGACCTGGGATCAAACCCATGCCACCTGCAGTGAAAACATGAAGTGTTAACCGCTGGACTGCATAAGTATCTTTGAATTGGCTATTCTGGTGGCTCAACGGTAAAGAATCCTCCTGCCAATTCAAGAGATGCGGGTTTGATCCCTGGGTTGGGAAGATCCCCTGGAGAAGGAAATGGCAACCCACTCCAGTACTCTTGCTTGGAAAATTCCATGGACAGAAGAGCCTGGTGAGCTATAGTCCATGGGGTCACAAAAGAGTCAGACATGATTTAGCGAATAAACAACAACAAAACAGTCTTTAAATTAGACAAGGAACAGCAGATACACACTGGCCTCCACACCACTACTCCATATTCAAGGTAAATATCTTTATTCAATCACCACCTTCTTTGTGGCCTCAGGATCCTTCTCAAAACAGCTTCCCAGGATCTCAACACCAGCTAACCGACACGGAAATTAATTTTTAAAACACTATTTGCCATAGCTGTATTCGGCAGTAAGTCCAAGCAGTAGCAGATACTACCTTCATAAGAACAAAGAAAAGAAAAAGCTCCTGGTTATTTCAAGTTAATGACAGTTCAAACCCTCAGACTCTAAATTGCACAACCCATGTATGCATACAACCCAAGCATACAGTAACACATGAGTAACTGAAATACATAGAAATTCTAGAGGGGAATGGAGTCAGTTTCCAGACAAAGGACATTTTGAAAAGGACAGCAACAGCAACAGATCCTGCATCCCTGGATGCTCAGGGCTTGTACTTCAGATTCTAAGCATTTAACCTTCACCACTGGTCAGTTAAAAATAAACTGAAATGTGCTGAAACCTGCTGATCTAAGGAAAAAATGCAGAGTTCTTTCATTTCATTGGGGAAAAAAATATAACCCAAAACAATAAAAGGAGATTCTGGGGCCACAGTCTCCTTCTGGGAAAGCCAGTTGCAGAGTTACACTACAGTTTTTTACAGGAGTCCATCCCAGAGAAACCATTCCTGGGCAGAAAGAAGCTGGAACAGATGAGTGAAGGCAGGAAGGCACTTAATTAAGGAACGAGTCAAGAGAAATAATGAATTTTCAAAGACGCTCATGTGATACTCTTCCTGGGACATAAATCTAGATCACTTAGCTGCAGTGGAAACTCCATTCAGATTATGTGTTACTAATTTAATAGGAAACCTAATCTGAGTATATAATCCAGTAAAATATCAGATACTGAGTGACTGTTCTTCTGGAAAGGCTCTCAAACCCTGAAACCTGGCCAAAGGCTTTTTTTTTTTTTTCCAGCAAGTGCTATTTTGAATAGAAAAGAGGCTTAGAGCAAGGAGCTGTATGGTGAAACAGTTGAAAACAAACAAACAAACTTGAAACCTGATTGGTTCTATTTGCTCACAGGTAGAAGGATGGCTATGATTGACCATGTCAACAGGAAAGTCCAACCTTCCTATACCCTCATGGAGAAGTGAGGGGAAGGTGAGAGACAGTGACAGAGAGGCAGAAACAGGGACAGAGAGAAAGAGATAGTCACACACATGCAGACGTGGGAGTCAGAGGAGGGGAGAAGGAGAAGGAGAGAGACAGTGAGACAGACAGGAAGACGGAGTTGTGGAGGGGAGAGACAGAGACACACGGACAGAGAGAGGAGAACGGTAGTCTGAAATTAGAGAGACTGAGAGGTGATTTGCAATGACAAAGAGGCTAACATGAAAGGGTTAGGCGAAGCAGCATGTCAAGTTCTGTAAATTTCTTAGCAGACAAGCAAGGCCTCAATGCGGTGCTCCTGGTGAGCACACATACCCTCTGCCTTGCAGCAAGGAGTTCACAGGTCAGTTTCCTGGTGGGGTGCAGTGGGTACTAGGACTTGCTAAGATCCATTCTCTACTAGCTGCCCTCTCGAGGGCATCATGTCGTTTTCCTCTGCGACACTGTCACGGTTTGTAGTTACATATTCGGTTAGGCAGTGTTCTCGCCTGGAGAATCCCAGGGATGGGGAAGCCTGGTAGGCTGCCGTCTATGGGGTCGCACAGAGTAGGACACGACTGAAGCGACTTAGCAGCAGCAGCAGAGGCAGCAGCAGGCAGTCTCTTTGTTTAATATCCAGCTCTCCCACTAGAAGGGAAGTGTTAGAAGGCAGGGACCATGCTGGCTTATTTGCTGACTCCTTGTTACCTGGTGTGGTGACTTAAACACTTGAGTAGACTGATAAATGTTGTTGAATGAATGTGAAAGTGAACAGACTAATGAGGAAGAAGCAAACAAATACATGGCTATGGAGGTCTTTGGGCTTTGGGAAGGGATCTGGGCATTTTACAAGCTGAGAAAAGAGAAGGGCAATGCAGGCAGCAGAACCAGCACGGGCTGATGGATGGAGACACAGCCAAAAAAATGGGCAGCCGGGAGCAGCCACAGATGTCCCACCTTTGGGGGCATCTCACAGATGTCTCACTACCACTTGTTGGAGAAGTGAAGTCCTTGCGTTGTAATGTCGACAAGTGATTTCACACCACAACATCTAGGATGACTTCTTATTTTCTGGCAACCCTCAAAGTCAAGAAATAATCAAATGTCTGTGGTGTAGGGCCTGTGGATGATATTTGCTAACGTTAGTAGGAGCAGGTACCAGAGAAGCAGGTACATGTCCAGTTGCAAACTGACTTGTGGGCAGTGCCCTGAGGAAGGCCTGCCCACAGCTGTGCAGCTGCAGAGGTGGGCAAGGTCGCTGCTGGTGGTGAGGAGTTTAACTTAATTAACTTGAAAACATTCAATCCAGTGCTCTTTCACTAAGTGCCTATATTTGCAACACAGTTCTTGTACATCTAAAGGAGGGAAAAGCTACGGAAGTCAGAAGTGTCTTGAGGCTCCCTTGGCTTCACTAGGTCAGTTTCAGCCCCACACAAGACAAGAAGGGCCAGCCCTGCCTCAGAGTGAGTTCCCTGCGGGTAAGAACTCATGCCGCTGCAGGAAGGAAGATCTTGAGAGAAAAGCGCGCAGATGGGGAAGGCGGCATGTTTCAGTAACTTAATGGACTGCTTACAAATGGTCCTTCGTGGGGCTCAGATCTTACATATCAGGGCTGTGAGGACCTTCACTGGGCCCAGCTATGCCCCATCTCAGAGGGGACCCAGCTGGCAGAGAGGGACTGTAACCAGAGAGCTCAGGTAAAGAAAACACTACTGGAGATTATCTGTTCCAAAGATGCCAGTTACCAAGGAGGTTGCTAAGAGAAGTCAGCACGTTAGTTAGCTTGGGCCGTTAGCTTGGGCTGAGTTGGCTCTCTCCACTGAAGGCAAACTTGATCCACAGAACCAGGTGGAGGGAGCAGGGGCGCAAGAGGAAGGCTCAAAGCAGGAGTCCCAGAAGCGCAACAGCCCTCTGGGATGGATTAGAGTGACACGTGTGGGTTTAGTTCCCAGTAGCAAGACACCGCATGTTTCTCCTTTTCTTCCTTTCTCCTGATGGAGGAAGACAATCCTCTGAGATATTCAAGCAGCGCTAACTCCACAAGTGGATTACCTGGGAAACAGCTGGACCCAGAGAGGCTCCTGAGGCCTTAGCACCCAGAGCCTCAACAAAGTGACCTAAATGTATTACCTAAGTCAAAGGACCGACAGGACCACTGTACCATTCTCTGAAGGCAAAGACAGAAGCAAAAGAAGTAAATGAGTAAAAGATCAACAGATAGTGAAGTCACCCAGAGAGAGATGGGCCATAATTTTCGTCTAGTGTTTCCATAAGCTTACCCTAAAAACATTTACTTATTATATAGTGTGGTGTGGAACATGATGGTTTAAATCTGTGGGGCTCTTGAACACAAACTTTTCAAGAGAACTGGGAGCAAAGTTGAAAGTCTGATAATAACAAACACACGCAGCTACCACTTGGTGGCAGCATATCTAAACTAAAGACAGCGATGGTGAGGAGTGTGTGTGTGTGTGTGTGTGTGTGTGTGTGTGTGTGTGTACATGCACGCACACGCACAAGTTCAGGGGAAGGGCCCCAAAATCTCAGGATCAGAACTCAACACTGCTCCCCAGCCCCTTTAATTCAACACTGGGAGCCTCTCTGACAACCCTCCTACTTAGTAGTTGGTTGGATTTCCTTTGGGGACCTTATTACTATCCCCTTTCCAAAACTTAAGTCAGAAAGGGGCAGATTTAAAATGGATAAACCTATATGCAGGTCAGGAAGCAACAGTTAGAACTGGACATGGAACAACAGACTGGTTCCAAACAGGAAAAGGAGTACGTCAAGGCTGTATATTGTCACCCTGCTTATTTAACTTATATGCTGAGTACATCATGAGAAACACTGGGCTGGAAGATAAGCACAAACTGGAATCAAGATTGCTGGGTGAAATATCAATAACCGCAGATATGCAGATGACACCACCCTTATGGCAGAAAGTGAAGAGGAACTAAAAAGCCTCTTGATGCAAGTGAAAGAGGAGAGTGAAAAAGTTGGTTTAAAGCTCAACATTCAGAAAACGAAGATCATGGCATCTGGTCCCATCACTTCATGGGAAATAGATGGGGAAACAGGGGAAACAGTGTCAGACTTTATTTTGGGGGGCTCCAAAATCACTGCAGATGGTGATTGCAGCCATGAAATTAAAAGACGCTTACTCCTTGGAAGGAAAGTTATGACCAACCTAGATAGCATATTCAAAAGCAGAGACATTACTTTGCCAACAAAGGTCCATCTGGTCAAGGCTATGGTTTGTCCTGTGTCATGTATGGATGTGAGAGTTGGACTGTGAAGAAAGCTGAGCACCGAAGAATTGATGCTTTTGAACTGTGGTGTTGGAGAAGACTCTTGAGAGTCCCTTGGACTGCAAGGAGATCCAACCAGTCCATTCTAAAGGAGATCAGTCCTGGGTGTTTTTTGGAAACATTTCTTAGCATTTCTTTAGAAATGCTAAAGCTGAAACTCCAATACTTTGGCTACCTCATGCGAAGAGTTGACTCACTGGAAAAGACTCTGATGCTGGGATGGGTTGGGGGCAGGAGGAGAAGGGGATGACGGAGGATGAGATGGCTGGATAGCATCACCGACTCGATGGACATGAGTTTGGGTGAACTCCGGGAGTTGGTGATGGACAGGGAGGCCTGGAGTGCTTCAGTTCATGGGGTCGCAAAGAGTCGGACATGACTGAGCAACTGAACTGAGCTGAACTGAACCAACAAAACCTATTGTATGGCACATGGAACTCTGCTCAATGATATGTGCCACCCTGGATGGGAGAAGGGGCTGGGGGAGAATAGATACATGTATGGCTGAGTCCCTTCACTGTTCACTTGAAATTATCACAACATTGTTAATTGGCTATACCCCAATACAAAATGTTTTTGGTGTTAAAAAATAAAAATTAAAAAAAAAAAGAAAGGGGCAGATTTGTCCCAACATAGTTAGATGAACTCTGGAGCAATGGTATGAGCTGGCCTAGCTGTATCCACTATGTTGTCCTGTGAGCGGATGAGTGAATGAGTCAGCGAGTCAGTTAGTGAATAAACACAGCCTAGTTTCCTTAATATATTTATTTTCAGCTTCTAGGGTTGAATTGTAACAAGGCAAGACACTGATACCCTCTGCTATTCAATTTAGAAATAACTCTCCTGTATCTGTCCCATGGCAGGCAAGTGTAGACCTAAGAGGAAGGGCAGGCCAGGAGGGTCCTCCAACCCAGTGGGCAGCTGAGAGCCTGGATCCCTGGGAATCTGCAAACCCAGCTTCCTGACCCAGTTCTTTCTCGACGGGACTTAAGAAAGTTACTTAGTTTTGGCACCTTGGCAGCCATTTCTCTTTAAAATGAAGAGGATTATCCGCCAAGCCCCAGGATGATCACATGAGATCACAGAGATAAAAGCAGTGCACGAAAGGCAGATGTTCCCAGTGATAACTGTGCTGGATGCTGTTAGAAACATACGTCTTAGACTGATCGGTTTGCCCTGCTTGTTTACGACCTAACCTGCCTTCTCTCCTAGAGTTGCTGGCCACTGGTAGTAAAATGAATGGTTCCTCCCCAGGTACCAGTGACTGCTGCTTCTGGGCCAGTAGTCATTCTCAAGGTTAAACCACAGACAGAAACACAAATCATATCTAGATTCAGAAAATTCAGAGTTTATATGATCTGGAAAGTGAAAAATGCACTGGGTTTCCTTTGCCCATTCCCCAAACAGCCGAATTTTATAGCCTGCCTGTCTGTGGCCTCCTGTTAGCTCCAAGGCAACCAGAATCTCCCCCCACCCTATCCTGGCCCCATGTAACTTTACAAGTTGCCAACTGGCCGCAGACCAGGCAAGCTCCCTAGCACTCCGCTGCCTTGGAAAGTGCTGGAGAGGCTCAGGGCTCCCACTGTGAGAGGCCTGGCAGACCAGGAGGAGTGGGATGGCTGCCCTTAGTGTTCCGGCCAGCTCTGCACCGATGTGGTAGGAGGATTTGTGTGCTGGAACATCCAGAGGCATAACGGGGGTTAAGGCTCTCTGTCGACACTAAATCAACTGCCAGTAAAGTGGGGCTTCTCTCGTTGTCCAGCTGCTCCACCGTAGGGACCCAGGGCAGAAATGTTGATGCGTGGTCTCTGGCTTCCCACAGGGGTACTTCTTGTTCTCCAAATGTTCTTTCGTGAATGGGCCTGTGTTCCAGACTGCAGAGGACCGCGTCTCCCCTGCACCCCGTTTTCTCACCAACAACGGGGAGAGGTAAGTGGCTGAAACACCGATGCTCCAGAATTGTTTGCTGGGTCCATGGAGAGAGGGATGGGTGTGCAAGGGCCAGAGGGCACCAGAGGCTGTTTCATGAGCCAACATCTGGGCCACAGAAAGAGGAAGCCTGGCTGGAGCTGCTGGATGGTTTTTCTAAACAGAAACCAGGACTACAAATTTGTGGTTTTAGATGAAAATTTCTGGTGCAGAGTAAGGAATGTAGTCCTAGAGACAGAGAGACCTGGGTTCAACCCTGGGCTGTATCACTTATTAGCTGTGAGACCTTGGGAGAGCTGCTTAACTTCTCTGTGTCTCAGTTTCCCCATTTGTAAAGTGCAGGTAATTAAGAGTACCCCCGTCTGGCTGCTTAGAGGATTCAGGGAGGGAGAGGATGCGGACGGTGGGGATGACGCCTTCTCTCCTCACCTCCCTGCTGGGTCATGGCTCATTTGGGAAGAGCTTCCATCAGCACCTCGGTCCTCCCAGTCAGGTGCTGGGAGAGAGTTTCTACCACTCTTTCCCTCTTTCTTCCCCGCCCCCAGAGCAGCAGCCAGTCTGACGGGGAAGCACCTAACAACCACAGGACCACACCTTCCAGATGTTGGGGTTGCAGCGTCAAAGGCCCTGCAGTATCAGGGTTCGCTTCTGGCCACCCAACCTGCCCACATTTGCGGCTCCAAAACACCCTCTTTGTGTCTGCTTTTCTGTTCATAGGTGGGAAAATCAGGCTCCACTCCCTATGGGGCCAGATCCCTACGGTCTTCTTCTCAGGCTGAAAGTTGGCAATACTCAATTCAGTTCATTCTAGAAAGTCCTCCATCAAAGAGCTGATAGATGTGCTGATGAGTATTTGTCTTGTCTTTCTTGAATCTACTAATTAGACCAGAGGGAAGGACAGCGAAGATGTAGGCAGTGTTTCAGGGTTCTTAGCATCTCAGAGCAAATAATGGTAACATGAAAAGAAGGCTCTTGGAGGGCCAGGTGTGTGGTCCTCCTGCTTCAGCGCTGATATGTGCATTGAAACCCAATGTGATTTAGACCAGTGGTTCTCCAGGGGACTGGCACTGCCCTCTACAGGGTATTTGGGAAATCTGTGAGGGTATTTTGGGTTGTCCCTATGATACACGACTAGCATTGAGCAGAAGGCAGAAAGAGGCTACAACACCTTCAGTGCAGGGGGACAGCGCTATTTTGGGTCCCCAATGACTTTAAAATATTTCGCTAGACCCACACACGAGTTTAAACAATAACTGCTTATGATATGTATTTATACATATGTGTGTACTCATACAGATCTGTTTATACATATACACGTGTATATATTTTTAAAATTAATATCAGCAGGTATAAGGAAAAATATGGGCAAAATATATCTACCAAACGAAAGTGCTATAGTGGTTGGTGGAGTGGAGTCATAGACTTTTAATAACTTGGTTCTACATTTTTGTTTCCAATTTTTGGAAGTATGTGCTATTTTTGCTATTGAATAAAACAAGATAAACAAAAAAGGGTAAAATTTGTTAAGCAATTTACAAAAAAAAATCATGTCCTAGAGATATGATATTTTGGAAATAAGTTTATTATACATTAATCTAGTAAAAAGCTTTTCATAATTTTCTGAGCCTAGAAGCTAAACTACTTGATTTATAAAATACAACTTGTACTTTTGCATCATTTTCATATATATTAAACTTTCCAGGAATTCCATTACTATAAAAATGGGGAGGAGAATGCGAGAAATCACTCACTATTTAGGAAAACCCAGGCATTGATGCCAGCACTGCTGGCAGTAGCCAAGTCACCTAAACAATGAACATATCAGCCAGCATTTGCAGCCGTGACAGTGCCAGTGACTCAGAGAGTAGGTGACCGCATCTGCCTAATGCACCATGTCCTCCTCTCCTAGTTCTCTTCTATATTTCAATCAGGGCAATATTTGATTTCTAAAAATTTCATGTGTATTAATAGATAGGTTATATTATACAAATCTCATGTTAGCATAGTGGATGGGGGAGCATTACAGAATGTGTGCTATAAAAAAGGGACTGTTGGGACTGATAAGAGTCAAAAGCCACTGATTTCACTTCTGGGATCTGAAGGCAACACTTTTCATCAACTCTGCCTTCCAGGCCCCTGCTTAAACTTTCCCGTAACAAAGCAGGAAGTTTGGAGAACAATTCTGCTTGTCATAGTACATGATGATCTGTCTAACTTTGTGTAAAATGGGATCTTCATCTCTCCGGAGTTGGGGTAAGGGTAAGTGAGCGACTTCCCCCACACGTAGCAGAAGGAAGAAACGCTTTTGTCAGCAGAAAGACAGAAGCAGAACTGAGCCAGGCGACTTACAGAGGTCCTCGGTGGCAGCTGGGACGAAGGCCGCCATGGACTCGTACAGCTCCTCGTCACAGCCGGGGTTGAGGGAGCACTTCATGAGCAGGTCCGTGGACAGGTGGGCCATGGACTCATACACAGAGTCAGCCTCCTCCCCTTGCATCAGCTCCTCCTTAATGTGACTCTTCAGCATGTCCACAGTTTCCTGAAAGAGAGGGAGGGCCCCACAGGCACGCTGACACAGCCGGGCTCTCTGGGCAGCGTCAGGGGCGCGAGTGGCCTCGTGACAGTCGAGTAAAGGCTCACAAGAATCAGGGTTGCAACTGGGTGTGCAGGTCGATTTCCCACCAGACTGAAAGCTCCTTGAGGAGCCAGGCTCCAAGTCGTTGCTGTATGTCCTTCGTTTTCACCTTTGTATCTTCCTCCAACACCAAGGAGCAATTAGGCACTCAGAGGGGACGTCTGTTAAATGTCCAATGCCTGAAGGATACAAATCTGCCACCTTCTCATGAGTGCCTTTGATGTGTCAGGGAAAGGCTAGGGATGTGCTTACGCAGTCTATCCTGACATCCTTTCCACTGCTGCTTCTCGTTCACAGACGAGAAAACCAAAGCTCAGAAAAATCCAGTGCCTTACTCAAGGATCTGCAATCCTGGCTTCTGACTTTCCTACCATACCTTAGTGGTTCCTCAGATGGGAACACATGGCCACAAAGGTGGAACCTTTGCTGATTAGCCAGATGGACAGTCAAATGGGCTAAACAGGGCTGCAGCTAAGTTGCATAGTCAGAAGTCCCTTGGGAACTTGGTTCACCTGTCCTTGTTCCTTCTATTAGGCTGCTCCAAAGTGCCTGAGCTCACTTCAAAGTGCCCACCTCAGTTTTAAATCCTGTGTCCAGAAAGAGAGGTGGTCTTGGGTGAAATGCACTGAAGTCAGAGAGACCCACCCCCTTCTGTCATTCTGCCTCCAGGTGGTGATGAAGCCAGAGAGGTGACTTCTCTGAAACCCCTGCACAACTTCTCCTGGTAAGAAACTCTGGTGTTTCACAATCCTTATTTCAGCATCAACCCACAAAAATCCTCATTTTCATCATCACTACCCCAAGAGCACTAATCTGCTCTTGACACTCTGCGTTGGTTTTCTGATGAATCCCAGGGAACGGACCAGGTGACAGCTGTGGAGTATTGGAGACTCAGAGCCTGGCTTTTGGTTTTGATATGATGGAAAGAGGAAATGGGATGGTTCTCTGGAATCACGAACAACATGGAGGGATGACCTTTGTGGGGCAAAACTGGAGATGCATTGGTTGAAGGGATTATAGTCTGAGAACAATGATGATACGACACATGTGAACCAGATTAACTTCAGTGCAAACTGGACATGCAGCTTTCCACGTCCCTGTGACATAAAGTAGGATAACGGGCCCCAGCTTTAGCATCAACTAGGTTCACATCCTATCTCCACCCTGACAAGTGTGGGGCCCTTGGCACAACTACTCTGCCTTTTGAGGCCCTTTTCCTCCTTTGCTAAAGATAACAATACTGTCAACTTCAAAGAATAGTGGGGAGGTCTCAAGGAGACAATGCATTTGCCAATCAAATAAATGCAATAAATAGTGGTCATTAATCTGAACACACTATGCTCTTAACAAAAACTATTGGCAGGGAAACCTAACACTGCCTTTTATACATTTTTGACTCCAAAGTGAAGCCAAGTAAATGCTTCTAGACTGTAAGTACCTTTTAGCTTCATTTATGCCAATGATACACCAAATAAGCACTCATGCTGTTCTATTCATTCAATATGTTTAATCACCCCCCAAATTTGGGGGCCTCTCCATATATCTCAGTGAGTCACTGCCTTGTAGATTGTCAAGTCCAGAGCAGAGGGGTAAGTTTCTGGGGGAGGTGTCAGGCTCACTCCTATCTGGAGGTAGAAAACAAGACTGGATTGTGTTCATTGTTCCTTCTGAGGTCATAGCCTCATATGAGAGGCTGAGCTATTTCCGCGTTGCTGCTGTGAATCGTGAAAACGGAAGAAAACCAGAAAAGGGTGGAGTCACAAAGGGCATCTGCCTCCAAAACAATGGAAGGAATTTTGGGGCATGTATCAAGGCCAAGATACAGGATGAGATTACACTCAAAGAAGGACCCCCAAGTCAATGATCGAGGAGGATCTGTGGATCCTAAACTAGAGAAACAGTTAAACCTAAAGACAGGCAGAGGCTCAGAAAGTGAGAGAGGTTGTCAGGAGGCGGGGCCTCACGGCTGGCCTCCCTGTAGGCTCAGATGCAGAGTTTTACTGTGGTCAGTGCTAAGAAAGGAACCGAGCTTAACAGTTAACCTCGGCTTGACGGTGGGCGAAGCAGCTGGGAACATCCTGCCAAGTGCCTTGGAGGTGGGTGGGGAGGCAGCTGGAAAGAGGAGTTGGCATCTGCCCTCAGCAGATTCACTCGACAAATGACTCTGTAAATTTTTCAAGGGTGGATCTTAGTGCTTTACCTACATTATCTCTTTTTATCCTCAAAACAACCCTAAAAGTAGAACTATTATCATCTTTCTCCCGCATATTAGAAAACTGAAAGAGAAAGAGTATAGATACATGATGTGCCCAAAGTCATGTGGCTAACAAGTATTGATAAGGAAACTGGACCCAGGTCCATGTGACTCCAGGCTTCCCAGGGGACACAAAGAACCTGCCTGCCGATGCAGGAGACGTTAAGAGATGCGGGTTTGATCCTGCGTTCAATCCTGGGTGAGGAAGATCCCCTGGAGGAGGAGGGCATGGCAACCCACTCCAGTGTTGCTTGGAGAATCCCATGGACAGAGGAACCTGGTGGGCTACAGTCCATGGGTCGCAAAAAGCTGGACACAAGTGAAGTGACTTAGAACACACACGTGCACGACATGTGACTCCAGGGCCCATCTCTTCAGCCCGTGTATACTGGCCCTGCCAGCAGAGGTACACGAGGACATGCTAGAGATGAAGTCCACCCAGATCTTTGGTGCAAAGGCAGCCCTGGGGACCACATGGTACATTTCCCATTCCCGGGGCCTCTCCCGCCTTGACCTTACCACGTACTCGTCGATGAACTGCCGCAGGTCCCGGAAGCCGTGCTTCTCGGCGATGGTATTCGGATAGTGGCCGTGCTTGTTGGCAACGCTGTAGGCCTGTATGGCTCCCGGGCAGGTGAGCAACAAGGCAGTGAGGTTCTTCAGGCCGTACTTGGCAGCAAAGTGCAACAAAGTGGGCAGCTCTTCATCCCTTTGATCTGAAAAATTGTCAAGCAAAATGAAATGATCAGAGAAAGCCCAGGGCACCAGGCTCATGGAGATGACACTGGAAACCTAATGCGGCACCCAGCCATGCTCAACCATTGCTTCTTGGTTGACTGACCTAACATCTAACGGCTTCCTCTGGGGCACCGCTGAAGATGACAGAGGAAATGATGTGTCAATTGATTACCAAATCTATCATTAATATCCTGCCTCCTTTCTCTAAAAGGATTGGCGAATCCTGAGAAATAACACCAGTTCAAAATATGTGGATAGTCTAAGGATTTTTTTTTAAAAAGCAGCCATGAAGAGCAACAGGGATCGTGTTTTGAACATCTTCAAATTTCAGAACACTTTAAAATAACCGCTTTAGGTATGCTGATTAAACAAAAAGAAATCCTGGGACTTCCCTGGTAATCCAGTGGTTAGGACTCGGTGCTCTCACTACTGTGGGCACATGTTCAATTTCTAGTCAGGGAACTAAGATCCCGCAAACTGTGTGGGCGTGGAGGGAAAAAAAAAATCCATCTTCTTAGCTCTTATGCCCAGTTTCATAACATGTGCCAGGTAATCCTGAGGCTGTTACTTAGACGGTCCATGACCTTTAGTTTTGAACTAGAAAATATTTCCATACTATCTCAAAGGGATCTGGGAGGATTAATGAGGTGGTTTTCGGTGAGCTCTTTGTTAAGGACAGGCTTTGAGTGATGTTATTAACATACACAAACCCCAGGATGTCCACGAACCTTCTGATTCATGAGAAACAAAGTGCTCCTGAGAGTCATTGGTCCCCATGAGCCCTCCACCTACTAATATGTGATACAGCAAGTCAAACTCAACCAAGGAAATAGACATGCTTGTTTGGGGAAGTTGGGGACAAATCTCTTTTTTAATTTTTATAAAAGTTGATTTCTAAGCCCAAAGTGAAAGTGAAAATGAGGGTCACTCAGTCGTATCCAACTCTCTGTGACCCCATGGATTATACAGTCCATGGAATTCTCCAGGCCAGAATACTGGAGTGGGTAGACTTTCCCTTCTCCAGGGGATCTTCCTGACCCAGGAATCGAATCGAGGTGTCCTGCACTGCAGGCAGATTCTTTACCAACTGAGCCATGAGGGAAGCACAAAAGTGATAGATAAATAAACAGATAAATATATGTATATATACATACGTCTTATATATGTGTGTGTGTGTGTGTGTGTGTATGTATAAGTAAATACGTATATGTATTTTTTTAATAAGACAAACCCAGGGACATCCTGGTGGTCCAGTGGTTAAGACTTTGCCTTACAATGCAGGGGGTTTGGGCTCAATCCCTGGGCAGGGAGCTAACATCCTACATGCCTTGCAACCAAAAAAACAGAACATAAACAACAAAAACAACACTGCAATAAATTCAATAAAACTTTTTAAATGGTCCATGTTGAAAAAAAAATCTAAAAAAAAAAAAAAAAACAAAAAGACAAGCCCAGCATCCTATCCACCAGGATATAATCTTTGGAATGAAGGTCTGAAAACGTTCCCAGGATCGCCCATGATTGTCAAGCTACAAAATATTCTCTCCTGAGCCCGAATAGGGAATATTAACACCCGCTGAAAGTGATGCAAGAATATTTCACAGTAGGAAAATGGGGAGAGGCAACAAGAAAATGCCCCCAGGAGAAGTACTTGAAGGTAATATAACCTCATCCTTATGGCTCTCAGAGGCTGTGGAAGGATAAAATGCAGGCAGTGAGTAACCAGAGACTTGGGTTCCTCCTAGGCAGTGCAGCTGCGGCATGAAGGAAAAATGGCATCCACAAAAGTGCCGTAACAAGCATCCAGTCCAGCATGCAGGGCACCATCCCCATGCAAGTGGTTCTCCCAGCTCCCAGCAAGGCACACATGCCCACAAGACTGCTCCTCCCTCGTCAAACAAATAACTGTTTTGTGCCTACTGTGAGCCACCAGGCACAGTCCCTGTGTTCATCCAGCTGCTGCTGCTGCCAAGTCGCTTCAGTTGTGTCCGACTCTGTGTGACCCCATAGACAGCAGCCCACCAGGCTCTGCCGTCCCTGGGATTCTCCAGGAAAGAACACTGGAGTGGGTTTCCATTTCCTTCTCCAATGCATGAAAGTGAAAAGTGAAAGTGAAGTCGCTCAGTCATGCCTGACTCTTTGTGACTCCATGGACTGCAGCCTACCAGGCTCCTCCGTCCATGGGATTTTCCAGGCAAGAGTACTGGAGTGGGGTGCCATTGCCTTCTCCATCATCCAGCTGACAGACCAGCAAAAAAGACAGACAAAGCTGAAGAGTACAAGAACCCGACATGCAAGGGGAGCTTGCACCTACAGCATGTAGGTGGGACCTACCTGAGGAAGTGCTTCCTAAGCTGCTGCAGGAGGAGGGGAGGAAGAAGCTGTACTCTCAAAGGTTGAGGTAGCAAGAGGCAGGGTGGAACCTTCATTAGGTAAAAGACGTTCATACCTTCCGTAGAGCAGAGCATAGAAGCCAAGGGAGAGAACAGAGAGGGGTGAGAGCAGAAACACTGCAGGAGCCCCTGGGGAAGGGCTTGTGAAAGGTTAAGCAGTTTGGACCTTAGAAGACAAATGGGAACCACAGAGGGTATTTAGTAAGGGAGTGAGATATTTGGGCTTATAATTTAGAATCCCAGGCTGACCAGAGAAGAATGACTGTTTCTCAGAGGATGAACGGAAGAGCAGGATCCAGTAGAAAGCATGAGCACAGGCTGACTGCATGCTGAAACCGACCACCTGAAATCGACCTGTGGCCTTTTTCTTGAGTTTTAACTGGCGACTTACTCGTCATCATGTCTTCTTCTTCCAGCTGGTTGATTCCAAAGAGGTGCAGCCCACTTGCAGGAATGTTGTTCTTCAGGGACTCCGTTAGCAGTTTATCAAGGGTCTCCGTGTTGTAGGGCACAATTTTAAAGGCCTAAATACAAAAGTGAAGATGGTCAGATTTTAAATCCAGCTATCTCCCACCCTTTTCATACTGTTACATCTTTTTGCCTTAATTGATGCTTTCGAACTGTGGTGTTGGAGAAGACTCTTGAGGGTCCCTTGGACAACAAGGAGATCAAATCAGTCAGTCCTAAAGGGAATCAACCCTGAATATTCATTGAAAGGACTGATGCTGAAGCTGGAACTCCAATACTTTGGCCACTTGATGCAAAGAGCCAACTCATTGGAAAAGACCCTGATGCTGGGAAAGATTGAGGTCAGGAGAAGAAGGGGATGACAGAGGATGAGATGGTTGGATGGCATCACCGACTCAATGGACATGAGTTTGAGCAAGTTCTGGGAGATGGTGAAGGACAGGGAAGTCTGGCGTGCCACAGTCCAACTGAGTAACTGAACAACAACAATCTCCCCCCCAACAGATTTCAGATTGTGAACCATGAGCAGAAACTACAGGCACAGAAAACTCTGGGGTCCTTTCATCATCCTTACCTGGCACATGAACTCCACAGGATTTGCAGCATTGGACAATAAATTCCCAATTTCCTCCATGTCAGTATAATAGCTGATAATGGTGTCACACACCACTAAGTCCCCGGAATATATCTTCAGAGAAACATTCCCAGATGAAAGGTCTGGATGGAAGAAAAGATACTATAAAACTGTTTTGTTTTGTTTTTAAGAGTACAGGGGAAAGTGTTCCTAGATTACTTAAATGGTAAAGAAATGAATTGGGGACTGGAAGAAAGGGTTTGGAGGTGAACTGCAGGGTTGGGAAGTGAGGGACAGAGCAGAAGAAGCAGTGAGCAGACCGACACACAGGAGAGCTCTGTGTCAGAGGGATCATCTGCACTGGGTCTGCAATTTAACTTTTTGAAGATTTTCATCTGCTTTACTCACTACTGCAGGCCCCGAGTCACAATAGACAGGAAGAAGAGCTGAATTGAAAGCACTTTATATAAAGGCCAGTGGTCACCAGAGGCAGGGGAGATGCTGGCCAGCGGTCACCTAGGCAGGGGGGATGCTGGCCAGCGGTCACCTAGGCAGGGGGGATGCTGGCGGTGGGACTCCACACTTCCGCCCATCGCACCAGTAGAACTGATTCACTTGCTGGGCTGCCATCATTACTGTGTGCTCTCCCTGAGTGCTCTCTCTTCTACACCACAGGAAGGGGTTTTGAGGGGGAAAGAAAAAATTAAAAATACACCAACCACAAAGATTCGATTCACAAAAGAGGAAATGTGACAAGTAGAGAACATGGAAAAATATTTAACCTCACTAGTAATCAAAGAAAGGCAAATTAAAACAGTGGACTACTTTTTAGAAACATATTAAATTAGCAAAAATATTCAAAGTGATAAGGCCTGTGTTGGTGATGAGATAGCAGATAAACTTGATAGTAGTAATATTCCATTAAGCAACTAAGCATCATCTTTCAGGACCCTTAAAAACGCCCAATGTTTGAGGAATTCCATCTTGAGGACGCTACGCTAAACACAAAACCTGCATGCATAAAGATGCTCAATACATCATCATTTAAAATAACAAGAAGACAATAAGAAATCAAAAATGACATAAATAGGCAATAATGAGGAAATGAAAATTAAAAAGATATTTCTATTCAGCTGAGTATTATATAGCTTTAAAAGTTATGGTTTTAAGATACAGGTCCAATTCAAGGGACTAGTTTTATAAATTATGGTACATCTACACCTTGGATTACCTTGCAACCATTAAGCATCATTTTGTCAAAAGAATATTTATTAACACGGGAAAATATTCACAGTGTATTTTCAAGTAACGAAAGTTGGTTGCAAGACAGTTTTGTACACAGATGTGGGAAAACACAGAAACCAGTGATTTCTTTTGGGGGCATGGGTAATTTTCCACCTACTTTCTTTTATGGTTACTGTATTCTCCAGGTTTTCTATATTGAGCACACATTACTTTCGTAATAGAAAAAAAAATTATAAAATTGAGAGTTTCAAAGTCCATGTAATAGTACAGTGGTAAAAGGATGGAGACAGGATAAATTAAGGTTACCTAAAGAAAACCAGAATATAAGGTAATAGATACTACTGGAACAACTATGTTTTTAAAAATTAGGAAAAAAGGCAAAGAAGACCTAGTGGTAGGGTACCAGATGACTTTATCCCTACTTTTCCTATTTTTCTCTAATTTTAAAAAATGTTAATACATTAACTTTGTAAACATTGCACTATATCCATTTCCTCCCCATCACACATGTATGCTTCTACAATTTCTTTTTCCTTTCAAGAGAATATGACAACCAATCCAAATTTTGGTTGTCACTTTTCTCAGTGACTGATAAAGACAGCTGTCAATAAGGTAAAGAAAAAAGGGGCCTCTTCACATGAGGCCTAATTTCTGGAGGTCAATGGGGCTACTTACTGGGAGCTTTCACGGAAACAGTGTACTCATTCTCCAGCTTGGCTTCCACCCTTATCGAGGGAGAATCCTCACGAGAAAATTCGGCTTCTGTTGTCACCTTCTCATCCAACTTACATCTCACGATGACGTAGACAGTGGTTTCGGCCTGGAATGGGAGACCAGTCATTGTTCCTTCTCCCTGGTTTTTGGAGCCCCAGCTCTCCCCAGTGAAGCTGCTCCAGGCAGGGTGGGGTCTGCAGTCCAGTGCCAGGCAGTGACTGCTTGCCACAGGTCCCAAAAGACCAATTACAAAGCCCAAGAGTGAACATTTATAACCCTTAATAGCAATTTGATCATCTTATGTCTGTCAAACCTAATAATAATTTTAAAACCTGGGGCTGGTATTTTATATGTCTGTTTATTTACTTTTTCATAGCATTTCTTTTTTTGTTGTACATTATAAAAGTATTGGTCCATGGCATAATTGGAAACTTGAAAGAACAACATTTTTAAAAAGTTCTTCACCACAGATAGTTTGAGAAGCAGTATTCTAGATCAGGGCATTTTCCAATGAGTCAGTTCTTCGCATTAAGTGGCCAAAGTATTGGAGTTTCAGCTTCAGCATCAGTCCTTCCAAAGAATATTCAGGACTGATTTCCTTTAGGATGAACTGGTTGGATCTCCCTGCAGTCCAAGGGACGCTCAAGAATTTTCCCCAAAACCACAGTTCAAAAGCATCAATTTTTCAGCACTCAGCTTTCTTTATAGTCCAACTCTTACATCCATACACAATTACTGGAAAATACCCTGATGCTGGGAAAGATTGAAGCTGGGAGGAGAGGGGATGACAGAGGATGAGATGGTTTGATGGCATTGCCAACGTGATGGACATGCGTTTGAACAAGCTCTGGGAGTTGGTGATGGACAGGGAAGCCTGGCGTGCTCCAGTCCATGGGGTGGCAAAGACTCAGACACGACTGAGCAACTGAACTGAACTGATTCAAGATCAGCCTTGGTATCCAAAGTGAGGCCAAGGGATCAGCAGCATTGGTATCTGTGGAAGCTTGTTAGAAACGCAGAATCTCAAGCCCTGCCTGGACCCACCAGACACCACACTGGAGTCTGCATTTTACCAAGACCTGTGGGTGACTCAGCCTTACAGAGCAAGAGGCACTGATTTACAGAAGACTTCTTGAGTTTTTGAATTTATGCTCTTCTCAGATGGACAAAGATGGAGAAGCTCTATACAGTCAGCAAAAACAAGACCAGAAGCTGACTGTGGCTCAGATCATGAACTCCTTATTGCCAAATTCAGACTGAAATTGAAGAAAGTAGGGAAAACCACTAGACCATTCAGGTATGACCTAAATCAAATCCCTTATGATTATACAGTGGAAGTGAGAAATAGATTTAAGGGACTAGATTTGATAGACAGAGTGCCTGATGAACTATGGACAGAGGTTCGTGACATTGTACAGGAGACAGGGATCAAGACCAACCCCATGGAAAAGAAATGCAAAAAAGCAAAATGGCTGTCTGGGGAGGCCTTACAAATAGCTGTGAAAAGAAGAGAAGCGAAAAGCAAAGGAGAAAAGGAAAGATATAAGCATCTGAATGCAGAGTTCCAAAGAATAACAAGGAGAGATAAAAAGCCTTCCTCAGCAATCAATGCAAAGAATAGAGGAAAACAACAGAATGGGAAAGACTAGAGATCTCTTCAAGAAAATTAGAGATACCAAGGGAACATTTCACACAAAGATGGGCTCAATAAAGGACAGAAATGGTATGGACCTAACAGAAGCAGAAGATATTAAGAAGAGGTGGCAAGAATACACAGAAGAGCTGTACAAAAAAGATCTTCACGACCCAGATAATCACAATGGTGTGATCACTGACCTAGAGCCAGACATCCTGGAATGTGAAGTCAAGTGGACCTTAGAAAGCATCACTACAAACAAAGCTAGTGGAGGTGATGGAATTCCAGTTGAGCTATTTCAAATCCTGGAAGATGATGCTGTGAAAGTGCTGCACTCAATATGCCAGCAAATTTGGAAAACTCAGCAGTGGCCACAGGACTGGAAAAGGTCAGTTTTCATTCCTATCCCAAAGAATATGCCAAAGAATGCCCAAACTACCACATAATTGCACTCATCTCACACTCTAGTAAAGTGATGCTCAAAATTCTCCAAGCCAGGCTTCAGCAATACGTGAACCGTGAACTTCCAGATGTTCAAGCTGGTTTTAGAAAAGGCAGAGGAACCAGAAATCAAATTGCCAACATCTGCTGGATCATCAAAAAAGCAAGAGAGTTCCAGAGAAACATTTATTTCTGCTTTATTGACTATGCCAAAGCCTTTGACTGTGTGGCTCACAATAAACTGTGGAAAATTCTTAAAGAGATGGGAATACCAGACCACCTGACCTGCCTCTTGAGAAACCTGTATGCAGGTCAGGAAGCAACAGTTAGAACTGGACATGGAACAACAGACTGGTTCCAAATAGGAAAATGAGTATGTCAAGGCTGTATATTGTCATCCTGCTTATTTAACTTATATGCAGAGAACATCATGAGAAACGCTGGGCTCAAAGAAGCACAAGCTAGAATCAAGATTGCCAGGAAAGTGAAAGAGGAGAGTGAAAAAGTTGGCTTAAAGCTCAACATTCAGAAAACTAAGATCATGGCATCTGGTCCCATCACTTCATGGGAAATAGATGGGGAAACAGTGGAAACAGTGTCAGACTTTATTCTTTGGGGCTCCAAAATCACTGCAGATGGTGATTGCAGCCATGAAATTAAAAGACGCTTACTCCTTGGAAGGAAAGTTATGACCAACCTAGATAGAATATTCAAAAGCAGAGACATTACTTTGCCAACAAAGGTCCATCTAGTCAAGGCTACGGTTTTTCGAGTGGTCATGTATGGATGTGAGAGTTGGACTGTGAAGAAAGCAGAGTGCCGAATACTGATGTTTTTGAACTGTGGTGCTGGAGAAGACTCTTGAGAGTCCCTTGAACTGTAAGGAGACCCAACCAGTCCATTCTAAAGGAGATCAGGGTGTTCATTGGAGGGACTGATGCTAAAGCTGAAACTCCAGTACTTTGGCCACCTCATGCGAAGAGTTGACTCACTGGAAAAGACTGATGCTGGGAGAGATTGAGGGCAGGAGGAGAAGGGGACAACAGAGGATGAAATGGCTGGATGGCATCGATGACTCAATGGACATGAGTTTGGGTAAACTCTGGGAGTTGGTGATGGACAGGGAGGCCTGGAGTGCTGTGATTCATGGGGTCGCAAAGAGTCGGACATGACTGAGCAACTGAACTGAACAGATGGACAAAAATAACTGATTGGAGGATTAATTTTCCCAAGGCATTGAGCAACCTGAGTGCAGTTTTATATTGTTTTGAGATCTCTTGTCAAACCTGCCAAATGGAATTATCTATTTTACTGTGATGTTTATGCTGGTTAAGTTCTTAAGACATTGAACTAGAAAGGACAGGCTGTCCAAAAAACAGGCGAAAAGGAGAAATTTCTCACCATAGCTATTCCCCAGATGTTGATTGTAAAATTCTGCTATCAAGCCTTTACAATAGGCCTTTGTAATGAGGGCCACTCTTGATTCCAGAGCAAGTGGGACGGGGGCTGTGGTCCTGGCTCACAGAGGCCTGCTGAGGGTGAATGTGAGTGTGTTTGTGGTGGACCTGTTTCCCACTGCGGGTCCAGCCCTGTCCAACCTGCTCCTTCTCCCAAGGAGGCGGGGGAGCCACTGAAAATGAGTGTGTCTCCCCCTTGACAGTCATGACCCAACACCAGCCCACCTGCCCCAGGATCCAGAGACCTGGAACAGGCAGCAGAGAGAATCCTGGGTCAGTAGGAGCCAGCACAAGAGAAGGAGCCAAAGCCTGGAAAATCACGGGGCTATGGATGTGGCATTATCCTTCAGTTCCAAACCCTCCTCACAGTCTCCAGTCTGATGTCAGGATGAGAGGGGCACGGGGAAGGCAGGAAAGAGTATAGGGAGACTAGAAACTGCATGCCCACCACAAAGCCTGGCTGGTCAGGAAAAGGAGTGAAGTGGGTACAAAGAAAAGGGACTAATGAGAACCGGGGATGCATCTAATGGCCCAGCTGCTCATCTCAGACCTGGTTATTACCAGATTCTGGTCCAAAGGAAGCTGGAAACGGATTTTCATGCCTAATTTTTAAAACACTGAGCAGCTCAAACCAAACACATCTATGAGTTCAATCGAGTCCAAAGAAGCAGCTTGCAACCCCATGGAGGGCATCCTTGCCCAACGCCTTGTGGTCTCAGACTACACAGAAAGCCACTCACAAGTGCAGAGAAGCTAAGACTTCCCATTTCCACGGCCCTTCCGCCCTCTTGCCTCCAGGAGCCCGCAGTGGCAAACCTAGCACAGGCTCCTACCCACAAGAAAGCATTTCACGGCTCTGAACCAATAGTGCACATTTTTTTTTTATCAGAAAAGGAAAGATAATGAAAAACTATCAATACTGTGGTAGTATTCAAATGATAGTGGCTCACCAGTTGGTTATCACATTCAAATCATCTCTTAACGTGGGTCCTACCCCTGAAAATGTTAGTCACGTTATGCTCAGGCATTACGGAGAAGGCAATGGCACCCCACTCCAGTACTCTTGCCTGGAAAATCCCATGGATGGAGGAGCCTGGTAGGCTGCAGTCCATGGGGTTGCGAAGAGTCGGACACGACTGAGCGACTTCACTTTCACTTTTCACTTTCAGGCATTGGAGAAGAAAAGGGCAACCCACTCCAGTGTTCTTGCCTGGAGAATCCCAGGGACGGGGGAGCCTGGTGGGCTGCTGTCTATGGGGTCGCACAGAGTCAGACACGACTGAAGCGACTTAGCAGCAGCAGCAGCTCAGGCATTAAGCTGAGTTTATCACTTATCACTTCCTTTTGCAAGTGATACTGGCCAGCAAGTTTCAGCCATCAAGCTTTGAGGCACTTTCGGGCTATACAAGGAGACAGCTGACAGAGAAGCAAGCTGTCAAAATGCTCAGCACTGGGCTGAAAGGACCAGACCCAGGCCTCGAACTCCAGGGTTGGCATATAATGTATTGTAATGTTCATGTCTGCTGATCTTCAACACATTCTAAGTTTTTGTCTCATGAACTTAATGTCTTGGATTGATGACACGTACATTCCTGGGCTCTTCTCCCTTTGACTTAAAGGAGTGAGGAATGTCCAGGGCCCAGGCACTGGGGGTCCCAGGGTGGCTAATGTATATGGAAGCCCTACAAGAAAGCTGGGATTACACGAAGGTGGGACAGGAGAACACCGCTCCCTTTACTACATTCACTGAAAAGCCCTGAGGCTTGTGCTCCGACATTCACCCACCAGCCCCAGAGGTGCCTACCCCACAGCGGATGCGCTCCGGCTGCACCACCATCAGGTTCCCAGGCGGAGTCTCCGGCGGCGGCAGGCTCTGCTGCTTCGAGTAGGGAAGGACCTTCTCGTCCTCAGTCTCAGTGTCAGTGACTGAGTCGCAGCCAGAATCTACGGCACAGAGAACACAGCTGAATGGAAAGAAAAGGAAGCAGAGCTGGGCATGTCCCACCCTCGTTAAAACCCCAAATGTTACCAAATAGGAAATGGCTCCAAACAAATACAGGCTGAAGGGAGTGACTCAGGAAATCATGAGAGAGGACCTCCTGGGGAAAAGTCAACCCCCATGGCGGCCACGAGGATAGGGTGACAGCAGGAAGATGATGGTGGAGAGAAAGGCCAAGACGTCTGGGGTGGGCTGCTGTCTGAGGCTGGCAGGTCTGGTCGCAAACAACCGACTTCTACAGGTGTTACCTCTTCTTGCAGGGCCGGCTTTGGTGACTGTGAGGAAAGAGGCCCCTTCTCCTCAAGGGGAGGGGTGTCAAGAATAGGCTGTCCACTTAAAGGTCGTCTTTTGAACATCAGGTAAATCCTGTGCTTTCCGGGAAGTCATTATTCCTCAAGGTCGTGGCTAGCCAGCCTACTCCCTCCAGGGCAGTGGTAAAAGGCAATCACTTTCAACAAACCTTAGCGTGTCACTAGGTCCCAAATCAGTATCACAGCCACACCCCTGCCATGGGAAGACAGGAGCATGCTCGGGTTTGGAGCAGGTGAGTAGGGGTATGCAGATAGAGCATGGCATGGAATGAGATGATGCCGAGATGGGGTAGATGCACCCTAACAGAGCGCTAAAGCACGGACTCTTAACCAGGGCTCAACAACTGATGGGGTGCCTGTGTGCGAGATTCTCTGTGTGTCTGTGTGTGTGCATGTGTGTGTGTTTGCCTAAACTTCCCTGGAGATAGTCCAGAGCTTCATCAGATCCTCAAAGAGGAACAAAATGGTTAAGAACGGCTGCGAGGAACAGGAAGGTCCATCTAGCCCGTTCCTCAGGCTTGTTCTTCTCCATTTCTAAACCACCGACAGAGCCAGCCAACTGTGCTAGGTGCTGCGAGAACACGAGCGTGAACCAAACACCCATCCTGCCTTCAGAGAGCCCATCTTCTAGAAGGGCTGGAGAGAGGTTAATTTGGCTGATTCCAGCAGGCTGGCCTCCCATGGAAGAGTGACATCTGTCCTGGGAGAAAGCTGGGATGGCAGATCAGGCCACC
The DNA here is from genome assembly GCF_029378745.1 of Bos indicus. NCBI lineage: Eukaryota > Metazoa > Chordata > Mammalia > Artiodactyla > Bovidae > Bos > Bos indicus. The sequence goes on from NC_091785.1 coordinate 17,883,577, forward strand.
AATATGTCCCCAAAGAAAGCTGTAACACAGGCTTGCTCTCTAGATCCCAGGTCATGCCAGGGGAGGGCTGTGCTCCCACCACCATGATGGCTGAGGTGCCAGAGCAGGTGTGGGGGACCAATCACCACCTTGTCCTAGGGCTATACCTGTGAGGCAAGGGTTTCTGGAACCTGCCCAGGCCAGGGGAGGGCCCAAGGCCTCCCAGATATGCCACTTAAAAGCTCCATAGCCTTGGGCAGGGGTCTGGTCCTGGAGCCTGACATGGGTTCTGACAGATGTCTACACACAGGTCCAGAGTGTGATGGACAGTGAGGCAGGTACTCCCGCCGCTTGGTCCCTCTCTGTGATCTCACCCAAGACGCACTAGTCCAGAAGGCGGGGCTGTGAGTGCAGCCTGGTCTCTGACCTTGTTAGCACAATGGGAATCCAGGCAGAAGTTAGTGCTGAGCCCTAAGGAGACAGATACTGTTTTTCACTCTGTGCCAGAGCCATAATCACCTCTATCTCTCCTTTCCTTTCAGGCCTACTGACTCCCCTCTCACTCAGTGCTAATGACCAATGCCCCTCGACCCCTTCACAAAGGCTAAGTGCAGTAGTCTTTCCACCTCCGTGCCATCTGAGTCAAATTAACGGAAGGCTGACATTTTCTTTGCTGGATCTGCCCTTCTCCACAACACTTTCTCCTTGAAAGTGAAAAGTGAAAGTCACTCAGTTGTGTCTGACTCTTTGCAACCCCATGAACTATATGATCCATGGAATTCTTGAGGCCAGAGTACTGGAGTGGGTAGCCTTTCCCTTCTCCACGGGATCTTCCCAACCAGGGAGGGATCGAACCCAGGTCTCCTGCATTGCAGGCAGATTCTTTACCAGCTGAGCCACAAGGGAAGCGCAAGAATACTGGCATGGGTGGCCTATCCCTGCTCCAGCGGATCTTCCTGACCCAGAAATTGAACTGGGGTCTCCTGCATTGCAGGCAGATTCTTTACCAACTGAGCTATGAGGGAAGCCCTTCTCCTTGACCGGTCACTATTAAAATGGCCAGGGCCCATCCCCATGAAAAGAGCTACACATGCTACCCAGGCACACTCCCACCTACGACGGGAACTTGTGAAAGAAAGAGCCAAAAAACCAGGGGCAATTCATATTCTTCCTGTTAATAACTATATAACACCACATCAAGCTTTAGTTTTGTGTCATCCGATGCCTAAACATCAGTTTTTCATTTCTGTGGTTCTTCCTGGATGAGAAAATAACCTCATTGACTTACAACATTCATCAGTCACTTAAAATGGCAAGAAACTCCCTGGATCTACTCATGGATCTAGAATTGTTTATATACTACCCTGAGTGGGTACCAACTTTTGCCAACTACCTATTCTAATTTACTGTACAGATATAATTGCCTTAGGATAGACTCACAGTACGGTCTATTGCTTCAAAAAAGAAAATCTCTTCATTTCTCCCTAATTACTGACCCAGTTAGTTGGCTAGCCAAAGAATTAAGGCTCTAAAAAATACAATCAAGAAAAGAATAGAGAAATAGAAATAAGCCAAACAAGACAGAGATGATAACAAATATGGAGAAAACGTTATAAACATACTGATGTGAAAACTTGTTGCTAATAGTTTTTTTTTTAATTTCAATACAATTTTTACAGAGAATATATAAACTATCAAAAATGTTTCAAAATAAGTAGAAAATTTGACTAAAACAATAATTACAAATTTTTCTGACTTTCAAATAAAATGTAAAGTCAGGCCACACACCCTCTCTGCACTGAATTTTAAATTGTAGTTGCCACAGTGTTTCCTATCTAGAAAAATTCCATTTATATAGGTTTTCTGTCTCCTACTAAAGTTTACAAAAACAATAAAGGATAGTCTTATTTTATATTAAATGTATAAAAAAAATTTAACAGAGCAATTAAATACAATAGACAACTCCCAAACCAAGTTTCATTCTCACAAAAACTTAATATGAGACAATCCCTTGCACTTTCTTTCCAACCCCACCCCTGCAGGATGGCTCCCACAAAGAAGGGCGGCGAGAAGAAAAAGGGCTGACCTGCCATCAACGGAGTGACCAAATAATACACTATCAACATTCACAAGCTCATCCTTGGAGCGGGTTCCAAGAAGTGTGCCCCTCGGGCACTCAGAGAAACCTAGAAATTTGCCATGAAGGAGATGGGAGCCCTAGGCGTGCACATTGACACAAGGCTCAACAGCCCTGTCTGGGCCAGCGGAATAAGGAATGCCCCATACCCTATTTGTGTGCACTTGTCAGAAGACATTCACCTAACAAACCATACATTGGTTACCTATGTGCCTGTCGCAGCTTTCAAAAATCTACAGTTAATGTGGATGAAAATTAACTGCTAATTGTCCAAAAGTTACTGAACCGCCAAAAAAATCAAAAACAAAAACACCTAAATATGTGATAAAGAAAGCACTAAAAATCAGTACAGAATAAAGAAAATGGTTGGTGAAAAGGATGACTCAGCAGGTGGTGCTGAAAAAATTTAGTTATATGGGATGGACATAGAGGGACAGAGAGACTGTTTAGAATCTTAAGTCTTATACACTCCAAAAGAAAATTTAGATGGATTATTGACGGAAATGAACAATAAAACAAATTTTAAAAAGATAAAAGTATATCAAAACATGGGCAAAAATTTTATCATTGTTTTGAGAGAAGACTTGTTTATCTTAAAAACAACTGTAAAATACAATTGAAACAAGCAATAGCATTGATGACATTAATTTAAAACTTAGGTAAACAAATTTAATTAAAAATAAAAGTGTAATGCTTTAGCAGCATTAGTCATAATAGTCAAAGGTGGAAACAACCCAAATTACCCATTCTTTGATGAACGGATTGACAAATTATTCACCACAGAAAAGAATAATAAAATACTAATACATGCTACAACATAGATGAATGTTGAAAACATTATGCTGAGTGAAAGAAGCCAGCCACAAAGATCACATATTACATGCTTTCAAACATATGTCCAGAATCATCACATCCATAAAAAGAGAAAATAGACTAGTAATTGCCTAGGGCTGGGGACTCTTGGGAAGGGGTGGGGAGGTTGGGAGATAACAGCTAAAGGGTGTGAAGTTTCTTTTTGAGGTGATGAAAATATTTTAGAATTGATTATAGTGACAGTTGAACTGGTCTGTGAAGATACCAAGAAGATCATAGAATTGTATACTATAAATGGGTAAATTGTTTGCTATGTGAATTATATATCAATAAAGCTGTTACCAAACATTCAACGGCAAACCACAAACTGGTTGAAAATTTGAAATAAATAGGCCAAGGGGACGATCTCTTTAATATATGAAGAGATCATAGAAATCTCTTTAAAAATACCTAAAGCCAAATAAGTAGATGATTCGCAAAGGAAGAAACAAAACTTACCTCCCCATTCAGAAAAATTAAATCATTCATTATCACTAATCATCATGGAAATGCAAGTAAAAATAATATACTGTTATTTCACCTTTTTCCAATTAGGAAATAGTCAAAGGTCAGGTAGGACAGGTACTTGTACTGGTTGATGAAGAAAGTATAAACTGGCACACTCTTTCTGGAAAGCCATGTGACCATATACAGAGAGAGAGAGCAAGTCTTTACAGTGTTCGTGTCTTTGACCACACAATTCTACTTCTAGAAATCTCTCTTAAGGTAGGAAAATAAATGTTCAAAATGTAGACAAAAATAATGAACCAAGATGTCTGCTAAATCATTCTTTGCATCTCTGAGAAACAAAGAACAACCTATCTGATAAAAGAATATTACAAGTATATTTCACTTTAAATATTATTTTAAGTAAAAGTTTATGACATGTTAAGCAAAAAAAGCAGAATGTAAAATCATACATCTCAGAGCATAAGATACCAGTTAAATAAAGGAAAGTGCATTTTAAAAGGTTGGAAGAGGACTGCCCCAGTGGTACAGTGGGTGGGAATCTGCCTGCCATTGCAGGGGACGCAGATTCAATCCCTGGTCCAGGAAGACTGATCCTCTGTCCATGGGATTTTCCAGGCAAGAGTACTGGTGTAGGTTGCCATTTCCTTCTCCAGGGGATCTTCCCGACCCAGGGAACGTACCCGGGTTTCATTGTAGGCAGACGCTTTTTACCGTCTGAGACACCAGGGAAGCCCTCCAGCTGGGATGGTGTGCCCCAACTACTGAGTCTGGCTGCAACGACTGAAGCCTGCATGTTGCGGAGCCTATGCTCTGCAGCAGGAGAAGCCGCCGCAATGATAAGCCCGCAGACTGCAACCAGAGAGTAGCCTCTGCTCTCTGCAACTAGAGAAAGCTCTCACACAGCAACAAAGACCCAGCGCAACCAAAAATTGAAAAAGAAAAAAAAAGTCAGAAGAAAAAAAAAAATGTGGATACTGTGGCTGATTCGTGCCAACGTATGACAAAAACCACCACAATAATTTAAAGTAATTAGCCTCCACTTAAATTAATTTTTTAAAAAAAGAAAATGTGTGGATAAACTGTGCATGACTCTTCCCTCCATCTTTTCTACCTTCCAACCATTCATACATTTTCATATTCTCCACAGTGAGAAAGCACTTTGATAATGGGGATAGATGAAGATGGGCAGAAAGAAAAATAGCAGCTAAGTCTTTTGACTAATCACTCCATCAGCTTGGCATCATTTATGATGAGATTGGTCCTAGTAGTACAGCACATGGCAGATATTCTCCAGTATTCAGGTCGGCCCTAGAAACAACTCCTTCTAGTAGATCTGTTCATTTAGTCAGCCGAAATGAACAAGCTGCTGGAGGCTAATTCATTTCAAGAAGTCAGGCAGGGTGCCATTCACTCTGCAGGGCAGTTCTGGTGGCGCCAATCGAGCATCACTTTCATTTCTTCAGCCACATTGGCCCTCTTCCCAGCCCACTGTGGACTGGGTCAGGGTCCAACCACTTCAGCAGATTCAGTTTCCTTTGAAGGAAATACCAACCCAGACAAAAGCACCATCAAAACCCACCTGAAAGAGTGAGATGCCACCAAAGTTTCCCACTTACACACGTAAATTCCTTTCACTCCCTCCCCACACTGACGATAATACTATCCTTACTGTCCTGAGACTCAAATAAATAAATGTTTGAGTGAAAACAAAACACTGAAAACCCCAAGGATCCTCCCCAGTTAAAGTATTATCAACACACCAATAGTATCCTTGTTCAATCGCTAAGTCATATCTGACTCTTTGCAACCCCATGGACTGCAGCATGCCAGGCTTCCCTGTCCTTCACTGTCTCCTGGAGTTTATGAACATCAACGTTTTGGGAATCAGTGAACTAAAATGTGTGAGAATAGGCTAATTTAATTCAGATGACCTTTTTATCCACTACTGCGGGCAAGAATCCCTTAGAAGAAAATGGACTAGCCTTTATAGTCAACAAAAGAGTCTGAAATGTAGTACTTTGATGCAGTCTCAAAAATGACAGAATTGATCTCAGTTCATTTCCAAGGCAAATCATTCAACACACAGTAATCCAGGTCTATGCCCCAACCACTAATGCCAAAGAAGTTGAAGTTGAACAGTTCTATGAAGACCACTAGACCTTCCAGAACTAACACCAAAAATAGTGTCCTTATTGCTTTAAAATTTAACAATATTCCTCTCAGCTTTTATGAGGCCTGGAGCAACTGTGGAAAAAGTATAGAAAAAGGCTTTGCGCATCTAGCTCATCTATAAAGGACCCATGTGGCAAAACACTCCTCGAATCCAGTGGCAGAAAGTCTGTGTCTCCGGAGAACTTGCCTGCTTTCTCTCATCAGCACAAGCTAACATGGTGTGTTTCATTTTCCGCCCTTGCTGCCAGGTAGCTGTTTCCATTCTGGTTTTTAACCACTGTTAACATTTTCATCCAGGTCTTGCTCTTGCCATCTTTCTTTTTTATATTGTGTTTAATTTTGGAGGTTGCTTCAGACATTTTGGGGATCTAGGTAGGGTGTGAATCAATGCTTCTCAAAACTGGTATCTGCCAAAAGTTCTCAGATACAGTCCTTACAATAATTAGTGCTTGGACTTTTCATTTAGATGACAGTGCCTTTAAACTGTGATGCAAAGACATTCCAGATTATCCAGGTGACCATATTATAAATGGTCCCCTGGTGGTCCAGTGGCTAAGATTCTGCATTCCCAATGCAAGGGGCTCCCTGGTCAGGGAACTAGGTCCCTCATGCCACAATTAAAGATCCTGCATGCCACAATGAAGGCCAAAGATCCCACATGCCGCAACTAGGATCTGGTACAAGCAAGAAACAAACATTAAAATAATAATAATAGTTGGGCCCAGCCACAGGATTGTGGTGCCCATGTGTATATGTGTGTGTGTGTAATCATTTTGCAGCTAGGTCATGCTAAGCTGACTGTCAGGGGCTAATGAGGAAAGAAGACGGGGGCAGGATGACGTGTACATGAGGGATTTGTACCAAGTGAACCCAAGGAGGTTTCCCCACATACCACTCCACAATGAATAATGCAGCAGGAAGTAAGTCCCCCAATAACACAGGGGAGCTGTACAAGGCCCTTTGACAGAATCAGCAAGCACCAGAGCTTCGTGTCACGTTCATGATGCTGTTTCAGAAAATGACCATGATCTATGCAAAACAAAGGTCATCAGTTTGCCCTGTATTTGTTCTACACATGTACTGTGTAAATCTGGTTCATTTGTTTTGCTTTTGGAGTTGGGAAAGAACAATAAGCATTAGGAGTTGAATATGTTTATACATATTTGAACAACATCAAAATAACTTATCACACTAAAGGTTCATAATTTTTTTGTCCTTTACAAGGGAGTCTAAATAGTTATTTAACATTATTTGAGTCTAAAGGAACTATTAATTTTAAATGAATTGAGTGTGTGTATGTATTTGGATCTGGGGCTTTCCTGGTGGCTCAGATGGTAAAGCATCTGCCTGCAATGCAGGAGACTGGGTTTCGAACCCTGGGTCGGGAAGATCCTCTAGAGAAGGGAATAGCTCCCCACTCCAGTATTCTTGCCTGGAGAATTCCATAGACAGAGGAGCCTGGCAGGCTACAGTTCAAAGGATCGCGAAGAGTTGGACATGACTGAGCGACTAACACTTTCACTTTCACTTTATGTACTTGGAGTCACACCAAGCCACCTGGACAATCTCATACTAGGTAAGAAGGCTGGTGACTATTACTAATATTGATAACAATAAAAGTTACCATTTATTCAATATTTTAATAAGAGGGCTTGGTGACAGACTCAATATTACTAACAATGATAACAATAAAAGTTATCATTCATTGAATATTGTGGTGACTGCCTTACTAGACAATCTCATTTAATTCTTACATCCACCCTGTGAGATAGAAATCAACAACCTATTCCTATTTTATAGATGGAAACACTGTGCCTGAAGGATTGAAGTAACCCAGGCCAGGCTGTGCCACAGGCAAGCAAGGGGCAGCGTGGGAATTTGCCCCGAGGCGACTGTGCCCTGCCTTCTCTGTGGATGTGGATGACGGCAGGAAGAGCATCGCTCATTATTCCCGGTCTGAGGTTCTCACTGTAGCTCAAGAGACATGACATGGGCTTTTGTTCACCAACAGCTGGTGGTCCTGCCCTGTTCTGAACGATGCTGCCTTGGTTAGGTGTGTCATGACCCACCACCAGGGCAAACAGGCACATCCGAAGGATAGAGTTTAAGTCAGAAGACACTGAATTCCAGCAGGACCAGTCAGAGTTCCGTGTGCTCCAGGGGCCTCTGCCCGAAGCTGCATGGTCTCAGTTTCCAAACAAGTTTTCAGACCACAGGGCTGACTGCTTCTTCCCTGTACATTGTCTAGCACGCCATCGGGACAATTTTTTAATAGTCTGAGGGACAGGAAGGGTAAGGACGGCCAGAGAATGATGTTTGCTGATCTTGAAACATTTTCTCCTTACCCCGTTCCCAGAATATACAGGCTCACTTCTCTTGTAAGAGAATGCTAAGCTTTGGGGAAAGTACCATAGACAGGTGGTTGTCGTTTGGTCAATAAGTGTGTCTGACTCTGCGACCCCATGGACTGTTGCTGCCAGACTCCTCTGTCCATGGGATTTCCGAGGCAAGAATATTGGAGTAGGTTGCCATTTCCTTCTCCAGGGGGTCTTCCCGACCCAGGGATCAAACCTATATCTCCTGCATTGGCAGCAAGTTCATTTACCACTGAGCCATCAGAGAAACCCCACCATAAACAAATACCATTCTTCAAAACGACCACAAATGCCATTGTTGAGCATCTACTATAGGCCAGGAACCAGGCAAAACCCTTGACATAAATGATTCTATTTGATCACAACTGATAGATTAGAATAATTCTGCCCATTTCACAGATGAAAAATGAGGGCACCAAAATTGAAATAAATTGTCCAAGTCACACAGTGTGTGCTGTATAGAAAGGTAACCCCCAGATCCACACTCTCATGCACTATGATAGTGTTTCCCACACGGGGGACCATGTGACAAGTACACAGGAGATGATTTCAAAGTGTACAGCAAACATGCGCTGACAGTGAGCCACATGTAAGAAAGCAGTCCCCTGTCAACCCTTTCAGTCTCACTCATATCAAGAAGAAAGGCTCAATTTGGTAAGAGGATGCCTTTAACTTCTCCTTAACATGCTTACCTCCCTCTGAACCACGGAGAAAACAAGGCACTAAGCCCATAGGCTTCTGCAGGCATTAGTGTCTAGTAGAATTTAGTACCACTGTTCTGTTTTTATTGTCTTTATGTTTATAGTTACCATGTTTCTATCCAGAGATATTGGTTTTTAATTTACAGCAGCAAACTTTCCTTTTAAAAATAAATTTATTTACATGAAAAAACAGGAATTGACTTAAAGTATTGTTAAAAGTACCATGGAAAAATCTGGAAATAAATACTAGTAATGGCTGCGCATTGTGAATGTAATTAATGCTGCCAAATTGTAATTTAAAATTGGTTAAAATGGCAAATATTATGTTATATATATTGTCACAATTTTTTAAAAACTTGATAATGCAATATACCCCCAAATCACTGAATTGCACACTCTGTATGGATAAATTCATAGAAGGCAATGGCACTCCACCCCAGTACTCTTGCCTGGAAAATCCCATGGATGGAGGAGCCTGGTGGGCTACAGCCCATGGGGTTGCGAAGAGTCGGACACGACTGAGGGACTTCACTTTCACTTTTCACCTTCACGCATTAGAGAAGGAAATGGCAACCCACTCCAGTGTTCTTGCCTGGAGAATCCCTGGGACGGGGGAGCCTAGTGGGCTGCCGTCTATGGGGTCACACAGAGTTGGACACAACTGAAGTGACTTAGCAGCAGCAGCTTTCATTTTGTCAAATTAAATTTGACAAATTAAATTAGAACAAGGTAAAGCAAAGCTGGGAAAGCAGGAAAAAGGCCTGTAGCATTAACATGCCAAATTATTTTCTCCAAGTTTTAGATGACAAGGAAAAAGAAAGTGAACAAAGAAGGAAACTAAGGAGATAAATTTCAATTGAGAATTAAGAGCTTTCTACCAATTGAGCTGAAAATGGGATGAAATAGAAGTGGTCATCGGGGCCAGTCAGGGGCTCATGGGTGTCTCTAGGCTGATTTGAAGTAGGATACCATCATTTTGCGCTCAGGATTCTACTGTGTCTGATGAAAGAAAGAGTGAAGAAGATTCAAAGTTTTTTCAGTTCAGTTTACTTTAGTAGCTCAGTCGTGTCTGATTCTTTGCGACCCCATGAACCGCAGCATGTGGTTCCTGTCCATCACCAACTCCCAGAGTCCACAGAAACCCATGTCCACTGAGTCGGTAATGCTATCCAACCATCTCATCCTCTGTCGTCCCCTTCTCCTCCTGCCTTCAATCTTTCCCAGCATCAGGGTCTTTTCAAATGAGTCAGCTCTTTGCATCAGGTGACCAAAGTATTGGAGTTTCAGCTTCAAAATCAGTCCTACCAATGAACACCCAGGACTGATCTCCTTTAGGATGGACTGGTTGGATCTCCTTGCAGTCCAAGGGACTCTCAAGAGTCTTCTCCAACACCACAGTTCAAAAGCATCAATTCTTCGGCGCTCAGCTTTCTTTATAGTCCAACTCTCACATCCATACACGACCACTGGAAAAACTATAGCCTTGACTAGACAAGACAAAGGTTCTTGGAAGAAAGCAAAAATCAATAGTCAAACAACCTAGGCAGCGTGGCCCATGAAGGAAAAGGAGCCATGTTCCCTCTGCATTTGTATCCCAGGTCAGGGCCCAAATTTAACCACCACACAGATGGGGCAGAGGTCTAGAGAGTTGTCTGAGGTCTGGACAAACTTCCAGAGACTTCTCCATTCAGGATGAAATTTCTCAGCTGTTCTGACACTCATCCATCGTATCTAAACCATGATGATGAAATCACAAAACAACTATTTCTCAAAGTCCAACATACAATGTTCTGAAGCCTGAACTTCCTAATCACCAAGTAAGTATCCACTGAATATGCATGGCAAGGATGCCACAGGGGATCCCAAGGGTGCACCTGGAGAGCATCAGCCTTAAGGAGATGGCAGCTGAACTGGAAGATAAGGCTTCACATGAAACAGCTGAGAGAACTATGTGACACCAGGAAGCATTATGAGACCATAAATACAACTAAATAAAGTGAGCTGTATTTCCAGCTATTTATAAAAGTGCTGGCACATGAAAAAACATACCAGAAGTTTAGAGAAGTTGAGAAAAACCTCCTGAAGGATGAAGAAGTTAGTTTACTTTAACCAAAGCAAATAGCATTTGGGTGCTGGGATTACCCTTTTGATGAAAAAAGCATATTTTCCATTTAAATTAATAAAATAACTAGTAATTTATTCCTTTATTCCTTCAACAAACATCCAATGCCTTTCAATGAAAAACAAATATTCAAACCCTAGCCTAGGCCTTCCAGGAAATGTCACAGTGAGAACATTTCCGCTTCACTGAAAGTGGAGGGACCACAGAGGAGAGAAACTGGTTCTCTCCATCTTCCAGAGACAGAAGAGAACAGGAATAACTTCAAATGGACAAGCAGGGATTTATAAAACACATTTTATGGCCACTAGAGGATCAAAGAAGGGTCTCCCCAAAGATGTGACAAGTAGGGCCTTGAAAGGCACAGGGAACGCGGACATGGGGCTGGAAAGACTATCCTGGCAGAGGCAAAGGCAAGCTTAAGGAAACAAAGGCACAAGAGCAAATGATGTGCGTGGGCCGCAGGAAGCAAGGGCGAGAGGCACCTTCCGTACGATGTGCGGAGGGAGGCTGATGGGAGAGAGGAGGACAGGAAAGGAATCCCAAATGCCATGTTAGGGGTTTGGTCTGCACAATGAAAACCTGTCAGCAAACAGTATTCATGAGAAAAGGAAATTCTGTAAAATACAGATTAACACCATAGGTTTTTTTGTTTTGTTTTATGTTTTAGCTGTGCCATGTGGCTTGTAGGATTTTAGTTTCCCAACCAGGAATGAACCCAGGCCCACTGTAGCGGAAGTGCAGAGCTCTAACCATTGCACTGTTAGGGAATTCCCAAACCCGAAGTTTAAGAATTTTCTTTGCTTGTTTTTGAAATAATTCCAGACACACAAGCAGAGCATGTCAGCTCGTTTCTAAATCTTACTCAGAATGGAGAAGTCGAGCAGCTGACCACCCATCACACCTTGAGCAAGCAGTGCCTTTAAATCTGTGAAACAACATGAGCCTGTCTAACAAAGTGTTACCAAGCCAACATCCTGCTCTACCTGCCTGCGTGAGCAAATAAGATGCTATAATTAACCCAGTGTCTGAAAGCATACCACAGGCACAGTTCACAAAATGCTTAGAAAAATGCTTCTTGAGTAGACAAAACACTTCTCCTACTGTTTATCTTGTTTACACTAGCTATAAGCTTAAAGAAATCAGTGTCATTGCTAGTGGTATGTCCTTAGTACAAAGAGAGACCTCAATCCTGGCCTTGTCCCCAGATTCCAAATGTGGGGATCCCAATGAAGGAGCTTCCGTTCCACTGCAAAAGCGTGTGGGTTCTCGGGGGGAGGTGAGAGGGACTCAGATCTTGAGTTTCAACAACCCCACCTTTTTGCAGCTTCCTGACAAACATCAAGACTGCTTTTTCGTTTTAGTCATCACCCATGGGTCTTTCTTCTCCATTTTTCACCCACCTCGGTTAATAGGTATCAAATTTCCCGTCCAACTAACCGTTTTCACTTAAAAAGCCCCAAACATAGTAAGTATACCCAGCCAGCAAGTCACCAGCTACCCCCTTAAGTCATACACAGTCATGAATCAGAACGATGTTAAGACTCAGTAAGACCACAGGTCTTACTGGCATGGCTGGGGTATGGGGAGGAGGTGATGATTATTTAGTGGTGCCAGTGTGAATTCATTACAGTGACATCAATCGTTGTCCTTGTCATCTTCATCATCATCATCCTCATGATGCCAAAAAGGTAAGGCAGAGAGAGCCCTATGGACAGAGCCGTGACCCAGACTTTAAATGAACCCATGGCGGCCTCTCTACCTCCCTGGAAATAAGGAGAAAGAAGTAGAAAGGAGAAGGAGGGATGGATCTGCTCCTCCTGTAAGTCCACACTGACTTCCTGAGGCAGTCGATGCTGCTGATCTTCCCCGCACAGGCTGGCTCACCTGTCACATCCGACCTGCTCTGCCATCCAGTGGTCCGTGCTAGCTGCAGATTCCCTAGGCTGCCGGGTTTCACCACACATCGATGGCGTCCCAGCACTTGGCAGAGGGTTCTGGATCAGCAATCTACTGTACATCAACCCCAGTCTTTTCCAGCTCACACAGACAAGCAATCATTTTTCTTTCATTCACCAGGCAATTCCCCAGGCCCTCCTCAAGGTCCTCAAAGTTCAGGAAAAGAGGACAGGGCTAAGACCTTTACGCAGCCCCACCTAGCTGCTCTAAGTGAGCTATTCAAAGTGTCAGTTTAGCGGAGCTTTAAAGCAAAGGATGATGGTTCTTCCCGTCCCCTCCCCAACTCACCCCACTTGCTCTTCAGCTTGAGTAAAAATAGCCCCACAGCTGAGGCTGCCATGACAACCGATGAAAGTGTGGGCTCACCCTTGTCCACCGATGATAAAAATCTGCCTGCAGCCTTCCCACCCATCCAGCTGGGGTTGGGGCCCTCCAGCCCTCTCCCGAGTTCAACCTTCAGGAAAAACTTCTGTGAGTGCCAGAGCCAAGTCGCTCCATACTCAACTGAGAAGCCGAGGGATATTTGGAGCTCTTGCACCACCCAGTACCTCAGAACTTTTTAATGTGTTTTCGTTTGTTTCTTTCAGTATCCCCAGGCACATATGACAGATATGACCACCTCCCTTTTGCAGATGGATAACTGGAGGAATAGGGACATGAACTGATGTCAATGCCCTCCGTCATTAGCTTCTGGATTAATGGTAGAACCCCATTAAGAATTCAAGGCTCCCATCTCCACTCCAGTTCCAAGATCAAATGAACAGCTGCACTTGGGAAACACAGTGCCAGTGGGGAAATCATTTCCTCGTATGAGCTGCTTTCTGGCCATAGGCTGAAGTGCCCTCAACCAGTCTCTGGGATAAATCTGGAAAGGGTTGGGGGGAAAAATCTGCTGCCCCACCGTTGGAACCAGGTTCCATAGAAACCCATTCTATCCTGAACCCATGATCTTTGGGGCTGCTTCAGTGAGTGGGGCTGCTCACTGGCCAAGTTTATCAAGAGCCTTAAGATGCACTGTCCATAACTACATTTCAAAGGCCACCACTAGGGAGAAAGTTCTCCACCAGGGCTCTCAGGGCTGGAGGCCAGCAGGCCCCTGTTTCATCGTTCAGGAAACCCCAGTGTTGCTAACAAAGCAGGGGCTACCACAGCCCCCCATGAAAGCTTCCTCTTTCTTCATCTCTTTCCAACACTTATAAACGTGCTTCCTTTCTCTATGTAAATTTCGTTCAAATGGCATGACACAGGTTTGTAATCAGGCCATTAATAACTAGCTTTTAAACAGCTTCTTCTTGGTTTCCTGGTTCAGGAATCAATTCTAATCTAAGCAGACACTGATATCTGGATTTGCTGGTATGAGGACAGACAAATGGGCTTTGTTTGGGGCAGACCATGACAATGCAGTTCATTTTCCCCCAGCCAAGAACTGAGGCTGAAGGCAACTCTTGATAGCAGAACCAAGCTTAAGAAATTGTAAAGAAAATTCCTCGTTCGTCTGTCTGCCGCTCAGTCGTCACACTTCTAGGAAAGGCCAAGTGGGCATTTACCTTCCCCCACTTTTGCAGATCTTTAGCATTCTGACCAGCTGAAACTATGAAACTGGACTGGTCAGTTTCACTTTCCATTTCCGGAATGGGTAACTTTCTGTCACTCTTTACCCTGAGATGTTGTATCTGGGTTCCAAGTACAGTCAAGCTAGGATGGGAGCATGCTCTCTTCGGTGATTGGCTTAAAAAATACAGAACAAGATGGCATCCAAATCAGCTTAAATAATTGTGGGCCAAAATGAAAATTTCTTTAACACAGGAGCTGCTGACTGCCCCCCAATAATTAAAATCTGGGCTATGAGGGGCAAAGCTCTAAAGATTCGGTATAATATCTTCTAGCAACATAAATGCAATGACTGAGGAGCTCTGGAAGAGATAAGAGTCAAAGAGGGAGGCCTGGATTCAAGTCCCCTCTCCCAAGTCACAGAGTATCATAACTTTTCAAAGCTTCAATATCATTTTCTTTAAAATGGGAATATTCACACCTGCCTGGTCTGCTGTACAGGGTTACTGGGATGAAGTGATAAACGAAGCCCTTTGAAAACTGAAAAGTACTAGACAAAGTTAAGTATTTGTTATTAGTCATTTAACGAGTGGCAGTTCCTATGAAATGATTCTCTGTGTGGAAGTGAGCATACAGTAGTGCAGGGCTAGCCAGTCATACGTGACCCAGGAAGTGACTGTCAGGCAACCCAGGGATGCTCTGGGTAACCATGGAGACAGACACCAGCAGAGATCCTCCTACCTCCAGGCAGGCAGGAACAGCAAGCCTTGATTATCCACAATGAGCAGGCATCTGCACCCACCAGACTGCTCAGCAGATCACTGTGGCAGCTGATATGGATTTTTAAAGGGGAAACTGAGCTGCTTTGGGCTTAGGGTTCGGTCACAATAGAAGCCTGCCTTCCCCGGGCACAATCACACTCTCTAAGAGGTGGCATGGCGAGGGGTAGCATGGCACAGCAGTGAGTGTGAGGACTCTATGCATTCAAACTCTAACTCTGTCACTTAATTCCCTGTGCCTCAGTTTCCCCCATGTGCAAATGGCGACGATAATACCACCTGCCTCACTCAATAGCGTGCAGTGAGCTGATTCATATGCAACACTTAAAGGAGCACCTGAGGAAGAGTAAGTACTGAAGAGTGATCAGCAATCAGAGTCGTTTGTTTGTCAACCAAATTGTTCTTCCACTGGACTGTGATTTCTTTGAGGGCAAATTCCCTGACATTTATCTCTGGATCCCCAGGGTCTAGAAATCACAGTGAGAAATCAATAAATGCTTCTTGTGTGAATGGATGAATTGATGAAAGACATACGACCAACCACCTTAGTGCCAGAGGGGAGAAAATGCAAACAGGGAGGACCACTGCACGGCCTCAAGCCTTTTAGTGTGGAATTTAAAGACAAACAGGAAACTGTCTAATCCCCAGTTTACATTGGCAGGCTGAACCAAGCTGTCCTCAACATTTGGTGTGGTACACTGTGTCAGTCTTCTGAGAAACAAACACTTAAATGGGATTAAATATGCAAGGATTTTACTAGAGAAAGTGCCTGCAGCAGAAAAGGAGGAGGGAGGCTGGGAGAAACACCAGATGGTCTGAGCCTGAATGAAGAACAGCAGGAAGGAAGGATGGGTGGAAGCATTCTAGAAAGTTCCACAAGCTGAGGCTGGCTATTGGAGGAATCCTGTGCTGTCTGGGAGCCAGTCTGCTGCGGCATCCCCATCATGTGGTCATTGGCTGGGAACAGCCAGTGGGAAGCAGGGCCTTGGTCAAACACCATGATGGATTCAGAGCGCAGGCCTGAGGCCCCTGGTCAGTTGCACTCCTAGAGCTGGAGGTCTGCCAGGTGCATTCTCATGGCCATCACGTGGTAGCCCTTAAGAGCACGGGGATTTGGTGCTCTTGCCAATCGAAGGTGAATCCTCGCTTTTACTGGCTGGCTACCTTAAACGAGTAACTCAACCCCTCCATGCCTCATTTTCCTTATTTGTAAAATGAAAATTACAATTTCAGCCTCTTAGGATTGTTATTACTGAGCACTGTGCCTACACATATTAAGTGCTCAATAAAAAGGCAGCTGTCCTTTCCTTGACCATTATTATTACTAACCATGAAGTACTTCTATTAGCAATTAGGATATGAGAACAGCATGAATTTGAGTTTCATGAGTCTATGTAAGCCTTAAAACCATGGTTTGGCGTGATCTCAATCCAAACAAGCAAACCAGTTTGTCTACAAATGAAAGGTCATAGGGACTTTTCTAGTTTGGCTATTTCCTGAAGGGGAAGGGTAGGTCTTGTGCCAGAATCCACCTACAGCCACAAATCCCTCCGCTTTCTTCCACTGGTTGCACTTCACCTGCAGTGTCCTTGGCCCATCCCCTGCCAGCTGTCCACCTTTGAAGGAAACCACCATTTGCACACTTTCCCCCCAAGAACAGGCTCTGAGAGGCATGACCCTGCTATGCTGTATGTTCTGAGCACCTGTGTGGGACTCCTTGCTTGCCTTTGTGACCTTAATTCTTTCTTTAAAACCTTGGCTGACTTTCTGGCAGTGGTCACTGCTGGCCGCTGCTGGCTTCTGGCCACTCCATCTGACTGGAGTCCACAGTGTCCCCTTGCTGGACTGGCTCTGACCCGAGGCAGTCACAGCGTTCATGGCCTCAGTTCAGTGGGCTTGAGCCTCTCCCCGGCCTGGCAGACTCTGTGCCATGTGGCAGTAACAACTAAGAACCCACAAAAAGGAGCCCCCAAACTGAAAACCACAGTCTGATCCCTTCCACTGCCACCTCACAGGCTTTTTCTCTAACCTCCACTTCCCAGAGGGTCACCAAAAACATGCTGGGTTTTCTGGGTTTCGCTTGTTTTTCTTTTTTTAATCTTTGAAGGAATGACCTTCAGTTGTTTTTTTAAACTGAAAAGAGTCAAAATCAAACTAAAGATTATTGATTTTGTTTAATAATTAACCTCTTAACAGAGCTGATCAAACTGTTTCTTCCAGAATGATATTCTCCATTTTTCAGGGACTTTTTCAGGGAATTTTAAGCTTCCGGTTTGGAGCTGGAATCCAATGCTTGAGCTGCTATGTGTCAGCCTGAGGTCAGAGTTAAGGGCAGGAAGTTAAGAAACCGGTTGAGTGCCCACAACCAGGCTGAGCAGGCTTTCCCATCTGAGAGAACATGAGGTTTCTCAGAAGTGGAGGTAAAGCCTCAGAGCAGTAACCATGCTGGCCATTGTACACACAACCAACAAAAGCACCAAGCCCATCTCTGAACTTGGCTTCTTCTTCTCCTCTGGTTATTCAATCAGAGCTGGGAAAGCACTGGCCACCAGATATGCCCAGTGCCCAGGACAGAGAGCTGCCACCACCAGGGAGGTGACACTGGTTGGACAGTCTTCTGGCCGCATTACACAGGAAAATATCCACAAGCTTTGTAATTAGCCTCTTCATACCACTTGGCCTCTTGTTCACATTGATCCCTCTCACTAACTGGAAAATCAATCAGATTTGGTTTCCCTGCAAATCCAAATTCTTAAAACATGATCCCCTGAAGTAAAACCTGGACATTCTCACACTCCCACCTTCAGATCAGTGATTCATTAACCACCGGGCCCCCAGGGAGTCACATCCCTGCTCACAGAGTGCCTCCTCTGTGCTAAGGTAGAGTGGACAATACAGTTGTATTTTGGGTTCTCTGTCCAGCCTTGACCTCTGTGAGTGACACCACACCAGCCTCCCCAACTACATTCTCAGCTTCTGTGAAATTTCTCCCTTTCTGTCAGAGTCATGAGCATGAGGGCAAATATAGTTTTCATTACTATTTTATGTTTAATTACAGAAACCACTAGAAACCTAATCAATATTGGGACCAGTATTAAGAAAAATCTATTTCGGTGATTCACGTCTTTGGAGGGGAGAGAGGAGTGTTTGCAAATGTGATGGATTAGGATGGAGAAGCTGTATAGCTTGTAAAGCACAGTCAATATTCTATTATGTTTAAAATTTTTAAACTATAATTTTGTAATATGAACTATGGAAGGGGGATGTTTATCGAAAGAGACCATGAGTTATTATAAAATGGGAGGAAAACTGCATCCCTGTAAACCCGGCAATGTTTTGTCTACTTCTTCCCCTCTCCCAGCCTCTGGGCCCCTCCCACTAAGAGCCCACAGTCCACAGAACCTTGTCTTGCTCACTTTTCCTCTCTATATTGCAGCCCTTTGCATGCTGTGTTTTGCAAACCCAGCAGTCACAATATGGTTTATTTCCCTTTTGGTTAGGGTTCAGCAACCTTCCAAAAGTGGACAGCCCAGACACAGACTCCTGTAGGCAAAGAGGACCGTGGCTCACTCACATGACGCAGCCAAGGAGCACCTGGAAGGCTCTCATGCACAAAACCTCCCCCACCTCCACATTCGACTAATAAAAGTCTCATCTGAGCTACCCTGGAGATAATGCAAATGCCCCGGGGAAAAGTTCAGCTTCATGGTCACTCACACCTTAGTAAGAATTATTTTTGAATCTTAGATCATCAGAGTTTGAACGACACTTGAGAATCATTTAGAGCAAAATTCCACTCAATAAAGGCTTTTTAAAGAAAATCATAGTCAATCTCTATTTGAATAGTTAACAGTAACAAAAGTTCCCTTCTTGAAAGGGTCTAACTCCACTGATGGGCATTTGGAATTTTGTGTGAAAACTCATCCTTATCTTCAGCCCAACTCTGTAGAATCTATTAAGATGGTTTTGCTGCAAGTAAAGGGAATTCCAACTCAAGATGCCTTAAACAATAAGGACATTTATCTCTCAGAATAGCAAGTCCAACAGTGGGGAGTTTGGGGGTGACAGACATAGGGATTCAGTAACATCCTCAAAATTTCATGCAAAGATGGGCACAATAAAGGACAGAAACAGTATGGACCTAATAGAAGCAGAAGATTTTAAGAAGAGGTGTAGTCATGTATGGGTGTGAGAGTTGGACCATAAAGAAGGCTGAGCGCTGAAGAAGTGATGCTTTTGAACTGTGGTGTTGGAGAAGACTCTTGAGAGTCCCTTGGATTGCAAGGAGATCAAACCAGTCAATCCTAAAGGAAATTAGTCCTGAGTAATCACTGGAAGGAAGGATGCTAAAACTGAAGCTCTGATACTTTGGCCACCTGATTTGAAGAACTGACTCATTGGGAAAGACCCTGATGCTGGGAAAGATTGAAGGCAGGAGGAGAACGGGATGACAAAGAATGAGATGGTTGGATGGCATCACCGACTCAATGGACATGAGTTTGAGCAAGCTCCAGGAGATGGTGATAGACAGGGAGGCCTTGCGTGCTGCAGTCCAAGGGTTGTAAAGAGTCAGACTCAACTGAGCAACTGAAAAACAACATCCTCAAGGCCCCAGGTCCTTTCCATTTCTCTAGTCTATCATCTTCAGCTTGAGCTTCATTCTCAGGTTGGTAGCAAGATGGCTGTGGCAGTTGCAGATTCACTTGCACCAGAAGAAAAAGAGAAAAGTATTCCCCCAAGCATGGAATATGGAGAAGGCGATGGCACCCCACTCCAGTATTCTTGCCTGGAAAACCCCATGGATGGAGGAGCCTGGTAGGCTGCAGTCCATGGGGTCTTGAAGAGTAGGACACGACTGAGCGACTTCACTTTCACTTTTCACTTTCATGCATTGGAGAAGGAAATGGCAACCCACTCCAGTGTTCTTGCCTGGAGAATCCCAGGGACGGGGGAGCCTGGTGGGCTGCCGTCTCTGGGGTCGCACAGAGTCAGACACGACTGAAGCGACTTAGCAGCAGTAGCAGCAGCAAGCATGGAATATAAACTCTTCTTGTCACTCTGTTTCAGCTTCTACTATATGCACAATAACTGTCACCAAGGGGATGCCATGTACTCATTGGCTCCACTCACCATCCAGCATGGAAAGGATGTTAGAACTTCCACTGTAACTCCACCATCCCTACCTCCTAGAAACAACCACCTCAAATAGAGTTTTCCTTTCCCCTACAATTCAGAACACAGCCTCAGCCCTTTCCACAAAACCATGGTTCATACATATTTCCAAACTCCCTGGTTGTCCTTCTGTGTACATAATCTAGTTGGTCCATTTCCTCCTAAACAGGTGTCATCCAGAATGAAACACTTTTCTAGGTAGAATAGAGTGAAATTACAATATTTCACAACTGGGGAGCTATCTTTTTATTAATGTAGCTTAGTTTTGTAATAGCTTTCGGTGGCAAGATCATACTATTGCTCCTTATCAATCAAGTAGTCAACCTTAACCTACACTTCATCTTTACAAGTGAATGCCACACCGGATTTCTAATCTGTTGCACAAACTGAGTTCTTTTATGACATCAGAATAGAACGTAGGATCATCCCCACTGAACTAGATCAAGATAATTTTGAATGATGCTTCTGCCACTCAAGTGGCGCTAATGGTAAAGAACCCACCTGCCAGTGTAGACATAGATATGTGGGTTTGATACCTGGGTCAGGAAGACCCCCTGGAGGAGGACATGGCAACCCACTCCAGTATTGTTGCTTAGAAAATCTCATGGACCGGGGAGCCTGGAGGGCTACAGTCCATAGAGTTGCAAAGAGTTGGACATGACTGAAATAACTTAGCATACACGCACTCAATGTAATAACTATCTAGCCACCTATAAATGTTATCCATCTATTAATATAAATCTGTATTAGTTTGCTAGCATTGCCATAACAAAATAACACAGACTAGGTGGCTTAAACAAGAGAAATCTATTTCCTCACAGTTCTGGAGGCTAAATCCAAAATCAATATATCAGCAGGTCTGCTTTCTGGAAAGGAAATCTAAGACCAGAGTCTGGTACTCCACTAGATAATCCTTTAAAAAAGGCCGTTAATGGACAGCCTAATCTAATTACCTTCTCTGGTTCAGCTGACATCAGTCACTTTGGAGAGGACATCTGGACTATATCAAGGAGAGTTTTAGAGAGAAAGATTGTTCTGGAACCTGGGGCATTTCTACTAGAGTGTTTCCACAGTCGGAGTGCATGACTTTGGACATGAAGGTGCTGAATCAAGGGCCTGCTGAGCAGTGAGTTGTATGGAGATTGGAGGGAAAAGAGCTACAAGGTTATCAAAAGGCAAGTTCAGTTACTTCCCAATTTTACTTAGGACATAAGTAGTGGAAAATGAAGTTGAGACACTGACAATTACCCTGAGTGTCCATAGCATGGGCTTCCCTGGTGGCTCAGTGGTAAAGAATCTGCCTGGGCAGGAGGTGAGGATTCAGTAACCGGTCCAGGAAGTTCCCTTGGAGAAGAAAATGACAACCCACTCCAGGATTCTTGCTGGGACAATCCCATGGACAGAGGAGCCTGCCGGGCTATAGTCCATGGGGTCACAAAGAGTCCGACACGACTTAGCAACTGAGTTTGAGCTTTTTTTGACCTTTTTGTCCATAGCATAGATTGGCCATGCCTGTCTTCACTACTCTGGTCTGTAATTAGTCAGGTGGGCAGCAACAACTTGGTATTCTGCCTAGGGACTTGAAGACCCCTGTCTCTATAGACATGATGAATAGAAAGCAATTGCTAGGCTTTCTCACTGTAACCCTCTTTAAAAAACATACACACAAATATGAATAATAAATAAGTATATTTATTATACCTAAATATTAAGTATACTTATTATTGTGTGTACTATTAGAGCAACTACACATAAATACAAAAGAATTAAGTAGGTAGCAATAAAGAGTAAGAGTAAACAAATACCTATTTGTATAATAATTTGCTCCGTTACTTACTGATTCTTAACTATTCCTTCTTAGATTAAATCCATTAATTTAAGAGGCAAAAGCCTACTCTCTAGGTAGATTTACAGCTCTAGTGCCTGAAGCTGTAGGGTAACATAATGTTATTAACCCCTCTGGCCAGGTGTTTGCTTGTTTTTCCTTCCTATTGATTTGAGCAAGCACTCAAAAGATGGGGAGTAGAGACTAGAGGGTCTGCAGAGGACATTCAGCCCAGCTCCTACATCCAATGCTTGAATTGCTTTCCTACAACCAAATGCCTATTTCAAACTAATGAAACTGGCACATGCGAGTTCATCTTTGCAAGAGCTGCCTCTTCTATGAGGAAGCACTCTGGTCTTCATTTTCCTCAAGGAAGAAATTGTCAAGGGAGAAAAGCACCATTTTTCATTCCCTGCTCTAACTTGTACTGCCTTAGTCACCACTACATGGTTAGTATGTGCTGACATGATACCTGGGTGGGGAGAGAGCTGTGTGACCCCATTCTTCTTTTTTCCTTTTTGTCTCATTAATAGATGCTTTTTAGCCACTTCACCAACTGACACCAAGTCTTGCCTCTGGTCTCTAATCAAAACCTTAGCAGGGTTTTATATAAACTGAAATTTACATTCAACCATCACCATAGCAACCACCACAGAGAATTAAATACAACTTTTCCCACTCTGATATCATCTACTTTTTTTAAGAGCTGTTTTTCTTTTCAGTTGCAAATCCAAGCTATTCAGAAGATAACCATTAAAAATCTATTTTGAAAACTGCATTTAAAAAGATTGTAACAAGGTTCTAAAAACAGCCATTTGAAGTGGATTTCAGACACTTAGCACCATACACTTTCTCCCTCAACTGGTGGCTGTACATTGCTGAAGTCTCAAGGGTTTGCCTCTGCACTGAGAACTGTTAAAATCAAAACAAGGCTTCACTTATAATTGTGACAACCATCTCATAAAAAGTGCCCCAAGATGATGACCCTGAGCTAAGGCAGAAAATTCTGCTAATTTCAAAATGGATTTGCATCATGTTGAAAAAAATTTTTTTTTTTTACTAAAACAAGGTTTTGGTTTGAATATTCAATGTGCAGTCAGCAAATCTGAAATTTTCAGGATTCACCTGTTGACTGAAGAGGAGATATTCAATTGTGGGTGTGGCTCAGGGCCATGTGGAAATATGCAAAGGTAATGGAGAGTAAACTAGAGATAAAAAAGGATAAATATCCCCACCCAAGAGATCTACTTTTTTCTTAGTTTAGAGTACAATGCCACAAGAGCCCTGAGTATTTGCAGCTGTTGGAAATATATTTCAGATTTAGACAAAGGTAAGAAAAGATATCTTTCTAAATTTTACTGAGACAAAAAAATCTACTTATGACACTAATAACCTCAATAACAAATTAATACACACCCATCTCATCATTTCCTCTCATTCCCTTGCTACTTAAAGTCCCAGAAATTGGCAATTCAGATGAACTGAAAATTTAGACAACAAAATTGTCATTTTTCATAAGCCAAATAATTTGGTCTTGCTTATTTCCTGAAAACCAAACTATAATGTGATACTCCAATTGTTCATTTATTCATTTATCAAACATTTATCAAATATTTAGATGCTACCATATGCTGAGAACTACATCTCACAAAGATGAGTGAAACTTCATCCAAGACCTTGAGAGCTTTACTTTTATAATTCTTTCGGATGGCAGATGTTTTACACCAAAATGCCAGTGAAGTCTTAACACCTTTTCTCTCAGTGAATTCTCTCAAGGTTCTGTCTGTACACAGGAGGTGATGCCCATCACTTGGCTGTACCCATGACCTCAGTATGGACACCAGAGACTAGACAATGGCTCAGCTTTACTACTAAGACCTAGTAGAGCTCACCAGAGGACATTCATTTTGAAGTTTCTGAAACTGTCCTGACTTGTTCCCAGTGCAACTCTGCTACTCAGGAAATATGGATGAATTCTACCCTAAATGATAAATGATAAGGAAGCCTCCCCAAACACTTCTAACAGTCAGGTGCTGTGGGAATCAAGGCAGCTCTTGAAGGTATTCAGTCATCCTTTTCCACTTAAGTGTTGACATAGCTAGTTAGGCAACATAAGCAAAAGATAGGGGTATTTACAGATAATGGCCAAAATATCTTACATGCCCAGAAGTGAGAAACCTTACATATTAAGAGAGTGTCATCTCACTTAATAAATGTGGAGAGTGCAAGACCAGGAATGGGATGCTGGTTTCACATCAAGTGCCAACTCCAGTGGATGGGGTTGGATGTCCAGACCCCTGAGTGAGACCAATGCTGAAGCCAATCCCAGATCACTGAGAAAAGATGGCTTGATCTATGAAGTCTAATCTGGGAGCAGGCAGGCAGTACTGTACAATATATGCTGCTCTACAAGACCATGGTGTGGGGAGCCTGGGCAGTGCTGGAGGAGGAGTGAGGAGATACATGCCACTGAGTTACCTAGGGCAGTGTAGAGGAATAATCAAAAAGAAGACCCCCCAATGCACTTAAAGACCAATGAACTGGTGTCAACGACCTTAATAAAAAAGGTTGAGGCAGAATCAGCAGAATTTAAGACAGAATGGGTACCTTCCAACTGACCAGAAAAGATGGACCAACTGAACACATTCCATATTAGAAAAAAATGGACCAAGGGTAAGAAATGTAAAACATAAATATGATCACAGAATTCAGAGGTCAGAACATTTGAGATGACACCCTTTGATATGCCAGTTGCCAATTAATAAGACCGCGTGAGGATAAAGTTCAAATCCTTTTCTAACAGTTGAAGAGCCTATCCAATACGTGCATTGCAACCAACAGAGGGGTTCTTGGCTTTTCATTTGTTTTCGTTTTTTTAAAGATAAGTAGGAAGATTTCAATCTCCCTCAACACAGCCTCCTAGTAATAAAACAGACCTGTGGCTTTTGAGGTCAAAAGAAGCAAAGAATGTTATTTTGAGTATCTTAAGGCTGTAGATTTACTGCTATTGAAAAATATAAATAAATAGATCCACAAAAACCACAAAATTCAGCTTGAGTTATTTATGTCTTGATTTTTTTTCAGAGTTTCTTATGACTGGTGTTGAATCTAAAATAATCCCAGCATGGTTTTTGGGTGGTCATTCAGTGGTCATCAAATTCAAGATGCACAAGCCTATCACTGGTGTGAATTAAGCAAAGAGAGAGCACCTCAAGTTTCCCCTTTGTGTTACGGTCCATGCAGCTGGGAGGAGCAAAGGAAGCCTGGCTGCGGTTTGGCAAGAAGAGATGCTGACCAGCCTCACCTGCTACAGTCCTGGGGGCCATTTCCAAAGCTATATCAACAGCAAACTATGGGCCTCACACGCCTGGTGATAGGAATGACTGTATCTCTTCCTCCGTGTTGACAAGGGAACTGTCATACCCAACATGCTTTCTGGGGATGAAAAGATTATTGAACATTTATTATGTGCCAGGCACTGAGCCAGACACTGCGACTACTCAGCTGGATTCATTTTGTTTTGCAGCTCTCTTTCCTAGCTCATGGACAGCTGTTCTCTAATAGATCTTCTTATTTCAATCCTAAAGAATCTCACAGTCTTTGGATCATAAAGATTGAAACATAATACAATAGTTACTCTAGAACAAAGAGAAAGGTCAATAATAGGAGAATGCCTAATGCGACAAGAATGAGTCCCCAAAAATGGCTTTCTAAATCTCCATGTCTAAGTTTGGACATCTTAGAATCTTCAAGGAATCATTCAGGACATGTCACAAAAAGTTAACACATATGGAATTCATTTTTTCCCAGTAACAAGGTTAACAAAAAGCTCCCAAATTTATTGGGGTTTTTTTGGCCGTGAACCGTGTGACTCGACGAATCTTAGTTCCCTGACCAGGGATTGAACCCAGGGCTATGGCAGTGAAAGCACTGAATCCTAACCACCAAACCACCAGCGAACTCCCCCAGATTTGTTCTTTATTGAGCTGCAGTCCTGTAATGAATAAAGAGAAATTGGAAAAGTATGTATACATCTCTGATCTTTTTAGGCTGATTTCAGAAGGACCAACAGGCCGTAAGAGAATATAAAGCAAGATACAGAATTGTGCTTAGGGTACAGGGAGGGTCCCTGAGCAGCTGGGGTCTATAGGCCCCACCAATGGACACATGAACCCCAAGAGCTCCATGTTTGCCTGTTTTAAACACTGTGGGTATACACAGGTTTTGTTCAGAGAACAAAAAGTTTCTGCTGCGAACAACAACAAATCTAATACTGCAGTAAAATTATAGAAGTCAGCAGGGGGACAGATGGTACAGAGCTTTGAACTCTTCATATTAAGAAGTCTAGATTTTATCCTGTAGTCAATGGTTCTCCAGCTGGATTTAGAAAAGTCTTCTGGCAGTCTAGTGGAGGATGGGCTGGAGAGGTATGAAATGGAAACATGAAGACCAATTAAAAGACAGTTGTCCATGAGGTCAGATAAAAAGCAAGCTGCAAAACAATGTCTATAATAATCTACTTTGTTTAAAAAAAGAGTTTACGTGTATATATGTTATAAATTCACAAGAAAGGATCAATTAATTGAAAGAAAATCAAGAATAATATGTATACAGTGATTCTATTTATAGAGAAAAAAGTCTGTATGGATTTTATAAATTTATAAGGATGATCTGGAAAGGCACACTGAACTGTTTATGGTCATTCCCTCTAAGAGAACGAGGATTTGGGGAAGCAGACAAATATTTCCACTTTTTCCTCTACAGATTTCTAATGGTCAAAAACTTTTTTATAACAAGCATGTATTACCTTTATAATTTTTGAGATTTCTAAAACTTAAAAAAAAATTAAAAATTACCATAAAATAAAATAAACAGTTTCTTCGACAAGAAATGATCAGGGCTTAAAACCAAACCAGTCGTCATGAAGATAGAAAGAGGGGAACAAACTCATCAGACAAATGCTGATCAAAGAGCAGATATGAACCCGGGGGAAGGAGGAGACTGTGGGGGAGTGGGGGCCCGGTGTTTCCATCCTCTGCTCTTGTGAGGTGGGCATTTTCACCGCATTTTACAGATAATGAAATGGAGTCTTGGAGAATTTTGCCCCCAACCCCAGAACTGGGTACCAAAGCCAGGACTAGAATCCTGGCCCTCCTGCCTCCAGGCCTTGGACTTAACTGCCTTGGTCAACTGGTTTCTTCCTCTCCAGGGCCCTCTTCTGTGCTCAAGTCCTGATCCCAGGCAGCAGAAGGAAACAGGGAGCTAGTTCTGACAACACAGGTGGGACAAGCGGAGAACGGCAAGGCCAGAACCTGTCCCCATCCCCCACAGCAGGCAGTGAGTCCTAGACGCTGAAACTGTTCTTTGACAGAGAAATGCCCACATACCAGCTTCGTTCACGAGGATTCTTGAGAGCACAGCCTGTGTTTCCTACAGAATCTGTAATGCCTCCAGAGCATCTAATAGAGCGCCAAGTCCTCACTGCATTCACTGAGTGGGTGTTTAATAAATACATATTAATGGAAGGGCAGCAAGATCACCTGAAGCAAATATGAAACTGCATTTGATTCCTTATTTAGAGCATGAGTGTTCTGAAAGCATTTTTTTTTCTGAACAATTCAAGATGTAGGCAGTCAATGCACATTTGTGATGGATAATGACTGTGACCCTACTGAGAGAGTAATTTAATCACTCTGTCAAAGCGGCTTCAGTTGCAAAGTAGCTATAATATCTGTCCTCCAAGACTTCAACCAAGCAGCCAACCAACTCAGTAGCATTTACTAAGATCTCTGTGTTCCCACACTGTGCTAGGCACAGTGGAGAATCCCATGGAATAATACACAGGCCCCACTCCTACAGAATTTAAACTCTTACCTGGGGAACCCATTCGAAATTCAGGAAATGACTAGATAAATGAGTGTTACCTGTGGATGTCCTGCAAACGAGTCCTAAAGTCCAGAGAGAGGAAAAACCGTGGATATCAGAGTCTAAAGGAGATGGACATGGGTGCTCAGTTGCTCACTCATGTCTGACTCTATGATCCCATGGACTGTAGCCCACCAGGCTCCTCTATCCATGAGACTTTCCAGGCAAGAATACTGGAGTGGGTTGCCATGCTCTCCTCCAGGGGATCTGCCCGACTCAGGGATAGAACCCGGTCTCCTGCATTGCAGGTGGATTCTTTTCAGGGAAGCCAGTGGAGTACAGGATAGAGAGAAAAACCAGGGCTTTCCTTAGCCTCTTAGAAGCATAATGGCATTTCACAGTATCCATTAAAACACCCACAGCTCTCAGGTAATTCACCCTCTGTATGGTATGGCTGCTTGGTCACAACTATTTAATGCTCTCACCACCCTTGGTTTCCCTGATACCTCAGATGGTAAAGAATCTGCCTGCAATGTGGGAGACCTGGGTTCAATCCCTGGATCGGGAAGATCCCTGGAGAAGAGAATGGCAATCCAATCCAGTATTCTTGCCTGGAGAATTCCATGGACAGAAAAGTCTGGCGGGGTACTGTCTATCAGGTTGCAAAGAGTCGGACACGATTGAGTGACTAACACTACTAACCCTTGGTTATGTACAGATTTAGGGACAAACAACCCCATCCCACCCCAACACACCATGGTGTTTCCCTTGTTTATTCAATAGGCTATACTAGGTCTCTGCTGCTTCAAGCCAACCATCACTCCCCACCCACCGGAGATGAGGCCTTGCACAAACACACCGCCTGAGCTCTCTAGGGTATGCACCACTGATAGTAAAGGGGGGCTGGTGATAAGAATCAAAGGTCAAGAATAAGATGTCAGAGGAACTTAGCATTTGATGCTATCTCAAGAAAATGCTCACACGAGGCTTTGGAAATTGACTGTAATATCTCATCAGAAAATCTGCACGTAACCTGGGTTCCATTTCTCATTTCAGTAGTACCTGTTTACATTTAGCCCTACACCCACCCTCTCCCGTGAAGGATACAAGACACTTCTGCTCGCTCTCTGGCCTCCAGCCATCCCCACACAGCCTCCAGACTGAACTTACTGAAAATCAATCCAGATCACGTCAAATTCAACTTTTAGCTCTTCAACGTCTGCCCATGGCCTTCAGAAGATAGTCTAAGCTGTTTAGAGAATTATGGGGCTTTTCAGGATCTGGTCTACCCTCCAGCTTTCCCTAGAAAGATCTAGACCAGTGGTTCTCAAACTTTACTGTCCATCGGAATCATACTGAGTACTTGGATGTATTGGAAATACATATGTATTTCCAAATCGAAATACATATTTCCAATACATTCCACACAAACATTCTGGTTCCTTGGGTACCAGGTAGGGCTCAGGAACATAAACATTTACCAAAAATGTAGGGTTCAAATACATGGGGAATGTCAATATTTACAAAAATATGAGTTTCAAAAATATTTGGCTCTCCAACAAACCCCAAAATATACGGTTCTCACACGGGTATTTTCAGGATCACACTTTGAGGACACCTGATAGAGACACTGTAAAAATGGAACTAGAAACAAGTAGTTTTTGAGACGTCATTGAATGTAGCGGTTAAGTCTAGGGGCGTTGGAGCAAAAACAAAGTTTTCACGTGCCATTGGGAAAGTAACTTTATGTTTCTGTGGCTCAGATGTGATAATGGAGATGATAAGAGTGTCTACATGATAGGTGAAGATTCAGTGAGATAATCATTATGAACGATCAGCACAGCATCTCACACCGTAAACACGATACAACTGGAGGAAGCTGTAGGAAAAAAGTAAAAAACACCACCGCCCAGGTTTTTAATTGACAGTGTCTCTGGGTTGGGAGGGATTTGAGGGACTCCTTCTTTAGCACCACTGGCAGACGTTTGGATAAACATCTTTATCTGGGGTTTTGAGGTGACCACATGCTCAGTATGGATTAGCACAGTAGCATGACTGCTCTAAGATTTAGTCTTTAGCCCGAAGGCTTCTGACAACAGGACTTCTGGCCACCACCTTCTGAGGAAGCGGGCTCCATTGCTTAGCCACTTCAGGTGTTGACATTCTTCCTTAAATCTAGTAGAATTCTGCTTTTCGGTTACCACTGCCTGTGAATTCTCACCTAACCTTTGAAGCATCATCAAACAACACCATTCTTATTTCCACACACCAGTCCTTCAAATGTTTGAAGGTAATTTTCTTGTCTTCCCTTGATATTTTCTTCTTAGGAAGACAATCAAGTATACTGGATGAAACTCCAAGTTCAGAGTTAGAGGCCTGGGCTTTTGTCTCCACCCAGCTGAGCATCCTTGGGCAAGTCCTTTGACAAAAGTGAGCCTCCCTTTTACTCTAGCCCCAAATTCTATAATTCTATAATACCCTCAGTTAGTTCCTCTGTTTCTTTAGGCACAGGCATGTTTCCAGATCCCTCACTGAGACAACTGTCTTTAAATAAAAAACAAAAAACAAACTTTTCATTTTGTATTGGAGTATAGCCAATTAATGGCTTCCCTGGTAGCTCAGTGGTACAGAATCTGTCTGCCAATGCGGAAGATGCAGGTTCGATCCCAGGGTTGGGAAGAAGCCCAGGAGAAGGGCATAGCAACCCACTCCAGTATTTTGCCTGGGAAATCCCATAGACAGAGAAGCCTGGAGGGTTACAGTCCATGGGGTCACAAAGAGTCAGACACAACTTAGCAACTAAACAACAATAGCCAATTAACAATGTTGTGATGGTCAGGCGGACAGCAAAAAGACAGCCATACATACATCATTCTCCCCCAAACTCCACTTCCATCCAGGCTACGTGGCAACTGTCTTTTGCATCGATTGATAAGGACAGAATATCAGATCCTCTTCGGGAAAATTCTCTATCCCTCCACTGTCACCAGTGGTTTGAGTGGAAGCTGTCAAGTTTTTTAGAAATCCCACTCCCTGGGCTATCAAATGGGCCATTCATAATGGGCCATTCATAGTCCTTGGCCTAGAGTTAGGCACCTGACCCAAGTTCAACTAGTTAGATCCTACCCGGGATGTTTAAATCGTGGACCTGAGAGAATAAGTGTCAATTCCTCTCTGGAGCTGGAACTGGGAGGACTGAGGAGTGGCCATTCCTAGGAGCTTTAATTATCCTTCTTGGAGATGCCTCATCAGAGAATGATTCTAGTTTGCAGAGAGACACAGAGAGAGAGAGGTGGAGAGGTAACTCTGGAGTTCAAATCTTTAGTTCCACATTATCTCCAAGGACTAACACTCCTACCCTTCCCATAGCTTAATTAATTCCTCTTGGGCCCAGGGCAGGGCTCTCTCCTTACAAGCAAAAAAAGTCCAGAGTAATACACTCAGCTTTCTAAGTAGGCCCCCAAAAGAGACAGCTTTGGCTTATAGGTCTCCTCATCCCCCTAACCTAACTTTCCCCTCCCTCACCTTCTGCCAACAGCTACTCCAGATGGGTAGCTACAGTCTGGGTATAATACAAGAAGGGCCGTCATTTCTTCCAGCCTGGCTGTTGTTCAGAAGGGAAGCTCAAGACTGCATCTTAAAGCAGGTGTGCCACCTTGCTGATTCATACTGAGCATGTGGTTACCTCAAATCCCCACCTCTTCTTCATGTAAACTATGGAAGCCAGGATTTTTCCTCCACCATGCTTTAATTCTATAGTTCAGTTTTGTTTGGGGGTGGGAGACGAGGTTTGAGACCTAATTGCAAATAAACACCTAGCCTTGTAAAATGTTGTATGTTGGATTGGAGCCAGGTTCCTGCCTGTCCAAATTGTTTTGACTCAAGGTTCCATCATCAGTGGCAAAGCTTCCCAAATGGTCATTCCCAGTTGGAGGCAACATGTTGACCATGATCAAGCTCTGTTGACCATGCTTAGCTTGCCTTCAGCTAAAACCACCAGACCTCACATGCACAACTCTTACATATATATTCCTTCATCCTGCTCTTGTACAACTGCTTAATTATTTTCTTGAATGCTGAATAGGATTTTATATTGATTCTTATTCATTTTCAACTTATCTTTAGCCTGTCCTTCCAACCAACTCACATTTAGGGAAACAAGAATGTAAAAGTTCCAAATTGTGGGAACATGGTAATAAATACCTCTCAACGTCACTGCTGTCTATAAACTTAAAGAAATGATCAAAATGCTCATTTTAAAATTAAGTAAAACTATGCAAAATTTTAGACAGTCCTAATCACTACTTGGAGAACATGAAAGCCCTGCCTGAGAGCCATGGTTAATTTCGGCAATACATTACCATTAGATAAGCAGGTGTATAATATCTGCCATGTCTACAGCCATGCCTTTCTTCTTTTTTCCAAGATGGATGCTCAGGAAACTCATTCTTTCCTTAATGGATGAGAGTAAGGAACTATCAAAAGGGCCCTTAGAAAACCACAGATCCCCTTTATTATTCATAGGGAGCTTCCTGCCTTCTGCTTCATAATGCTGTACCCTCTTGGCATTAAGTAATTAAAAGAACAACTGGCTGTTTAGCCGTCCTCTACCTCCAGGACACATAAACTCCTGAAGAGCAGGACTTGAGTATGACTTTTCCATCAGGTCTTCCCAGTACCTTGCAGAGTGCCACCGCCATGGCAGGCACTCCATTAGCTCAATAAATATTTGCTGACTAGAAACATAAATTAACATGCTCATCTCTGCCATTAACTGTGTAACACTGGGCAGTTCTTCTACCTCTCTGAGTCCTACTTTATTCCTTTCAAACTAGAGAGACTGAGCCAGAGGATCCCACAGTTGCCTTTTCTCATGTTAATATTCTATATTTCCATCTTGTTGTCTGCACGGCTCCCTGTCCCTCTTTTGCCATTAGAGACTCTAAAGCTAGACTGTTTCCAGAGCATGGGCAAGTTTTAATCAAATGAACACCCTGTACCATGGAAGAGATTGGAGTGAAACAATGTCAAAGGATTTCTATAATCTACAGGACTCTGATTTCAAAATGAAAATAAACATTTAGGCTGCCCAACTACTGTACGATTATTTCAACATTACATTTTGCCCAAAAACTTCTCCTATAAAAATGCTTTATAATCAGAGCTGGAGACCTTCTCTAGCAACAAACCAAGGCTTTAAGAGATGATATTCAGACAGTTGTAGAAAATGAAAAGGGGGGCTCTGTTTTAGAAAAAGTAACAGGCTGTCTCTGTAAGCAAATGGGTCAGAGGGTCCCTGGAAAGAAAACCAGGAACGACTTTCTTGACTTTAGAGAAGCCCTTTCGGCCTAAGTCCTTTTGTGACCTCAGCCTGGCCGCAGTGCTTGCCCTTGAACAGTAATCTATGACCTTTTTGTTTTCCTTTTTCTTTTTAGGCTGTGCCATGTGGCTTATGGGATCTTAGTTTCCCAACTGGAGATTGAACTCCAGGCCCCAGCAATGAAAGCAGGACCACTGGACTGCCAGGTAATTTCCAGTAAACTATGATCTTAAGGAAACAAAGAGAAGGCAGTCAAACAATAGTGCAGTGATAAAGCAGAGTCCTAGTTCCTCCTCAAGGGCTATACATAATAACATATCTTTGAGTTCTATAGGAACTAAGGCGCCAACCCAGGTGGAGGATGGAGTGATGAAGCTGACCCTCCTGAATTCAGTCAACTAAAGCTTGGACTCTGTCCACATTTGCCCCAGTTCCACGCTGAATTCGCCTCTGCTCCAGCCCTTTCATGAATATGCATGTATTCTAAGCTTCCCCAGTTTTGCTGTTCAGGGAGACACTGCTTCCGGAAAGATCCCCAGAGTTCTCCTTACTTGCTACAAGCAAGAATAAATTGTTCTCTTGATCTTTGGCTACTGCTGCTGCTAAATCACTTCAGTCGTGTCCGACTCTGTGCGACCCCATAGACGGCAGCCTACCAGGCTCCCCTGTCCCTGGGATTCTCCAGGCAAGAACCCTGGAGTGGGTTGCCATTTCTTTCTCCAATGTATGAAAGTGAAAAGTGAAAGTGAAGTCGCTCAGTCGTGTCCAACTCGTAGTGACCCCATGAACTGTATCCTGCCAGGCTCCTCCATCCATGGATTTTCCAGGCAAGAGTACTGGAGTGGGTTGCCATTGCCTAGGTTGTGTCTTTTGGTTCAACACCAACCAAGAATTCAGTTTTCTTTTCAGGTTACAACTCCACTTGTGATGCTAAATACCATATCCTGCAACAAAAAATGTTTCCCCACATTTCACACACTCAAAAAAAAAAAAAAAAGTCAACAGCTAACACTGATATTCTATCTGCTAGTCTTGATGAATGTCAATTCCACTGCATGCTTTAACTTTAGTTACAGCTTCAAACATTAGCTGATATATATAAAAGGAAACTTGTTTTAGTCCAGTTTAAAAGTAGAGTATTTTTATTTCATCATCAGCTTCCCCTCTATTTCCTGTGTTATCAGATGTTAGAGAGCGAGCCAGCAATCTGCTTATGAAACTGGCAACTTGGCAGACAAAATACGCACGTTCAACCAGCATTGTTTTAAATGAAAGGCTAGTATGGGTCTAATCTTGAAAGAGTGATAAGGAAGATACACAAATGCAGAAGGTACAAACCCGGTGGGGGGGCGGGAAATCAAGGAATTCCCAAAACCACTAAGCCAGTTCTAGAGGTTTCTTCTGAACACTTCAGATTTCTTCACTTCAATGCTCTCCTTCAAAAGGACACACTCAATTTCTGCTACTAATGATCCATGCACACCCCCATGGAGTTAACAATTCAAGTTACTAGCTGGCCTCTATAATAGCATACCTGGTTCTTTTCTGGGATAGGCTGTCATATCTGGTATACGTTTAAGTATTCAGTTCAGTTCAGTTCAGTTGCTCAGTCACGTCCAGCTCTTTGCGACCCCATGAATCGCAGCATGCTAGGCCTCCCTGTCCATCACCAACTCCCGGAGTTCACCCAGACTCACGTCCATCAAGTCAGTGATGCCATCCAGCCATCTCATCCTCTGTGGTCCCCTTCTCCTCCTGCCCCCAGTCCCTCCCAGCATCAGAGTTTTTTCCAATGAGTCAACTCTTCTCATGAGGTGGCCAAAGTATTGGAGCTTAGTTTAGCATCCAGTACTAAGCTTTAGCATCATTCCTTCCAAAGAATTCCCAGGGCTGATCTCCTTTAGAATGGACTGGTTGGACCTCCTTGCAGTCCAAGGGACTCTCAAGAGTCTTCTCCAACACCACAGTTCAAAAGCATCAATTCTTCGGCACTCAGCCTTCTTCACAGTCCAACTCTCACATCCATACATGACAACTGGAAAAACCATAGCCTTGACTAGACAAACCTTTGCTGGTAAAGTAATGTCTCTGCTTTTGAATATGCTATCTAGGTTGTATGGACACAGCGAAAAAAGATGCACTCAGTAGATGCTGTCTTGCTCTGAATCAGTTTGACAAGTTTCTGTTCAGACACATACTAACTATGTGACCACAGACAAATCTGCTCCATGCAAACAGCTGATGATCCACACAGCACCAGCAGCACAGGCTCCTTAAGAAGGATGCTCACAGGAAGGATATCTTTTTCTCCAACTAGGACCTTCAAAATGGGCTCAAGAATAAGGAAAATGGCAACAATCCATGGATGCACCCACCGAGCCACTCATCCATCCACTACCATTTACTGAGCACACAACATCTGTCAGTGGAGACAAGTATTTTCTTTAAAAACATAAATACAGTGAAAGTAAAACAGTCTCCAAATGGCTTTTTCCCCTAGAGAAAAGGCAACTTTATCGATTATTAATTTTGTTCATTTTTCTGTATCTTAGAAAATCAGCTGACCACTGTTCACATCTAAATTTTACCAAACTGGCTACATTAGCAAGTTTTCTGCCCAGAAGTCTATATGACAAGGCTGCCATGGCTTCAGTAATTTCTCCAATGATAAAAAATCATTTACAGCATGAATCATCCTATTTCCTCAGCCATCTCAGACACACTCTCAGTCATGTGAATGGCAATGGAAACTAAATTGAAAAACTGTGAAAACATCCTGCAAAAATAGGGAAGTTAACAGAGCCATTCTGTCATGCACATTTGCCCCCGTTTCCCTTGCCCCCATTATCTTCCTGTGAGCCACAACCGTGTATCTACACACCCACAGTAAACAATATATACAAAGTGGGAAATACGTGCATTCTTTCATTCCCACACAGATAATGGCATACTGCTATGTTCTTCTAAGGCTGAATTTAGGCTAATGTCCATAAACAGGAAGCTACTCTTATGTCATTTAAAATTCTATTTAAATTCTGTTGGAAAGAATAACTTATTAGCTGAAATAATATACAATACCTTGATGGGATTTTGAAAAATATTAGATTGAGAACAATGAAATGTAAGATATTTAAATTACATGTGGTTGTAACCATGGAATTTCATGACTTTAAAGGTCTGAGATGTCGATCTGAGCACCTCCCGGCATTTTAACAAGGACAAGAACAGGTCCAGGGTGGCCAGGTGACTTGACCACAGTGGCACAGCCAGTTGGTGTCAAAGTCTGTGAAATATACACCCACATTCTCTTACTTTTTGTCACAAAGACTGAAGTAACCTAAGGAGACATCAATCTAAATTCCACAAGAGTCAAATTCCATTTGAGAAGAGTAAAACTATGACTCAGTGATAAGTGGCTGTTCCCTCTTTTCAAGCAGAGCCCACATGGAGTGACTGATGGGACAGTCATTACAGCAATAAACAAACCAGTGTCACTTCCCCTTACCCAGAAGATCAATCTAACGAAGCTGAAAAAAAGGCCAAGGAGTTTGCAGAAAGGAATTTAACCTGAAACTCAACCTACTTGGAGTAGTTGGGTATTAGTCCAACTCCTTCCTCTAGATTCATAAAATCCCCATGACCCATCAGTTTTCTCTTTTAAAATCTCAAAGAGTAAAAATTAGCATCACAGAAAAATTTAAACACTGGAGAAATGTCTAAAATAAAAAGTTCAAAATGTCCTCCATCCACCAAAAGGCAACCACTATTAACAATTCCTTGTGTATCCTTGCAGTGAAAAAGTTCATAAACCAGTGTAAAATACATAGATACATATACACTGGCATAAATATATATAAATGCTGCTCTATACATACTTGCAAAATTTAGATAGATGAGTAGGTAGACAGGTAGGTAAACAGATAGACAGAAGCACCCTGGTTAGTTTCTGCCTTCAGATATGATAGGTTGCCAGGAGTCCAGTCTCACCAGTACATATGATAAACTGGTCATTCCAAGGATAGAAACGCCGTTGTTAATCAAAGTTAATTTTGTCTTACCCAATGTATACTTGCAGAGCCTGGGAACATAGCCAAATAGCTGACAAAATATAGAAAGAGACAAAGAAAGGGGAGGAATGAGGAAGAAAAGCCAGAAAGAGGAGATGAGAAAGGAAAGAAAACAATGAACAGATATTCCTTACAGACTAGCACATGACAGATGCTCATTCAATACTTGCTGAATGACTGATTGAATAAATTAATAAAAAAACCAGGACAGTCATTTCTAAAAACATATACGACATTTCATGTATTAAAATAGTAACAGATATGGCCCCCAGTTCTCTAAGCAGCATCATTCTTGATCTATACTGTCCAATATGATAGCTACTGGCCACATGTGGCTATTGAACAGTTGAAACGTGTGCTCTATGTGTAAAACACAAACCAGATTTCAAAGATTTAGTATGAGGAAAAGGATAGAAAACATTTCATTAACAATTTTACATTGGTTATAGGTTGAAATTTTAGATATATTGGGCTAAGTAAACCACATTATTGAAATTTACTCACTTGTTTCTTTTTATTCTAGTATTTAATTTTTTTTTACTATGGCTACTAGAAAGCTTGAAATTTCACATGTAGCTTGTGTTATACGTTTTTTGAATAGTGCTGGTTTAGAACGCAGGGACTATTAAAGCAATGACTATATCTGGCTTCCCTGCTCTGTTTCAGCACCTAGCACAGGGTCTTGAGAATGGAAGGCTCACTGCAACATCTGGATAAGAAAAGAGTTAGGCCTGGGACTACAAGGCAGGAGGGCTTGACCTGATCCTGCTCTAATGGAACAACAGCTGTGTGAACCTGCCAGGCCTTGTTTTCCTCATCTGTAAAGTGGTGATGAGAATACTGTGTGCCTTATAAGAAAATGCAATGCAGGAGAGCCAGGTTCGATCCCTGGGTTGGGAATGGAGAAGGAAATGACAACCCCCTCCAGTATTCTTGCCTGGAGAATCCCATGGACAGAGGAGCCTGGCAGGCTACAGTCCATGCGGTCGAAAAGAGTTGGACACGACTGAGCTACTAACACTACAAGAAAATAGCACTGACCAAATGAGATAATGTTTACAAAAGGGCTTTGAAGGGGTAAAACAGATGTCAGATCGCTCCTCCATTCTAGTATTCTCCTCTAGCAATAATCGCAGGAGAAGTGAGTTGCAAAAACTACAGAAACTACAGGGTAAGAAACCAACCGAAAAAATCCCTACATCTGATATTTCCATCCTGGCCTGCATTTAGACAATTCATACAAAAACAGGTGCAAACTTGAGATTCTCACACTAGTGGAAACTTCAGCATTCATCACTCCCTTTTCACTGCAGCTCAGCAACCACAGTTGACAAAGTGACTTGCAGATATTTTCCTTGAGGGACCACAGAAAGTCTAGCTGGGAGCAGAAGGCTGTCTCTGGGTGGCTTTTGAAGCAGCAGGGTGGCCAATTCCACAACACCACCTGGGCCCACAGCTCTGTGGGAAATTCATACAGATCCATGGGTACAAAAATCTATCTTGCACATTAGTCCTCATTGATTGTTTTTAGGTGTAGCTAGGAGGAAGCATCTCGTTCTATGAGGTGGTCAAGATACCTGGCAAGGGAAATCCAAACGACCTTTGGACATGTTGCAGCTTTTTAGTGACACTGGGACAGATTTTTCCATCCCAGCTGGGCATCGTCTCTCCAAATCAAAGATTATTTCAAAAGGGAAGACTGTGTGAAGGAAACATATTTCTGCAAGGGTCATTTAAGGGGGAACCTTAAGTGCGAATTAAACCACAGCAGAGAGAGAGCAGAACCAACAACCCAAGGCCACAAGGCAGGAGGACAGCAGAACAAAAATTGACTATTTCAAGAGGCCCCAGATCAGATTCTCCCCTCAGTCTCTGCAAGGCAGCACAGAAGCCCCAGAAGCCATCACGGACTTACCATCAGCGAGGCTGCCACAGCAAGGACAGCAAGGAGGGTGCAGTCACTTCCCCTTTGCTGGGAGGGTCTGTCTCTCTTCCCCTGTCTAAAAGCTGCCGCCTGTGACGTGGAAGTGAGCTGTGACCTGGCCAGGCTCTAAGCCCCTGGGAACACTGCCCCGTGACCTGCCCTGTGACAGCCCACAAGGCCTGAGTTGTTGCCAGCTCCTCCAACCAGAAAACCAATGGACAGGGCTGCAGGCATGGAACAGAGTCTCCAGAGCATGGCTGCAGAGCATAATCCGCTGCGGAGTCTTTTTGAAATTCATTTTGTCTGAACCAACCTCTGAGATTCTTGTTCAGTCAGCCTAGGGTAAGGCGGGGACACCAGCATGTTAAACAAAGTAGGGGGGCAATGCCAATATCCAGTCTGACTTGGGATCCTGTGGTCTAGAGAACTCAGGGAAGCCTCATTGTCCTTAATCCTTTCTCTTTCCCAGGCTTTCTTCCTGCTTCTTGTCTCCATGAGGAAGAGGAGGATGAGGGGGGAGAGGCTTAGAAGGAAGCAAGACAAAGCAGAGCATGAGTCTGAAGGCCCTATGTTTCCATGTGAGCTGCTCCCAGTCATCATGCAAGTTATTGAACCTTGCTGAACCTCAGTTTTCTCACCTGTGAACTGGTGGTAAAACCATCTACCCACTCAGGGTTGTGGTGGGGGATAAATACCCATGAAGTGACCAGTGTATTACACACAGCAAATGACACAGCATCACCTTAGTGTTAGCTCTTTCCATGAGGAGAAGGAGTGGTTCAGGGCAGTTCTCCATATGAGTATCTTTGCAAGAGAAACTGCAAACGTAAATCACTGACTTAGGCATAAAGGGAAAGAAAAATAAGTAGATAAATTGCAACAACAAAAAACCAAGTAAGGGGCCATGAATTCAGGTCACATGGGGAGAGTGGGGAGATGCACAGAGCAGGTGAGCACCATCTCTAGGAGCTCTACGGAGACTGGCTAAGAGG
Source organism: Bos indicus (assembly GCF_029378745.1). Classification (NCBI taxonomy): domain Eukaryota; kingdom Metazoa; phylum Chordata; class Mammalia; order Artiodactyla; family Bovidae; genus Bos; species Bos indicus. The sequence continues at coordinate 17,923,837 of NC_091785.1, forward strand.
AAATCCACAGAGATTGACAAAGATTTAGGCATAAAGCTGTGTGGAGATTTATTGCAACATTATTATTTTTTAAATTGGAAATAGCCTACAGGTGTATTTTTCATTTTCTTTTTTTAAACATTATGATAAACATACATTACAGTTGACCTCTGAACAACATGGGTTTAACTGCACTGACAAGTTATACGCAGATTTTATTTTCAATAAAAATGATCAACTACATGATCCCCTGTTGGTTCAATCCATAAATGCAGAACCACAGATACCAAGGGCCTGTGTGGGACTTGACCATCCATGGATTTTGGCGTCCTACATGGGTCCTGGCAACAATCGCCCACCAATACTAAAGGATGACACAAAGATTTTTGCCTACATGGGTGGGGGCAGGGGAGTCAGTACCCCTAACCCACATGTTGTTCCAGGGTCAATTGTATTTTATTTCAGAAAAGAAAATGTTCCTTTTTAAATCTGGGAGAAGACTTTGGAATCCATCTGATTAGCTAAAAGTATTTGTATCTCAATTGTTTTCCTTTTAAACTCCAGTTTAACAATCAGATTAGAATACTAATATCAACAAAGGAAGGCCAGATGTGGACAAATCCCTCTAAATTTTCCCCATGTGAAAAAGGCAAAATTCATGATGATTCTGGGCATGAGAAGCACAAAGGGCATGAGAAAAGATAGGGGAGGTAAAAAGAAAATACATATAAGAAAGCAGACAAGATCTCCAACGTAATACTGAATAATACTGGAAGAACTGGTTCAGCGCTTCCCTTCCCCCTCAACACATACACACACAAATATGGACACACTAAATTATGAGAACTTTTGAAATAAAACTCAGTGTTACCCATCAAGACCTCTCCCACACAGACTAACAGAATCTATTTTTACATTCCAATGAGATTTGCAGTAAAGAATAGAGCGCCTGAAAAAAAAAAAAAAAACAGAGCGCCTATAAAAAGAGGAAATAATTTCGGTGCTGTACCCTGGTTTTTCTCACTTCCTTATTTTAAAATAATCACCTAACAAATCCAAACAATTCAGAACAATAGTACAGTCTTCTATGCCCTGGGTATATAACCCTGCAAACATTTTGGAACTAAACTGAACAGGTTAAAAGGTTCTGGGTAATTTGCCCAGAAAACTCACAATGATATCTTACAGTGCTGGGGTACTGGAAGAAACCTTCCAATCACCTGGTCCAACCCCATCATTTTACAGATGAAGGCCTTGGGAAATAAACTGGCTGTTACGACACACTGAAGCCTCTATAATTAAAACATCTGCTCAGTTTTAAGGTGACTGACAAATTTGGAGAGAGGGGGTAGGAAATAAAACCTCCCAAACATTTTTAGTGGCATAGTAATTATGATCAACACGCCTGTTAAATGAAGAAGCAGTAAGGACTGTGATGGAAGTATACCCCCATTCCGATGTCAGGACCATTTACATCTGGAAAATGGAGAGGCTGAAAGCTGTCAGAGCTAACATTGAATCTGTGAGTCAAGGACCAGGAAGAGAACTCCAGAGCCCTATCCTGAAGTCTACTGGCCTAAGCACCAAACACTGGTCTTATTTTATACGTAAACACTGGTCCAGGAGTCAACCTTATGAGATAGTGCCTTCATTTCCAGAAAAGTAGATATCTGAGAAAATGATCCAGGCATAACAGAAGTACAAGACAACTGACTTGACAAAGGAAGGGTGACTTAGACCTTAGCTCAGTTTTCAGCAGACCCCTAACCAGCAGCATCAGCATCACCTGGTTGCTTGTTAGAAATGCAGAATCTTGGGTCCCATCCAGACTCATAGAGTAAGAATCTGTATATTGACAAGAATCCCAGGTCTTCCCACCCTCATTAAAGTTTGAGAAGTACTTATTTAGATAACACAGCAGCAAGAGAAAGTATAATTAACTACTTGTAACCTCATTCAGGGCTTCCCTGGTGGCTCAGTGGTAAAGAACCTGCCTGTTAATGCAGAAGATGTGGGTTCAATCCTTGGGTTGGGAAGATCCCCTGGAGGCGGGCATGGAAACCCATTCCAGTATTCTTGCCTGGGAAATCCCATGGACAGAAGAACCTAGTGGGTTACAGTAAATGGGGTGGCAAAAGAGTTAGACACGAACAACAACCACCACAATCGATCCCAGTTTCTGGAATTATTACTTCTATTACCAGTTCTATTCTCTAAAGCTTTTAATCTTTAAGCCTTATTTTAAATTTTAAGTGGTCTAAAATTTAGCCTAAATTTTAAATGGTCTCAATGAATATCTTACTAAGTAGTAATATTTGTTGACAAAAATTCAACTAATTATCAAGTTAAGAAGACAAAAAGAATTTTATTTGAGCCATATGGAGGATTATAACCTAGCAAGTAGATTCTCAGAAAGCTCTAAGAACTCTCCTACCTGCTAGAAGTCAAAGGCACAGTCACAAACATTTTTGAGACAAAGGACTGTGCATCAAAATGACATGCTGATGTTTTACATAAAGTTCATCAAGGATACATGGTCCAGGTAGGCACAGACAAAGCAAGCAACAAGTCATCATGACCCTGTACAAAGCTGGGAAAGAACACTATTATTTTAAGTTACATTGTTAGTGTCAGAAGAAAGAAAAAATTGATCTTTATGGTTGAGCAGGCACTCCCATTCCTGAGAAACTCAGGCTAACGTGGGTCAATGCGCAATGCGGATGCCCACTGTACACATGGGAGGGGAGGAGAGGTCCAAATACAGAGAGAGTTTGATGTTTAATTTTTTCTTGCCCTGCCTTAAAATAAAAATTTCATTTCATCACGTTTTCTCAGAAAAGACCTTAAAATTTAAAAAATATATATGTATATAAATATTCTTGGAGTTTTACTGTTTTCAAGGGTTACATAGATTATGAACTGAAATCTTTTTCCCTGCTATTTTCTGTTGGGGTTACAGTAGGAATATGACCAATATTTCTTCAGTTGGGAATTAGAAACCCCAGGAAAATCTGGTGAAGGAGGAAGACTGGATTCAGTATAGACATGTTTCCCTAGCAAAAAAACCCCAGAAACTTAAGGTAAGAGAATTTTATGATCAAAGATTGTGAAGGTCACATGGTATAACCATGGTTCCAAAGATGAATTCCTTTTACACCATACAGGCAGTCTCTGCTTGCACACTCCTGGTGATGTGGAACTTACCACCTCCAAGGGCCACCCATCCCATCTTTGCACACTTCAGTTATTAGAAAGATGCCTGAAATGTGTCTCCCTGTAGCTTTTAATAGCTGTACAATCAGTAACCCCACAATTATTGTTTCTACCATTAGTGCATCCCCATTATCAATTTTCCATTATGTCTCCCACTGGAATTGTTTTAACAGAGGAAGTCAAAGAAATAAGTTTCATGTATTTATTTCTCATAGGACTGGGCCAGCTTGTACTAGTGGGGTGTATGAAAATTTTATTTTTGACTTTTATTTTGAACTACCTTAGGAAAACCTCATGTGTACAACAGGGATATTAAAATAAATTATCACAAGTTATACAGACTATAACTAAGGACATACTCATACCAGAAACATAGCATAGGGATAATTTGATCCTTAAACACTGTTTTAGCTCTAAGCTTCTGGGGAGTCAAAGCAGGTATGAAATAGGACAAGATGGTGGTGCTTCAAAAGTATTTGAGACTCTCTGGCCTAAGGGACTCATAGGTTTCAGCCCTGGAAAGTGTCTTAGAACAAGTGTAAGCCCGCCTCTTAAAGAGAAGGAAGTGTTAGTGTTAGATGCTCAGTCGTGTCCGACTCTTTGTGACCCCATGGACTGTAGCCTGCCAGGCTCCTCTGTCCATGAAATTCTCCAAGCAAGAATACTGGAGTGGGTAGCTAATTCCCTTCTCCAGGGGATGTTCCTAACCCAGGGATCAAACTCAGGTCTCCTGCATTGCAGATAGATTCTTTACAGGCTCAGCCACTGGGGAAGTCCCATAAAAAAGGAAACTGAAACCCAAAGAGGCTACATAGATTGCCCAATATTGGGCATTCAGTTAGCATCGGAGCCAGGCAATAGAGTGTCGTCACTCATTTTTGCTACAACATTAGACTTTAAGTCTTCCGTTTGTTAAGAAAGCTTGTTCAGCACAAAAATCAGAGATACAGCCCCCCATTTCTGGGCCAACTGAGGGTGATGGCCATGGCCATTCCCAAAGCAAACCTAAGCCATTCTAGCCTCCCCACACAGAGACCTCTAATCCCCAAATTCACAAATCTAATATCAGATAAGTAAATGACATTGGAGGCACAAGCCATCCTGCCTCATACAGTTTTCTATGATTCCATTTGTCCCTACATTTCCATTGATTCTGAACCACCCAGATTTTCCACTAAGCAGTTGGTTTTAATCTCCCATTTAAAATATCTCTTTCTGATGAGAGGTTATTTGCTTTCAGAACAGAAATACCACTGTGAAACATGTCATTCCTTCTGAAACACTTGAAGCTAAGGGCTCACAGCACACTGAGCCAGAGTCATTAGTGAAAAGTATAATATTATAAGCGATCAATTTATCTAGGCATCTGAACATCAGACACTGCCAAACAATAGTCAGAGAATCCCTTTTAGCATCTATTTTTAAAAACAATACCACTGTAGTATTTGAAAGACCAGTCTGTTAGCGCACACACCATGAGGCCAGTACAGTAACAACACAGCCATGGTGTGTGGGATGATGGACAGGTGGGTCACAGCAGCCTGCCCACCAGATCATAAGCTCATGCTAAGCAGTGACAGAAGCTTGTCCGCTGCAACAACCAGTTGTACCTGACTTCTCTGTAAGTTTCAGCAGACCCCTCAAACCAATGAAGTACAATCGTGCAAGTATGAATTATGCATTTTTTTCTATCCTTGTGTCCTTCTGAAGTAAAGATAAGTAAACTCTGGAAAAATCCAGGTCCCGGGAGTTTCAAGTGAGACATCTTCTACACTCACACTTGTCATTTATATTACAGAATGGCCTGGGATCCTACTGTGTTAGGTCACCTGGTCATACTTATTGGTTTGGAGCAGGCCATTCCTGGGATAAAAATATCTAGGAACTCTACTAGCTTTTTAAGGTCACTAAGAATTTGTGAATTCTTGATTCACAAATCAAACGACATGGGGTGGATGAGTCAAATTTTAATGCCCAAGGCACACCAGGGATAACTGAGCATAGTTACATCGCTCCATTATTTTCCAGGTTTCTTTGCTGGCATCAGGTGTATCAGAGCTCAAATGGCAAGAGAATAGAAGATAAACACATAGCTTGCTCATAGCTCACAGTGAAGCAAAAAATAGAAATCAAAAAGAGGAAGAAAAGCTGTGACACACGTCCATCCCAGAGCACATCTTCCGGTACTGCTAATCGGAGCACTTGTCATACTTCCTGGGGCCACTGAAGTCATTAGTCCTGGCAGAGAGGCTCGGAATTCTCCCATTTGAAAAGGAGAAACAAGGCAAAGGACAGAAACTAGGCTGGTGGAAAATAGAGAAGGCATGTGTTTCTCTATAACCATGTTACCCAAAAGTGACACCTTTTCAACCAAAATCTTAAGGTCACCTGATGATAAAAAATGGAAGTGCCTTGCAACAGGAAGGTTGGAAGTCATAGTCCTCACATCCCCACCAAACTAAGTCTCAGACTCCCACCCCCACTGCCGTCTAGGCTGGAGTCTCTGTCCAATGTCTTCTGAGGTGTAGACAATTCTAAAAAGAGGGCTTATCCTAGCACAGAACCCAAGGAAAAGTGTCATCTTTCTTTCCTGTGGTCCAGGAGACCCACCCTATTCTACCCTATCCAGGAGACCTAACCTACCCTATTCTGGGATGGGACAATCCCATCCCAGAAATAGTCTGCTCTAAACCAGTAAATACGACTGGGGCTCTTAGCATAGTGAGGTCTAGATTCAGTCTGTAATAGGAATGATGACCATTAACACCACAACATCTCGCCTGAAATGCCTGAGGCCTGGATGGGTCATTTTTTCCAGGGCTTGCATATCTGTACTCCAGAAGAGACATTTACCTTCAGAAATGGCCTTCTTCACAGCTGCTACGTAAGTCTCAGGCTCATCGTCACAGGTGAGCTCCTGCCAGTGTGCCCAGTCTGGAAAGAAGTCCAGGAACTCCTCGCTATCCTGTACCCCACAGAGCAGCCGCACCACGCGGCGTGGAGGGTAAAAGGCTCTCTGCAGCAGGGGCAGCAAGCTTGGCTGGCAGAAGCACTGCACCAGCTCTGCAGAGAGCAGCACCATAACGCAGCGCACATGGAGAAAGAAGCTCAGGTCCTCGGCGGAGAAGGACGTCTTGGGGCTCAGCCTGTAAGTCAGCGTCTTCTGGCTGCGGACCTGCCGACTGGAAAGGAAAAGGTCCTGGAGGTACTGGCACCACTCCTCAGCATCTCGGCTATAAACGATGAGGATGTCGCATCCTCCCGGCATCCCTGAGCAAGAAGGAGACACGGAAGCATGTTAACATGCCTGCTCCCACTAGGGCTTCCCATGACCTGCAAGAGTCACCATCCAGACGAGGGGCCTGGAACCCACAATCTCTCACGCTCCACCCCCAGCATATCTGCCCAACTTCTTTCCCACTTACAGCCTGTGTTCCTACCATTCCAGACTCCCTGCCATTGTCCAAACACCCCATGCTGTTTTAGATCTTTGCATACGCTGTTGCTTCTGCTGGTATCCTCTCCTGCAAATGGCTGATGTAGTATAGGATGACAATGATGAAAGAAACTGCAAGCACTTACTTAGAGCTTACTACATTCCAGCTTATTGCCTAGAAAATTCATTAGATCATCACAGCAAACTTCCAAGGTACCACTACTAGCCAGATTCTAAAGATGAGAAAATTGAGGTATGGCAGAATAAGTAATTTACCCAAGAGCCCCAGTGGCAGAGTTAAAAATTTGAACCAAGGCAGTTTGATCCCTGGTGGCTCAGATGGTAAAGAATCTGCCTGTAGTGCAGGAGACCCAGGTTTGATTCCGGGGTTGGGAAGATACCCTGGAGAAAGGAACGGTTATCCACTCCAGTATTCTTGCCTGGAGAATCCCATGGACAGAGGAGCCTGGTGGGCTACAGTCCATGGGGTCACAAAGAGTCAGACATGACGGAGCGCCTAACACTTTCAGTTTGATCCCCAGAACCTAGCTTTCCCAAACACAGTGGTTACAAGCACAGACCTGGAATCAGGCAGCCAGACTTAGCATCTTGGCTTTCTGAAGTAGTAGCCATGAAACCCTGGGCAAGTTGCTTCCATTTTTTAAACCTCATGTACTTATCTGTAAATGGCAATATAAAGGCAATATTTATCAGTGTTTTGTGAGAATTAAATATTTTATGTAAATTGCTGAGCATAGTGGTTGGCATGTAGTAAACCCTCAGTGATTGGTTGCTGCTGCTGCTGCTAAGTCGCTTCAGTCGTGTCCGACTCTGTGCGACCCCATAGACGGCAGCCTACCAGGCTCCCCTGTCCCTGAGATTCTCCAGGCAAGAACACTGGAGTGGGTTGCCATTTCCTTCTTCAATGCATGAAAGTTAAAAGTGAAAGTGAAGTCGCTCAGTCGTGTCTGACTCCTAGCGACCCCATGGACTGCAGCCCACCAGGCTCCTCCGTCCATGGGATTTGCCAGGCAAGAGTACTGGAGTGGGGTGCCATCGCCTTCTCCTAATACCAAGTGATTGGCAGCCGGTGTCATTATCCTTCCAGTAATATAAACAGTGCATTAACGTAAAGGTAACCATGGTTGAACTAACACATTGACCTATACAGTGTCTTTTATAAGGTGCCCCTCACCACATGGTCTGTCACACAGGCTTTATTCTTCCTGTAATAAAGCACAAATGCCAGAAACGGAGTCCAAAGCCTCAGAGATGTGCTGAATCTTTGGGGGATCACAAAGTGATCCCAAACTCCTCATTTACAGATAAAAGATATACTTCATCTGAGAAGATAAAGGAATTTATTTAAATTTACATTCAGCAAATTAGTTCAGAGTCCGGACTGAAACTCAGGTTGCCCCCTGGTTTCCTATCCCATCCTCTTGCCGACTTTACTTGCTACCTCCCATCAGGAATTCTGTCAAGAATCTTATGAGCAATAACTCTTGTTTTCCATTATGGAAGTTCAAAGAAGCTTGGCTCTTAACGTAACACTTGTGAGTCCTCATCTCCCATTAATTCAATGAACTATTCTAAGGGATTTGGAAGGGGTGAGCACAGAGAAGCACCTACGAATCTACAAGGCAATAGGGAGCCCTCCTCCCACTCAGAGATGGAAGCAGGGAATTTTGTGAAATGGGATTCATCTAAGTTGTGGATTAGCACAATTAAATGCCATCCTTGGGCCACATTTATCTCAATGTCAGAGGTAGGACTGGGGCAAGACCTGAGCTTCTCAGCTCTGAAAACATCATGGAAGGAAGTCCCATTCCTGGCCCCATCCATCTCCATATTCAAAATAAAAATAATGACATATAAAATGTAAACCCAACACAGTTCTGATATCCCCCCAGGATGACAGTACCAAATCTTTTAAAACAGTAAATAAAACAAAAATGTGCTGTTTCTTTTCAGAGCCCCTCATTCAGTACTAATATAAAACCCAATAGGTTTCCAGTAGGAACAAGAGCATCAGCCTGTGAGTCCTTTTGAAGGGAAGGTGCGCAAATTTTAAAAGAAGGCAATTTGAGACTGGAATAAAAGTCAGCAATTCTGAAGACACCATGGATGTCTGTAGCTCTGTAGCAAACTCAATTCTGAACATGGTCTGTTTCCTCAGTTTGGAATAAAACAGTCCCTTTTAGGAATGCTTACTCTGGTTCCAGAGTTAAGTAGATCAAGGACAAAATTTAAACGTATCAGTGGTGCAGCCTTCCATAAAATGAAATCTTTGCCAATTGAATCTTTTTTCTTCTGTGTAGAATATTTCTTTGAACCTCGATGGAAAAATAATTTCTGAACTACAAAAGGAATAAAATTGGCAAATCTACATAACTATGGAGCTCATACTGAGAACAAGCAGAATTAACATCCAAATATATCTGTCTTCTTTATGCTCCTCCTCCCTACGTGGCTGTTTTATACTAAGAAGCAAATGTTCTTCTAAATGTAAAGGGTAATTGTATATGAATGGGCATGAATATGGCCCATCAGGTAGGCAGTGTGCAAGACTACATTTCATTACAGTATTAAGGATGCAAAGTTAGTGATGCTGTGCTCAGGGTTTACTTAAAAGTATAAAAGTAAGAAGCTGTAGTCACATACCCTCCCTCCACATACACACAGAGACAAATATATTAGCAAATATCATGTCAATAGTTTGTGCAAAAGAACTAGAAGGAGAGTAAGGTCTCAGAAGAGGCTGGCTGTGGTCCCATACATTAGTGATGGAGAAACAAGGGGTAATGTTTTCAACAGGGTTGACAAGTGATGGCTAAAGAGTGACGAAGAAGGAAGAAAGTGATTTCTGAGAGCACCCTTAAAAGGTACTTAAGAAATACCCTTAAGAAGGAAACTTGGGTCTCAGAGCACTGATTGTCTTAGCAGGAAAGCAGCAACAGTACATTGCCTGACTATGTAGATATGAGTGATTTATACCACTTTTCTAAGGAGTCTGTTCAGTTGCTAAGTCATGTCTGACTCTTTGTGACGCCGTGGATAACAGATTGCCAGGCTTCCCTGCCTTCACTATCTCCTGGAGCTTGCTCAAACTCATGTCCATTGAGTCAGTGATGCCATTCAGCCATCTCATCCTCCGTCGTCCCCTTCTCCTCCTGCCCCCAATCCCTCCCAGCATCAGAGTCTTTTGCAATGAGTCAACTCTTTGCATGAGGTGGCCAAAGTATTGGAGTTTCAGCTTTAGCATCAGTCCTTCCAAAGAACACCCAGGACTGATCTCCTTTAGCATGGACTGGTTGGATCTCCTTGTAGTCCAAGGGACTCTCAAGAGTCTTCTCCAACACCACAGTTCAAAAGCATCAATTCTTCGGCGCTCAGCCTTCTTCACAGTCCAATTCTCATATCCATACATGACCACTGGAAAAACCATAGCCTTGACTAGACGAATCTTTGTTGGCAAAGTAATGTCTCTGCTTTTCAATATGCTATCTAGGTTGGTCATAACTTTCCTTCCAAGGAGTAGGTGTCTTTTAATTTCATGGCTGCAATCACCATCTACAGTGATTTTGGAGCCCCCAAAAATAAAGTCTGACACTGTTTCTACTGTTTCCCCATCTATTCCCCATGAGGTGATGGGACAAGATGCCATGATCTTAGTTTTCTGAGTGTTGAGCTTTAAGCCAACTTTTTCACTCTCCTCTTTCACTTTCATCAACAGGCTTTTTAGTTCCTCTTCACTTTCTGCCATAGGGTGGTGTCATCTGCATATCTGAGGTTATTGATATTTCTCCCGGCAATCTTGATTCCAGCTTGCGTTTCTTCCAGCCCAGCGTTTCTCATGATGTACTCTGCATATAAGTTAAATAATCAGGGTGACAATATACAGCCTTGACGTACTCCTTTTCCTATTTGGAACCAGTCTGTGTTCCATGCCCAGTTCTAACTGTTGCTTCCTGACCTGCATACAGTTTTCTCAAGAGGCAGATCAGGTGGTCTGGTATTCCCATCTCTTTCAGAATTTTCCACAGTTTATTGTAATCCATACAGTCAAAGTCTTTGGCATAGTCAATAAAGCAGATGTAGATGTTTTTCTGGAACTCTCTTGCTTTTTCCATGATCCAGCGGATGTTGGCAATTTTATCTCTGGTTCCTCTGCCTTTTCTAAAACCACCATGAACATCTGGAAGTTCATGGTTCACATATTGCTGAAGCCTGGCTTGGAGAATTTTGAGCATTACTTTACTAGAGTGTGAGATGAGTGCAATTGTGTGGTAGTTGGAGCATTCTTTGGCATTGCCTTTCTTTGGGATTGGAATGAAAACTGACCTTTTGCAGTCCTGTGGCCACTGCTGAGTTTTCCAAATTTGCTGGCATATTGAGTTCAGCACTTTCACAGCATCATCTTCCAGGATTTGAAACAGCTCAAGTGGAATTCCATCACCGCCACTAGCTTTGTTCGTAGTGATGCTTTCTAAGGCCCACTTGACTTCACTTTCCAGGATGTCTGGCTCTAGGTGAGTGGTCACACCATTGTGATTATCTGGGTCATGAAGATCTTTTTTGTACAATTCTTCTGTGTATTCTTGCCACCTTTTCTTAAAATCTTCTGCTTCTGTTAGGTCCATACCATTTCTGTCCTTTATCGAGCCCATCTTTGCATGAAATGTTCCCTTGGTATCTCTAATTTTCTTGAAGAGATCTCTAGTCTTTCCCAGAGTTAGACTCTTCTAAATGGAAATCTACTTAAAATGTCTCATTCCTGAGGTTCTGGTGCTAAATTTCACTCACCCCCTTTGAGTGAAAGTATAGGCATCCTTCAGAGTAATTGCAGGTTTGGTTCTGATGCTGCTGTTGCTAAGTTGCTTCAGTCGTGTCTGACTCTGTGCAACCCTATAGACAGCAGCCCACCAGGCTCCCCCGTCCCTGGGATTCTCCAGGCAAGAACACTGAAGTGGCTTGCCATTTCCTTCTCCAATGCATGAAAGTGAAAAGTGAAAGTGAAGTCGTTCAGTCATGTCCGACTCTTCGTGACCCCATGGAAGGTTTGGTTCTAGACCACCATAATAAAGCGAATACCGCAAAATCAAGTCTCCCAAATTTGAGGGTTTCCCAGTGCATATAAAAGTTATAGTTATACTATACTGTGTAGTCTGTTAACTGTGTGAGAACATTAAGTCTAAAAAAAAAAAAATCCCAATGTACATACCTTAATTTAAAAATGTTTTATCACTAAAAAATACTACCCTCTCAGCCTTAACCATGTTTTGCAATAGTAAAATCAAAGGTCACTGATTACAAATCATCATAACAAATATAGTAAATAATGAAAAAGCTTGAAATATTGCAAGAATTACCAAAATGTGAAAGAGAGACAGGAAGTGAGCAAACACTGTTGGAAAAAAAAAATAACGCCAACATTCTTGCTTGATGCAGGGTTGCCACAAACCTTCAATTCGTCAAAAGTAAAATGCAATATCTGCAAAGCGCAATAAAGCCATGTGCAATAAAATGAGGTATGCTAGTACTTGAGAAGGAAGTGGTTAATACCTCAGGCTAGTTAACATCACAACCTACTTGGTCACCAACTCCTGGTGTGACTTCAGACCAATATACTCTGTCTAAGCAATTTTGCCTCAGTGTAAATGAGGACAACGAGATCTATCACCTTCCTGAATTTCACTCTGGTGCTGAAATTGAAACTTGGGGAAATTCTAGAAAAGTCCAAAGTGGAAGTCAAAGTCCTTCCACAACCTGCTGGGACTAAATGTTTTGTCGGGGACTCTCTCTCATGCGTAGGGACACCCTTTTCTTCAATGAGTCCCTTCCTTTAATCATAAGTCACTCTTCACACGTGCCAAATCCTTCCTTCATTTTTGTTTGTTTATTTAGAGAAATGAAATACATGAGCCAATAAGGAGTCCATAAATTCCAGACAGAAATAAGGAAGGATCTCTATCCTTGAGGAGCTTAGAGACCAGGACTGGCTATCAACGGAGAAAGGAGTGGAGAACAGCAGAGGCAGGGCTGGCTGGTGGCAACAGGGAGTGACAGTGGTGGTAAGAAACACGGTGACCGAAAGACAGCTTCCTTTTAAGAATCCACCCCAGAAAAGACCTGAGAAGAAAGAGCTTGGCAGCTCCTCAAACTATCCAGCCCAGACCACTCCATTCATCCAACCTGGAGTCCGAGTCTGAATCTGGGCACCATATTGAAGCAGGGTGTGACACAAGGAAGGCGACTCGAATAGGGAGAGATCTGGAAACAACATGAGGAGCTTCCAGACTCTGAAAGTTTCAAGTTTAGAGACTTCACAGGAATACTGAGGGACTTTGAGGATCAGACAGAAGGTAACATGACAAAAAAATTTTAGGTCCCTTCAAGCTCTTTTGTCCTATAAGTCCAGGAATGGAAGAAGGATCTAGAGGTAAGAGAAGCCTTGTGGGGGTAGAAAAAGGTATGAGAGCTTTCTTCAAATACCTAGAGGCTGATACACAGAGGAAAGGATTCTAGTTTTCACTCAACCAGGCTTGGCCACTTGGGAAAATCACTTATGGCTTCTCTTTCCTCTCTCTCAAGAGTAAATACAACAGACATCATCAGAAGCCTGCAGAATATTCCAGGGTAGGCTGACTCCATTTCATTTCACCTCATTTTCCAAGTGTTTTTCAGACAGTCAAGATTCTCCTCAATTTCAACAAGCAAATATGCATTTCCAAAAAAAAAAAAAAAAGAAAGAAAGAAACTAATGCTCATCCTTCCAGTGGAAGGGAATTGAAGAAGACCACATGATTGGATCATAAGAAGAAACGAAGTACTGATGCATGCTACAGCTTGGATGAACCTTGAAAACGTACAACGTGAAAGAAGTTAGTCACAAAAGGCCACATAATATATAATCCCATTTATATGAAAGTCCAGAGTAGGGAAATGTAATCTACAGAGACAGAAAGTAGAACTTAAGGCTAGAGAGGAAGAGGGAACAACAGAGTGATGGCTGAAGCGTATGGAATTTCTTTTTGAGGTAATGAAAATGTTCTAAAATTGACTGTGATGATGGTTGTACAATTGTGTCTGATTCTTTGCAGTCCCATGGAGTGTAGCCCACCAGGCTTCTCTGTCCATGGATTTTTTTCAGGCAAGAATCCTGGAGTGGGTTGCCATTTCCTACTCCAGAGGATCCTCCCGACCCAGGGATCAAACCCATGATTCTTTAACCCTGCGAAGAGGCAAAGGAAGAGGAGAAAAAGAGGAAGACACATAGGAGAGTGGCCTGGATGGCTCCAGAGACTACAGCATCCTGACAGAGAGACAGTCTCACCACTCCCACCAGTGTGCCATCCACCATGGGACCCGGTACTTCCAGACCTCAGAAAGTCTTCCACTTTCAGAAACTGGAGTGGTGACTCACCACAAAGGATGTTTATGGCAAGAAGATTTGACAGCTTTAACCATTACAGACATAAAGAGATTACAGACACTACAGAGCCCATAAATGGGCCCAGGTTTGGCCACTGGGCTTGAATCCCTGTAAGAATAGAAGCACACAATTCCAGCCCCTTTGGCCACGCCTACTGGACACTGGTCGGGGGTGGTTTTCTCCACCCAAAGTATGCTATTTCCTGGTCTAAGCAGCCCAGGAACTGTTCCTAGCAATAGACGGAGGTGGGAGCATCACTGATCTTATCTCCTACTTCTCCCCAGTCACCCACCTACTGTGGCCACTCTGGCCTGCTCCCTGTTCCAGAAATATGTCATATCCGCCCATTTATTGTTTCCCTGCCTAAAGCCCTCTTCCCCCACATGCCTCCTCTCCTGTGCTCCTTCAGGTCTTTGCTCAGATGCCCCTTTCTCCATGAGACTTAACCTGGCAGCTTCCTTTAAAAATGTATCTCCAACCCCCTTTACCTCTCTACTGTTTTGCCATCACATAATGTACTTTCCTTGGGCTTCCCCGCTGGTTCAGTGGTAAAGAATCTGCCTGCCAATGCCAGAGACACAGGAGATACAGGTTCAATCCCTGGGTTGGGAGGATCCCCTGGAGGAGGAAATGGCAACCCACTCTAGTATTCTTGCCTGGAAAATCCCATGGACAGAGGAGCATGGAGGGCTATGGTCCATGGTGTCACAAAGAGTCAGACATGACTAAGCACGCAGGCACATGGCACTTTCCTTATTCAGTGTATTGCCTGCCTTCCCTCGCTGTTCCATAAGCTTCAAGGAGTCATGGCTTACGTCTGCTTTATTAAATATACACCTGACACCTAGAACTGTGCCTGCAATAAATATATGTTGAATGAATTGATTCCCTCTAGTTAACTCTGCCGGAGAAGGCGATGGCACCCCACTCCAGTACTCTCGCCTGGAAAATCCCATGGATGGAGGAGCCT
The DNA here is from genome assembly GCF_029378745.1 of Bos indicus. Taxonomy (NCBI): domain Eukaryota; kingdom Metazoa; phylum Chordata; class Mammalia; order Artiodactyla; family Bovidae; genus Bos; species Bos indicus. Next base: position 17,938,870 of record NC_091785.1, read on the forward strand.
GGTGGGCTGCAGTCCATGGGGTCATGAAGAGTCGGACACGACAGAGCGACTTCACTTTCACTTTTCACTTTCATGCATTGGAGAAGGAAATGGCAACCCACTGCAGCGTTCTTGCCTGGAGAATCCCAGGGATGGGGAAGCCTGGTAGGCTGCCGTCTATGGGGTCGCAGAGTCGGATACGACTGAAGTGACTTAGCAGCAGCAGCAGCAGCAGTTAACTCTGCACGGGCTTTCAAATGGATTGTGTGGACTATGAACCTACTATTACCTTATTCATAGTACAAGTTCTTCTAACCTCTAGTGCCCAGCTAGAGAACCAGGAGGCTAAGGTTAGCTACCTTCCCAATTCCCTTAAATACGAAGTTTGCATTACCAAATCTAAGGGAACTGTCACCGTTGATTGGCCTTTTCTTTCAAGTCACAATTAGAAGACTATCTCAGGGCACCTGGGGAGAGCTGGCCCTTCATTCTAGCATCTGCCCACAATTTCTCCAAATGTAGCACGTCCTCCCAGCCAATTAGATATTATTTTTCAAGAAGATTTTACATCCTGTTTTCACATGTTATCTCTACTAAAACATTATAAGATGGGGTGGAAAAATACTAGTAAACGCACTTGCAAACATGGTAACTCTAATCTTCTCATTTAATAATTCCCTGTTGTACTTATGGCTTGCCTTCACAGACTATAAACTCCTTGAGAGCAGAGATTAGGGTGTCCTGGTCACCAGTGAGGACATATTTAGGTGCACAATATCCACTCCATTGCATAGTTAGTGCTCATTGGTTGTCTCTATTCTCATCATCATTACTGTGCTTGTTCTGGATCTCAGTGAGTGAGAGGCTTGCCAAGGGTACACTTTATGGACCAGAAGGGAGCCCAAGGCTAATTAGAACAGACTCCTGGCACCTTTTGATGGGTAGATTACCCAGTTACCCTCACCTATCCCCAGTCCCCAAAGTTCTGACAAGGACATAAGAAAAGTAAAACTAAAGGAGTGGTGTTCCTAGAGTCCTACCGAAATTCTAGACAAAAAAAAAAAAAAAAAGCCCAGGAAGGAAGAGGAAGCCGGTTAAGGAAGGCGGCCCAAAGCCCATCTCCAAACTCGGACTGTCTGAGCGCCCCCTATTGGCCCGATAGGATCCGAAGAGAAGCATTTAGCCAGCGGAGAGACCAGAGGGCTCTCCACATTCTTTAAATTTGACTCTTGGCTCACAGAGTTAGTTCAAGAGGGAGATCGACCCTCAGAAGCTCAAGGGCCAGTGCTAGAGGGAGAAAAGGAGACTCAGAAGATGAGGGACAGGGGAAGGTAGGGCAGGGGCCGAAGAAAATCGCGCAACAGCTTGGGAAGGGGAACGTGAGAAAGTTGGGGAGGGAAGTCTGCGACAAGAAGAGAGGAAAGAACAGAACACAGATCCCGCGCCGAGCCGAGGGAGCAGCCGGGGACAGCGAGAGGAGACAGCGGACGGCGGGCGGCGGCGGCGAGAGGGCGCGCGGAAGGGAGGCGGGGGAGAGGGACCGGCGTCCGGCCTACGCACCTGAGGCTGCCATGCCGCCGGCCGCGGTCCTCCGTGCCCGGCTCGCTGCGCGCGGGGGCCGGGGCCGGAGCGGGCTCGGCGGCGGCCCTGGCGCAGGACGGGAGCGGCGCGCCCGGCTCCGCGCAGCACCAGCCGCGGCTCTGGCGCTTCCTCCTGCGGGGCAGCGAGGACTCGCCGAGAGGGCGTGTCCACAAGGCCCGCCTCGCCGGCGGGGCTCGGCCCCCGGCACCTGCTCCCCGGGCGGTTGGGGAGGGGAAGTGAGAACTACCCCCCATCGGCCCGCAGCCGGCCAGCCTTCCAGCGTTCCCCTCATCGCTCACTCAGGGTAGGGAGGAGGCAGAGGGGCTTCGTGCGCCCCGCTCCCCGTGAAATCAGCCGGGTCGGCCACCAAAGGGCAGCCCGAGTGAGGGAGCATTGAGAGAGGACGGAGGCAGAAGGGTTAGCTGCACGGCCTCTGCGATCTGGGGCGGGGGCTGTCAGTGTGCACAGGTGGCCCAGCCATCTCCCCATTCCCTGGGGCTTTCTCCCTGAGCCGCTGCCCTGGCAGGAAGGGGAGGGGGCAGGAAGGGGAAGAGGCATCTTCTCTGGCACCTGGCCCTGGTGCTTGATGTTGCCCTTGATTACCCTCCAGTGACCTTCCTGTAATTCCTGATCTCCAGACGGCACAAGAGCGTTAATGATAATCTCATATGTCAAACGGAAGGTATCGTCGTCATTGCCTTTTGTGCCTTTGAGGTAGCACCTATCATGGCCTTCAGGTTAGCGCTGAAGAAAGAAGCCAAATCTCTTACTCAGACTCCCACAGAGAGCAGATGCTCCCCGAGGTTCTATACCACGCCTGTTTGAGACCAGAGCTAGAGCTCTCCCTTAACCCTCGCACTCGCCTGCCACGTCTTACCCTCCTCCCTTTGCCGCTCTGTAGTGGATCTGAAGGGAGCTGTGCCCTTGCAGCCCTCAGCGATGTCCAGAGAGCAGAGATGACAGAGAGATAGGTTTTCTGTGCAAGTGGAAAGAAATGAAAGACATTTAATAATGGAAGTATCAGGGTTCAGTCCAAGAACTAGTTTTCTACTGTTGCCATAACAGATTACTACAAATTCAATGGCCTAAAATAAAACAAATTTATTATCTTACATGAGTAAGATATGAAATTAAAAGATGCAGTCATAAAATCAGAAGATGCTTGCTCCTTGGAAGAAAAGCTATTACAAACCTAGACAGCATATTAAAAAGCAGAGACATTACTTTGCCAACAAAGGTCGGTCTAGTCAAAGCTTTGGTTTTTCCAGTAGCCATGTATGGATGTGAGAGTTGGGCTATAAGGAAAGCTGAGCGTTGAAGAATTGATGCTTTTGAACTGTGGTGTTGGAGAAGATTCTTGAGAGTCCCTTGGATTGCTAGGAGATCCAACTAGTCAATCCTAAAGGAAATCAATCCTGAATATTCACTGGAAGGACTGATGCTGAAGCTGAAGCGCCAATACTTTGGCCACATGATTTGAAGAACTGAGTCATTGGAAAAGACCCTGATGCTGGGAAAGATTGAAGGAGGAGAAGGGAACGACAGAGGATGAGATGGTTGGATGGCATGACCAACTCATGCCATCCAACTCATGGACATGAGTTTGAGCAAGCTTCAGGAGTTGGTGATGGACAGGGAAGCCTGACATGCTGCCGTCCATGGGATTGCAAAGAGTTAGACATGACTGAGTGACTGAACTGACTGACTATCTTACTCTTCTATATTTCAGAAGTCCAACATGAGCCACACCAGGCTAAAATCAAGGTGTTGGCAGGTTTTGGTTCCTTTCTGGAGTCTCTAGAAGAGAATGCATTTCCTTGCCTTTTTCAGCTTCTAGAGGAAATTACACACATTTCTTGATTCATGCCCCCCTCAATCTTCAAATCCAGTAACATAACATCTTTCTGACCCTTCTTCCCTCATCACATATTTTTGTGTTTCCTTTGCCTTTCGCTTTTAAGGGCCTAGCAGTTACATTGGTCCCACACAGATAATCCAGGAAAATCTCCCTCTTTTAAGGTCAGCAGACTAGCAACCGTATTATCGTCTACAGCCTTAATTCTCTTTTGCCGTGTAACAGTATATTCCCAGGTTCTAGGGGTTAGGGTGTGGACATCTTTGGGGGACAGGGGCATTATTCTGCCTACCACAGACCTGGAATTCTGAAAGAGAAGGTAAGCTTACTATCTGCTATACGTGATAGCTATTCCTCACGTTCAGGATTTCTCTGGCCTCCAGACCCTGTCAGCCACACCTCCTACCCACCCCCAGCCCCCTATCAATGCACTGTCACAACTCTGTGAAGTTCTTTCGTAGAACTTACATAGATCGTTTTCTGCAATTACAAGCAGCTTTTTAGACAAAGCCTAAGAACCTAGCCCTCTTTTGAGTTCCTTCCTTACCTACCAAAATGGCCACTCCCCATGAAGTTTCTGCCACTTGTCTCCTTGGGGCATTTTGAGCAATGGCAGAGGCCATTTCCAGGCTGGACCTCCAGTTCAGGGAAACAAATTATTGGGCATCTGCTCTGTGGCCAGCTCTGCACAGAGTGTGATCACTTATTCAGCTTGCATGAATCTTTACCTGAAACCCGTGAGGTAGGCATGTTATTATCATCCTATTTCACAGGGGAAGAAACTAGGCTCCAAAAAGGTAATCTGCCTGATCCATGGTTACGTATTTAGAAGGATCAAAACTAGATTTTGAATTCAAATCCATGTGCTACGCAGGAGCTGACTCTCTTGTCATGAATTGTGACTCAGAAGCCACACCACCTATTCCATGCCAGTTCCACAATCTCCAAACCAAAGTGACTGTAATAACAGGAAAAAGGAGTTCTGTGGAGATCGCTGACTGCATACCCAATATCTATTGTCCTTAGTAACACAATCACCCCTTTATTTGGAGACAGTAATATGCCCCACTAAAAGACTTCATTCCCCAACTTAGAGGAGGCTAAGGAGTAAGTGGAAGTCATTAGCTGCAGGATCCACAAAGTTCTCTATTGTGTGCTTAACTCTGCTGCCAGATACTCCTTTTGCCTTTTTCTCTCTTTAGCGCCTACTTGGAATGTGAATGGATGGCTGGAGAGCTGACAGCCCTGTTAGATTTCAAGATGACCACGTGAATGGAAGTCACACACTAAAGAGAGCAGAGAACAAAGGTGGACAGAATCTGGTTCCTTACTGATCATGGCGCTCTCATACAAACTCCAGCCTTCCCACCTTCGAATTCTTTTACATGAAAGAGAAATAAACACATCTCTGTCTTGCTAGAGCCATGATTATTTGTGTATTCTGCTATACGTAACCAAACTTAATTCTTTATTGAAATGGGAATGGAAGCTAACATTTATTGAGCACCAACTATAATTCATGAATTTTCTTATACTATCTTATAATCATCCCTCAAAATAATTCTGAATCACAAGTATTATCTCCACTTCAGAGATAAAGAAACTAAGATTCAGAGATGTTAGTTTTTCCAGGGTCATTCAGTAGTTAGCATAACTGTGATTCAAATCCAACTGATTCTAAACCCTAAGTCCATGGTCTTTTCCATGGCATAAGGACATACTGGATGACTTCAGAGAGTAAATTAAAACTACTTCCTGAGGACACACAGGTGCTCTCAAGTGAGGGGTCTCCCTTGAGTCCTCAGCACTTCAAGTCTCACACAGATGGTGTCTTCATTTGTGCATGAAAGCAAGTCTTGCACGTTTTCTACTTCTTCCTTCTGAGGTGTTGAAGCAGAAAGTTTAAGCAGCTGTGAGAAAAAGTTTAGGACTTGGCCTCATATGCTCTTAGAATATTAAAACGGGAAAGGCCCTAAGAGGTCATTATTGGACACGTGTGAAAACTAAGACCAAGAGAGGCAAAGTGACCTTTCTAACATACTCTGAGTTGGAAGCACAACCAGGATTAGAATCCTGGTCTTGATTCTTAGTCTGGTGTTTTTAGCTATATCTGACCACTTTTCCTCCCTATTAGTAAAAGAAAGCAATTGTAGAAAAATGTTTTCCTTAATCTGATGTTTCATCTTTGTCTGCCACAAGTTCCTAGAGGGTTAAATCAATCTTGAATGTTTGGAATAAACCCCATTTGGTCATGATTACCATCCTTTTTACATGTTGTTAACTTGCTAATTGGAGAAGGCAATGGCACCCCACTCCAGTACTCTTGCCTGGAAAATCCCATGGAGAGAGGAGCCTGATGGGCTGCAGTCCATGGGGTTGTTAAGAGTCCGACAAGACTGAGCGACTTCACTTTCACTTTTCACTTTCATGCATTGGAGAAGGAAATGGCAACTCACTCCAGGCTTCTTGCCTGGAGAATCCCAGGGATCGGGGAGCCTGGTGGACTGCCGTCTATGGGGTCACACAGAGTCGGACATGACTGATGCGACTTAGCAGCAGCAGCAGCAGCAACTTGCTAATATTTTGTTAAGGATTTTTCTATCTGTGTTCATGGGGGAAGTTGGTCTATAATTTTCTTTTTGGTAACATCTTTTGTTAGTTTTTGTATCCAGGTTAATCTGGCCTCATAAAACAAGTTTGAAAGTATTCTTTTCTCCTCTATTTTCTAACAGAGAACACTTGACATAAATGTTTAATAGACTTAACCGCTAAAACTAGCCATGTCTAAAATTTCTTTTGTGAGGTTTTGCTAGCCAGTTCTATAGCCCCCTCAAAAGACAGGGTTCTTGAGGTGTGCCAGTATTGATATGTTGTATTTTTCAAGGAATTTGTCCATTTCATCAGTTTCAAAAATTTATTGATATGAAATCAGTCTTAATATTTTCTTATTATCCTTTGAATGTCTGTAGGATTCATAATGATAGCCCCTGTTTTATTTCTGATATTGGTCATTTATGTCTTCTGTCTTTCTCTCTCAATCTTATCCTCTCAATCTCTATCATTCTAAATAGCTGTTTATCAATTTTATTAATCTTTCCAAAGAATCAACTTTTGGGTTCGATAATTTTTCTATTTTTTGTTTCCTACTTCATTGATTTGAGGTCTTTATTATTTCCTTCTGCCTATTTACTTTGAGTTCACTTTGCACTTATCTAGCTTCCTAAGGTTGAACATGTGGCCACTGTTTTTATTCCATTCGTCTTTTATGATATAAACATTTAAAGCTATAAGTTTACCCCATTCAATGCTTTGGCTGCATCCCCCAGATTTTATATGTTCTATTTTTGTTATGATTTGGTAAAAAAATGTTTTCTAATGTCCCCTGTAATTTCTTCAAGTTATGGGTAATTTACAAGTGAGATTTCCAGATATTTGGCTATTTTTTAAGATAGCTTGATGTTGCTGATTTCCAGTTTAGATCCATTATGGTCAGAAAGCAGATTCTGCTTGCAGATACACATATTATAAACATGTAGATGTTATCTATATGACAACTGTAGCATAAAGTAGGGCTTCCCTGGTGGCTCTGTGGTAAAGAATCTACCTGCCAATGCAGGAGACATGGGTTTGATCCCTGGGTCTGAGAGACCCCCCTGGAGAAGGAAATGGGAACCCACTCCAGTATTCTTGCCTGGAAAATCCCATGGACAAAGGAGCTTGGCAGGCTACAGTCCATGGGGTTGCAGAAGAGTCAGACATGACTTAGTGACTGAACAACACCAGCATAAAGTAAGGGGCTCAGGAGAGAGTAAATTGTTCTCAGTTCAGTTCAGTTGCTCAGTCATGTCTGACTCTTTGTGACCCCATGAACCGCAGCTTGCCAGGCCTCCCTGTCCATCACCAACTCCTGGAGTCCACACAAAGCCATGTCCATTGAGTCGGTGACGCCATCCAACCATCTCATCCTCTGTCATCCCCTTTTCCTCCTGCCCTCAATCTTTCCCAGGGTCTTTTCAAATGAGTTAGCTCTTCACATCAGGTAGCCAAAGTATTGGAGTTTCAGCTTCAACATCAGTCCTACCAGTGAACACCCAGGACTGATCTCCTTTAGGATGGACTGGTTGGATCTCCTTGCAGTCCAAGGGACTCTCAAGAGTCTTCTCCAACATCACAGTTCAAAAGCATCAATTCTTCTGCTCTCAGCTTTCTTTATAGTCCAACTCTCACATCTATACATGACCACTGGAAAAACCATAGCCTTGACTAGAGTGTCTAATTTCTTACATTTTATGAGAAGCATTAAAACATTAATTCTAAGTGGACTGTAAAAAATTAAGAATGCACAGTACATTTTCATCCCAAGAACAGCCACTAAAAGTTCATTTTAAAAAGTATGGCTAAATAGTCAATAAATAAATTAAAATGGAATTCTTACGTATAGCTAATAAATGTGAGTAGTCAGGAAGAGAGGATCAGAAGAGCAAAATACAGAAGGGACCAATAATAAATAAATAGTAAAATGGTGGAACTACATATTAATCACTATCTTAATATTAATGACATTAAATGTATATTAATATTATGTATAATAATTACATTAAATAATATATTGGGTTGGCCAAAAAGTTTGTTCAATTTCTTCCATAAGATGGTATGGAAAAATCTGGAATGAACTTTTTGGCCAATCTGATATTTTTTTTTCATCTTTGATTTTCAGCAGTTTGAGTATAATAAGCTCAGATGTGATTTTTCTCTGTATTATTCTGTATAAGGTCAACTAAGCTTCCTGAGTCTGTAATTTTTTTTTTTTTAATGTTTATTTGGCTGCACTGAGTTTTAGATGTGGAATGCGGGATCTAGTTCCCTCACCAGTGATTGAACCCAGGCCCCCTGCATTGGGAGTGTGAAGTTTTAGCCAATGGACCACCAGAGAAGCCCCCTCAACCCCAGTTTTCTTTAATATATATAGGTACAATTCACTTCCAGGCTACATAATCCAAGTTTTGTGACATTTGTAACAGCAAACCTCTTGTAGGGCAGCTGGGGGACATGAAAACTTCCTTCTGATTTTTTGTTAACCCTGTAGAGCTCCGTCACCCCTGCCAGATGTTCAGTGGTGTGTCAGGGAAGGTTGGAGAGGTAAATCCAGAGGGCGAGGCTGACATCATCAGTTTGTGCGATACACAGTGCTAACCACCTGTCAATGTCCTTCTCTATCACAAATCCAAAACTGAGATGCGTTCAACCAAATGACCACATGACCACATGACCAAATGACCACAGTTCTACCCTCACTGCCACAGGAGGCTTCAAAAGCACTCTAATTAAATTGCTAATGGAGCTGCTCTGTCACTGGCCATCACTGGCCAGTTTCAACATCACCCAATTTGCAAAGTTTAAGACATGCTTATGATTATTTTTCAGTGTTCATCTCTCTTGGACACTTGATGGAGAAACTCAAACTGAGAGGTTTATAAGTACGCTCAATTTTGCCAGCTTAATAGACAATGACACCCTATTTTGAAATGTCTCCAAAGACCCAGATAATGATCAATTTTAACTGAAATTATGAATTTCAGTTGGCTGGGAAGTCCCTTCCCTGATGTGACCAGGAAGAACTAGGTGTGTTTTGTCAGATCTCATGACCAGTCTGGGCTGCTCACTGAGTCTGTAATTTTATGTGTCTTACCAAATATGGGGAAGCTTCAGACATTTTTTCTGCATCGTTTTTTTTTTATTCATCTCTTCTCAGCTTTCATTAACACATGTGTTAGACCTGTTAATATTATCCTATAGACACTTATGCTGGGAGGGATTAGGGGCAGGAGGAGAAGGGGATGACAGAGGATGAGATGGCTGGATGGCATCACTGACTCAATGGATGTGAGTCTCAGTGAACTCCGGGAGTTGGTGATGGACAGGGAGGCCTGGCGTGCTGCTTTTCATGGGCTCACAAAGAGTCGGACACGACTGATCTGATCTGATCTGATCTGACAGACACTTATGTCTCTGTTCATTTTTTTCTAGTCTTTTTTGCCTCTGTGTTCTTCATATTGAACAATTCCTATTAATCTGTAGTCAGTTCACTGATTCTTTCTGCTGTTGTCTCTAAAATGCTTTTAAGCCCGACCAATGGATTTTTCAGTTTTAGAATTTCCATTTGGTTCTTTATTAAAATTTCCATTTCTCTGCTGATAGTTTCTCTTTGTTCAATCACTCTGAATACATCTTTCTTTACATCCTTGAATATAGTTATAATAGTTCTTTGAAAACTCTTATCTGCTCATTGTAAGATGTAGTACATCTTGGGGTCAGTCTTCACTGATTGCCTTTTTTCTTGAGGTGAATCCCATTTTCCTATTTCTTCATGTACCTAGTAACACTGGATGGTGGCGTAGATATTGTAAGTGATATTTGGTGAGACTGATTTCTACTTTGGCTTTGAAAAGTATTCTTCTAGAGAAGGTAGTGATTCTGGCTCCAACTCTGTCTTCTCCACTGTGGTGAGCAACAGCAGATCTCTGTCCAGTTCTTTCAGCCTTAACTGGGGTGCACAGAGTCTGCCATATATAGTATAGTATAGTTCAAGGGTTAGCAGACCATATCATCCTTCCTGAAATACTCAAGGCTGCTAGGTGACCGAGAAGACTCATACCATGAATAGAAAGTGACTGAGCAATGCACCCAAATTTTGTGTTTTCTGGATAAGTACAATTTCTTAATTTCCAACTTTTTAATTTTGCTAAGCAAGGACATTAAAAAACAAAACAAAATCTATCCATATTATCACTATCATTTCACAAGAAAGGAAAGGGATTTTTAACACCAAAAAAAGTAGAAAAAGAAATATTTTAAAAAAAGAAATATATTTTAAACTGAATGTATTCTGTGTTAGTAAAAATTCACCACATTGCATTACTTTTCTCCCTTGATGACTTGATGAAAATTCCATCCCAGCTGGGTTCCCAACCTAGGAAGGGAAGCTGAGAATTTTTGTGATGAAAGTACTAAGGATCTCAATGTTTGCCAAAACCTTTGCTTTAAAGGAAGTTTTAAAACAGAAAAATCAGGACAGTGTTTCCCAAACTTCAATCATGTGAAAATACCATCACAAATATTGCCATGGCTGCATTCACCTGCTTTATTTACTTTCAATGTGTCATTTGTTTACTTAAGTTTATTTTAAAATGAAAGTCTTACATGAACACCATAAATGGAAAGCCATATCCCTTGCCATAAAATCAAGAAAACACAAAATGCTGGAAGGCCCTCAGTCTGCCACCCCTCTGTTGAAAGGGGAGATTAGCAGAGATTAGGGGTTCAAGTCATACCTGCACCAGAATGAAACTTTCTGTTTGATTTAAATTTAAGGACAAAAGAATTGAAAAGAAAAATTTTCTCTTTGTGTAATTAAATGTCGTTCAATGCCATGTTCACGTACCGTCTAAAATCACCTCCTGGTGAACTTATGGATGGGGGAAGGGATAGTTAGGGAGTTTGGGATCAGTATGTACACACTGCTATATTTAAAATGGATAACCAACAAGATTCTTCTATATAGCACAGAGAACCCTGTTCAATGTTATATGGCAGCCTGGGTGGGGTTTGCCAGAGAATGGGTACATGTATATGTATGGTTAAGTCCCTTTGCTTAGTTCCACCTGAAACTATCACAGCATTGTTAATTGGCTATATTCCAATATAAAATAAAAAGCTAAAAAACAAGGAAGTGTATAAAGGGGAATGGAACTTCAATTATTTATTATATTATATAATTATGTTACATATATTGGACTTCCCTCATAGCTCAGTTGGTAAAGAATCCACCTGCAATGCCCAGAGACCCTGGTTCGATTCCTGGGTCGGGAAGATCTGCTGGCGAAGGGATAGGCTACCCACTCTAGTATTCTTGCCTTTTCCTTGTGGCTCAGTTGGTAAAGAATCTGCCTGCAATGCTGGAGACCTGGGTTCAATCTCTTGGTTGGGGAGATTCCCTGGAGAAGGGAAAGGCTACCCATTCCAGTATTCTGGCCTGGAGAATTCCATGGACTAGAGTCCATAGGGTCGCAAAGAGTTGGACACGACTGAGCAACTTTCACTTTTCACATTATATATATTATAATTATATATTATATATAAAAATGTTATATACCATATCAAAGCCTTCTTTGAAAGAGATATTATAATGAGATGAGAGTTATTTCATAAAAAATTTAAAATACATATAGAAAAGTTGCAATAGTACAAGAAACTCCTTCCCCCAGTATTGAAAAATAAAATAAAATCATCTCTTATGCCAAATAATAATATCTTGGTAGATAGTCTATTGAATTGGAGGCATTATCACACTGTAATTAAGAGCATTGGCTAAATTAAAAAAAGAAAATTCAGCAGAGGTTTGGGCAGTTTGGAGCTCCCTTCTCCTGCTCTCTCCTTTTGAGATAACCCCTCTCATTGGCTTTCCTGGTGGCTCAGAGGATAAAGCATCTGCCTGCAATGCAGGAGACCTGGGTTTGACCCCTGGGTCAGGAAGATCCCCTGGAGAAGGAACTGACAACCCACTCCAGTATTCTTGCCTGGAGAGTCCCATGGACGGAGGAGCCTGATATGGTTAAGTCCCTTTGCTGTCCCTTTCCACCAGGTCGCAAAGAGTCGGACACGACTGAGCGACTTCACTTTCACTTTGTTTTCTCTCCTTTACAGCTGCTGTATCCTCTGAGTCTTCAAAACAGTTCAATTATACTTCTACTACCAAATATCAATGAGCCCTATTACATGGATGTTATTTATTAATAAGCAATTGAAACTGTTGGTATATATTGTAGTTACTTATAGAAAAATTTGAGCTTTTATTTAACAGCAATCTGCCTGTAGTTTAATCCATTTCACATACATGCATAATTTGTGACTCTATCCTTAAATATGAAAGCTCTATTTTAATACACCTTTTTAAAAATTTAATATTCTATATAAAATTATATCATGACATTTCTGTTTCCTGATATTTTTATTCTTGATCAGTGGCAGATAGCAAAATATTTGCCATCTCTTTGATTCTTCTAATAACAAAGTCCATAACTATTCATGACTCCTTTATAAACAGTTGCTTCTCATAGACAAACAACTGCTGCATAACAGGTAAATCAATGTATGCTTGCATCCACCAGAAAGAAGCTGATAGATGAAATAAAACTGTGGGTACAGAGCAAGAGTGAAAAGCTGCAAATATGGTAGCTGAGCTTGTTGATTTAGGAGAAAATTAAAGTCATTTATGCCTATTAAATTACGCTTCCTTGTAATTTTATCTATTATAATTGTTTCAACTTTATTTCACTTTTTAAGAAAACCAGCTTGACGCTGTATAGAAAGAAAAAAGAAGTGAAAGTCGCTCAGTTGTGTCCAACTCTTTGGGACCCCATGGACTATAGTCCATGGAATTCTCCAGGCCAGAATACTGGAGTGGGTAACTTTTCCCTCTCCAGGGGATCTTCCCAACCCAGGGATCAAACCCAGGTCTCCCACATTGCAGGCGGATTCTTTACCAGCTGAGCCACAAGGGAAGCCCAAGAATACTGGAGTGGGCAGCCTGTCCCTTCTCCAGGGGATCTTCCTGACCCAGGAATTGAACCAGGATCTCCTGCATTGAAGGCGGATCCTGCCTTGCAGACGGATTCTTAACCAACTGAACTATCAGGGAAGCACTTCAGGGAAACTTCCCTGTCAGGGAAGCACTTCAGGGAAACTGTCAGGCAGCAGTTGGTTGTTTGTGACGGTGTATGATCCACCTGAATTTTAACTGCCTCACAGGATGCAGACTGGAGCCAGACCTGGGGCAAAGAGCCATAAAACTGAGAAACCCAGTGCTATTCCCTTCTAAATATTGACTCAACTCAACGTCTGCCTTCTTCTTATTACTCTCTACAGCACTTAGGTACTGGTTGTTTCTGTTTTTTTGTCCAGAGTTTATCATGGAAAAATTGATCCAATCGAGTTATCCCCCTATTGTCAGATCTAAAATCACTAGCATTTTGGGCCCATTAAAGAGACAGATCAGCTGGACAGTCTCCTGAGGTGCTGCTCTCTAAGGAATGTTGAAGCATCACAGGAATAAATCAGAAATATGGTAGAAGAATGAAATAATGCCATGTGCAGCCATATGAATGCACCTGGAGATTATCATATTAAGTGAAATAAGCCAGGCAGAGAAAGACCAATATCACATATCACTTATGCGTGGAATCTTAAAAACTGATACAGGTGAACTTATTCACAAAACAGAAATAGGCTCACAGACATAGAAAACCAACTACGGTTACCAAAGAGAACAGTGGGGGTTGGAGGGGGAGAGATAAATTAGGAGTTTAGGATTAACATACATATACAACTATGTATAAAATAGGGCTTCCCAGGTGGTTCAGTGGTAAAGAATCTGCCTGCCAATACAGGAGACGTGATTTGATCCTTGAGTCAGGAAGATCCCCTAGAGAAAGAACTGGCAACCCACTCCAGTAATTCTAGCCTGGGAAATCCCATGGACAGAGGAGCCTACTGGGCTGTAGTCCGTGGGGTCGTGAAAGAGTTGGATACGACTTAGCAACTAAACAACAATATATAAAATAGGTAATCATGGACCTACAGTATAGCCCAGGGAGCTATACTTAATATTTTGTAATAACCAATAATGGAAAAGAATCTAAAATATATATATATATATATGTGTAACTAAATCATTTTTCTGTAGAAATTAGCACAATGTTATAAATTAACTATACTTCAATTTTTTTAAAAAAACTGAAAAAAAAGAAATATGGTGACAATTTGCTCAAGTTTCCTCAGGTTACTCCTTCCATAATAGATGAAATACAAATTGTTTCTTCTGTTGCTTAAGTAAACACAGTTCTCAAATAGACACTGGAGAACTTAAAAAGTTCATTGATTCAGACATGACTCTAGGTCAATACATCTCTAAGTCATTCTTTTAAAAGTTGTATAATACTCTGTGGTCACCATAATATATCAATTCTTTTCTACTGATGAAATTCAAAGTAAGTTATTTTTCTTCATCTTTTGTCTGTTGATTTTGTTTATAGTTTCTTTTGATATATAAAAATGCGTTTACTTTTAAGAGGTAATGTATGACTGTTATTTTCAGGTATTCAATCACTCAGTCGTGTCTGACTCTGTGACCACATGGACTGAAGTCCTCCAGGCTCCTTTGTCCACGGGATTTCCCAGGCAAGAATACTGGAGTGAGTTGCCATTTCCTCCTCCAGGGGATCTTTTGGATGCAGAGATTGAACCCACATCTCCTGCATTGGCAGGCAGATTCTTTACCACAGAGCCATCTGGGAAGCCCATTATTTTCAGGTGGCGACTCTTAGTTTCAGCATTTTATCTTTTCCTTCAGAAGCTCTTCTTTATGATCTTATAAATAATTCCTCACATTTGTATCTAATATTTTTATATTTCACATTTAGATTTTTAATCCATCTGGAGTTTATTTTTGCATGTGATGTGGGGTAGAAGTGTAACCATGTTTTCTTCCAGATGGATCGTCAGTTCTGCCAGCACCATATATTAAGTAAACCATCTTTCCCCTCTAAACAAAATGTCATCTTTATTTATATTGAGTCCCCACTTGAATTTGTTTCTGGACTCTTTATTATGTTCCACTTGTCTTATTCATTCTTATGCTATGTATGGTTTTATTATAATAGTATTACAATAAATTTTATTATCTTGTATGTAACGTAGGAATTGTGTTTAGTTAGTAGCATAGATACAAATAACAGAAGCTTAACCAAGAAATAAGTTTATTTCTTTCATGTAGAAGAAGTCTGGTACCCTAGGCTAGGGTTGGCATGGTAGCACCATGTTCATTAAGAATCCAATCTCCTTCTATTGCTCTGCTCAGCCATCCTTTAGCATCGACTTTCACGCTGAGGATTGCCTCATGTTCCAAGATGGCTACTGAAACTCCAGCTGCTGCTGCTGCTAAGTCACTTCAGTCGTGTCCGACTCTGTGCGACCCCATAGACGGCAGCCCACCAGGCTCCCCCGTCCCTGGGATTCTCCAGGCAAGAACACTCGAGTGGGTTGCCATTTCCTTCTCCAGAAACTCCATCTATATATCCCTTATCCCAGTTATGAAGCAAGCAGAGCAGGGAAGGGCAAAAAAGTACATGCAGCTGTCCAACATCCCTTTTAGGAAGTTTCTGGAAGTCCCATCTAACAAGTTTATTTATATCCGTATCTGAAAGTGAAGCATTTTAGTCTTTTAGTAGCTGGATATTAATTCTAGCTAGTCTCAGCCCTCTCCCCTCCCATATCCTTTTCAATTTTTTAAAAATTGATCTCAGACATTTATGTTTCTTAGTTAATACTTTATTTTTTAGAACAGTTTTAGATTTACAGAAAAATTAGGGATATGGTGCAGAGACTTTGCATCTACCCTCTTCCCATATACTCTCTCACCCTCCCACCACACACACTCACACACACACACACAGAATCTGTTATTAACATCATGCATTAATATGGTACATTTGTTAACAACTGACGAACCAGTATTGATAGTGCTACTATTAACTGAAGTACAGAGCTTGCATTAAGGTTCTCTGTGTTGCACATCTGTGAGTTTTGGTAAATGCATAGGGCCATGTGTCCACCATTACAATATCACATAGTTACCATACTAGAAATTTACTGTGCTCCATTTATTCATCCCACTCCCAATGCCTCTGAACTCATGCTAATCACTTGCCTTTTTACAGTCTCTATAGTTGCCTTTTTCCAAATGTCATGCAGTACATAGCCCTTTCAGCTTCTTTAACAAAAATACACATTTAACTTTCCATCACGTCTCTTTGTGGTTGAGAACTATTTCTTTTTATCACTAAGTAATATTATATTGTATTATACGGATATACCACAGTTAATCCATTCACATATTAAAGGACGTCTTGGTTGCTTCCAGTCTTTAGCAATTATGATTTAAACTACTATAAATGTTTGTGTGTAGGTTTTTATCTGGACATAAGCTCAATTCATTTGGGGAAATATTAATACCTAAGAGCACAACTGTATGGCAAGATTATATTCGGCTTTGTGAGAAACTGCCCAACTGTCTCCTACGTACCAGTTTGCATTCGTATCAGCAGTGAATGAGAGTTCCTGTTGCCCTGCATCCTCTCTGATATTTAGTATTGTCAGTGCTTTGAATTCTAGCTATTCTCACAGTTTTGTAATTTCATTGTTGTTTTAATTTACAGCTCTCTAATGATATAGGTTGAAGATCATGGCATCCGGTCCTATCACTTCATGGGAAATAGATGGGGAAACAGTATCAGACTCTTTTTTTTTGCGGGCGGAGCGCTCCAAAATCACTGCAGATGGTGACTGCAGCCATGAAACTAAAAGACGCTTACTCCTTGGAAGAAAAGTTATGACCAACCTAGATAGCATATTGAAAAGCAGAGACACTACTTTGCCAACAAAGGTCCATCTAGTCAAGGCTATGGTTTTTCCAGTGGTCATGTATGGATGTGAAAGTCGGACTGTGAAGAAAGCTGAGCGCCGAAGAATTGATGCTTTTGAACTGTGGTGTTGGAGAAGACTCTTGAGAGTCCCTTGGACTGCAAGGAGATCCGACCAGTCCATCCTGAAGGAGATCAGCCCTGGGATTTCTTTGGAAGGAATGATGCTAAAGCTGAAACTCCAGTACTTTGGCCACCTCATGTGAAGAGTTGACTCATTGGAAAAGACTCTGATGCTGGGAGGGATTGGGGGCAGGAGGAGAAGGGAACAACAGAGGACGAGATGGCTGGATGGCATCACCGACTCAGTGGACGTGAGTTTGAGTGAACTCCGAGAGATGGTGATGGACAGGGAGGCCTGGCGTGCTGCGATTCATGGGGTCGCAGACAGTCGGACACGACTAAGTGACTGAACTGAACTGAATGATATAGGTATGATGTTCAGTATCACTTCATATGTTTGTCATCTGTGTGGAGTGTCTGTTCAGATCTTTTGCCCATTTTTTCAATCAGGTTGTTTTCTTATTGTTGAGTTTTAAGAGTTGTTTTTGTATTTTATATTTTGTATACAAGTCTTTTATCAGATAGGTGTTTGAAAACATTTCCTCTCAACCTGTACCTTGTCTTTCTATTCTCTGAAATGTCTTTTGTAAATTTTTTTTATTTTAATAAAGACTGTTTAATCAATTTTTTCTTTTGTGTTTTATGCTTTTAGTGTTGTATTGAAAAAGTAATAGCTAATCCTGTGGGGACCTAGATTCTCCCCTATATTATTGCCTAGAAATTTTAGTTTTTTTGGTTTACAGCTATGTCTGTGATTCATTTTGAGTTAATTTCTGTGAAATGTGTTAGATCTGTGTCTAAATTCATTTTCTTGCGTATGAAGTTCCAATTTTCCATCACAATTTGTTGAAAAGACTGTCCTTTCTCCGTTGAATTACCTGTTCCCCTTTGTCAAAGATCAATTGACTATATTTGTGTCAGTCTATGTTTGGACTATCTACTCTGTTCTATTGATCTATTTGTCTATTCTTTTGTCAATACCACCTCATCTTGATTCTTGTAACATTAAAGTAAGTCTTGTCAGTTCTCCAACTTTGGTCTTTTTTCAGCACTGAACTGCCTATTCTCAGTCTTGTGCTTTTCTACATAAACTTTAAAATAAATCTGTTGCTATCCACACACACACACACACACACACACAAACTTGCTGGAATTTTGACTGGGATTAAATTGAATCTATAAATCAGTTTAGGAAGAATTGATATCTTAACAGTATTGAGTCTTCCTATTCATGAACATGAAACATTTCTCCATTTTTTAAGCTCTTCTTTGATTTCTTTCCTGGTAGCTCAACTGGTAAAGAATCTGCCTGCAATGCAGGATACCCCAGTTCTATCCCTGGATCAGGAAAATCCCCTGGAGAAGGGACAGGCTACCCATTCCAGATATTCTTGGGCTTCCCAGGTGGCTCAGACAGTAAAGAATCCACCTGCAATGTGGGAGACCTGTGTTCAATCCCTGGGTTGGGAAGATCTCCTGGAGGAGGGCATGGCAACCCATTCCAGTATTCTTGCCTGAAGAATTCTATGGACAGAGGAGTCTGGTGGGCTACAGTCCATGGAGTCACAAAGAGTTGGACACGACTGAGAGACTCACTTTCACTTGATTTCTTTCATCAAGTTTTGTAGTTTTCCTCATGTAGATTATGTATATTTTTGTTAGGTTTACATCTAAGAATTTCTCTTTCTTTCAGTGCTAAGGTAAATGATACTGTGTTTTTCATTTCAAATTCCAATTGTTCATTGCTATATATAGGAAAGCAATGGACCTTTTATCTTGGAATCTTGCTATTATTATAGCTTATTAGTTCTAGGAGTTTTTGTGTCAATTCTTTGGGACTTTCTACATAGACAAGCATGTCATCTGTGAGCAAAAACAGTTTTATTTCTTCCTTACCAATCTGTATACCTTTTACTTCCTTTTATTATCTTTTTGTGTTATCTAGGAGTTTCAGTAAAATATTTAATAAGAGTGGTAAGAGGGAACATCTTTGCTTTGTTCCTAGTCATAGGGGAAAAACATCTATTTTCTCATCATTAGAGTGATGCTAGCTTGAGAATTCCCTGGCAATTCAGTGGTTAGAACTCTGCACTCTAACTTCTGTGGTCCCAGATTCAATCCCTGGTCTGGATACTGAGATCCTGCAAGCCACATAGCAGGGCCAAAAAAAGAGAAAATGCTGTAAATTTTTGTAGATGTTCTTTATTAACTTGAGAAAGTTCTCTTCTGGTCTTAGTTTTCTGAGGGTTTTTATAATGAATGAGAATTAGATTTTGTCAAATGCTGTTCCTTCACCTACTGACATAGTCATACGTTTTTTTCTTTTTAGCCTGTTGATGTGATGTGTTACATTAATTGATTTTTTTAATGTTGAGCCAGGCTGGTATGCTTGGAATAAATCCCACTGTGTTGTGATGTATAATTTTGTATACATTGTTGAGTTTGATTTGCTAATATCTTGTTGAGGACTTTTACATCTACATTAATAAGAGATATTGGTTCATAGTTTTCTTATATTTATCTGGCTTTGGCATTAGGGTTATGCTGGAATCTTACAATGAGTTAAGATGTGTCCCCTCTACTTCTATTTTCTGGAGGAGATTATATAGAATGGGTATCATTTATTTTTTAAATGTTTGGCAGAGTTCGCCAGAGAACCCACATGGGTCTGGTGTTTTCTGTTTTGGAAGGTTACTAGTTATCGATCCAATTTCTTTAATAGCTATAGGTCTGTTTATATTAGCTACTTCTCCTTGTATGAATTTTTGTAGTTTCTGTCTTTCAATGCATTTGTCTATTTCATCTAAGGTAGCAAATTTGTGGGTACCGAGTTTGTTCTTTTTTAATAATATCCTTTTATTCTTTCAATGTCTAGTAGAGATGACTCCTTTTCCATTTCTGATATTCATTTTTTGTGTCTTCTCTAGCTTTTTTTTTAAAACTTGACCTGGCAAGAGGTTTATCATTTTTATTGATTTTTTTCAAAAGACAGGATTTTTTTTTTCCATTAATTTTTCTCTATTGCTTTTCTGTCTTCAAGGGCATTAATGTTTGCTTTTACATTTTTTCTTTCTTTCTGGTTGCTTTAGGCTAACATTTCTTTACTTCCTCTAATTTTATAAGGTGGAATATCTTGCTTCTTTTCTAATATATACATATAATGCTATAATTTGCCTTTAAGCCCTCTTTTTGCTACAACTCACAAATTTTGGTAAGATGTATTTTTGTTTTCATTTAGTTCAGCATGTTTTTTAAATTTCTCTTGACATTTCTTTTTTAACCCAGGCATTACTTAGAAGTACATTATTTAATCTCCAAATATATTGGAATTTTCCAATCCAATTTTTTCCAATCCAATTTTTTCCAATCCAAATTTTCCTGTCTCTCTGTACTGATTTCTAGCTTAAATCCACTGTGGACTGAGGGCATACTTCTATATGATTTCTATTTTTTAAAATTTGTTAAAATGTATTTTATGTCCCAGAAATATAGTTTTATATGAACTTTCCAATCCCTTGGTCCTGTTTATTTATTTATTAGAGGAAACAAGATTGGCAAAATGTTAACATTTGTTAGGTCTGTGATTGTGAAAATCTCCATCATGGAAAGATTTCTAAAATTACTTTAAAAACATAACAAATTTTCTGATACATAGTCAGGGATAAAACATTGGGATAAGCCATCATCATCATCATCATCATCAAACAAGATGATTGTGGGTCTTTGTGTCTCCTCCATCTTCAGATTCTTCCTCTCAGACAGGCTGTCCTTTTTTCTTTTGACCATGCTGCATGACTTTCAGGATCTTAGTTCCCTGACCAGGGATTGAACCCTAACCCTTGGTAGTGAAAGTGTACTGAATTGCCAGGGAATTTCGGTTCTTTCCCATTATTATTTAAACATGTCTGTCTCCCTCTCTCTTCCCCTTCACAGTTTAGTCATATTTGACTTTCTTGATTGATAACTTTCAGTGTCTTTGACGTTTGTGCCATGACTTGCCTAATCAAAAGCTCCATTTCTGTTTAGATTTTCTGCAGGTGCTTTGCATCCCTCTCCTTCTGGGATTTCCATTGGCTTAGGGTCACTTCATTTTTCAAGGCTGCCCATCCTTCTGGCAAAAGTCCCTCTACAATCAGCAATCCAATCTTATATATTATATAGAAATACAGCATATTATTTAAAATCTTATACATATATTTTTCACATTCCTAGTTTTTCACTCTAAGAAATTCTCAGCCACTAGAAAATTCTACATACACTCATTGAAATTTCCTCCTGATTTTGTAATTTCCGTCCTCAAATTGTTCAAGCGCCCAAGTAGCTGGGCAGGAAAGGGCCCCAGTTCTACTGTCTGTAGGACCCAGCAGGGCCTCTGCAGACCTTCTAACATGGACACTTCCCCTTGGGGCCCTGTCGTCTCCTCAGCTGCAAAGTCAGCCTCCAGCAGCAACCTCACCCCGCTTCGCTGGACCACAGCTTTGCTCAACTACCTACACCTCCTTCCTGGCTCTTGACACAGTTCACTCTTCTCTGCTTCTCACTCACTGTCCCTCTGCCTGCTTCCTTGCTCCACTGAAACCCCTCCTATCCCTTCCTCAGAAGGCAGGGAAGAGAACTCTGCCTCACCAGCTCCTTTTTCCTTTATTCCTTTGACACTGTCCACACAGACTTCCCTCTTCCCTCCCACATTCTCACGATTCTCTTCCAGTCTGTTGCTGTTGTTGTTTTACCTTTTAATATAAAACAAGTACATACTTAGCAGCAGACATTTGGTAAGCCCTGGTTAAATTAAGATTCCTGGGGGCTTGATCTTCCAGGATATTGACTGTTGGCTGGGATTGGCTTAAAGGCCCAAGAAAAGGATTTGAAAACTCCATTCCATCTACTTAAGTGTTCCACTTTCACCAGAAAAATATTTTCTTAAGGGCAAAAATGAGAATTGTGAGCCTGGTATTGACTAAGATCCTTTTGAGGTCCATGCATTATTCCTCCTGTGTTATGTTTATCAAAATAGATTAAAATTTAGGAAACTATAGCAACATAATAAATTTTAATTTCAGAAAAATTTAAAACATGACTAAGTCAAAAGTGAAAATAAAAACGGTCTGTAATGCCATCAACCAGCAACAGCATTTGTTTTCCTGATGCCCATGTGAAACACAGGCTTACAACCCCTCATCTATGATTCAGAAGGTAAAACCTTTTTGCTTTTGTTCTTTATGTTTGCGGCAAATCTGGCTATGCAGCCTAATCCAAATGGAAGTAGTGCTGTTTACAGTCTTTACTTATCCCAATTAGTATGAAGAGTTATGCTTCACTGCAGAAAGATTAACAGGTCTGGTTGCTGCCTCAAACAGACTGAATGTGTTCTATAATTGAGCACCTTTGTAAAATCTGAAAAACTCTAAATTCCAAAACACCCCCAGAGGTCAGAATTATGGACCTGAATACTAGAAAGAAATGATGCTAGTATAATAATTGTCATGATGTATGGCGTCTACAAAGTTCCAGGTACTCCTCAGCCCATTACATATATTAATTAAATTCTTATAGCACCCCCACAAGGCAGGTACTGTTATCTTCACATGAGAAGAGGATATATTGTACCTACTGTTTTATCGCTTGCTCTCTGCACTTAATATGCCTTGAACATCTTTCATTTGAGTGACTATTGATCAGAAGCCTTGTCTTTAGTGACTGCATTGTGTCCCATTGTGTGGCCATGCCGTCCCTTAGCTAGCCCTCTGGCGTTGGACATTTAGGTTGTTTTCACACCCTTTCTCTTTGATGCATTTCTCCATGAGATCTTTCTCTAGAGATCAGTCGGTTGCTCCTCTCACACCTTTGACTTTGAGGAAAGCACGTGACACTACTCATTGGCTCCTTGAAAGGAAACCCTTCGTGCTTCTTGAACATCTCCTATGATACATATATATTTTTTATCCTAGCAGGAACATGGTCACATCTCTATATGCCCTTATCGGATTTCCCAGTGTTTGGAGAATCCATTCTGCCATTATTGGGTCAGGATCTGAAATGATGTGACTCTCACTTCATGAAACACGGCCTCTTCTGTTTTCTGCCCTTAACTCCTTGCGGTTCCACCAGTCTACTTCCTTCTTCATCTGACTTAGTTTCAGAGGGTCAACATGTCATCTAGATGACATCTGATTCTTACTCCTTAACCCTAAATATTTAGTCAAATAGGTCCTTTTGGGGATGTCTTTTAACCTTGATTCTTTTCCCAGATTTGGCACTAAAAGCTTATTTTGCATTTGGATTTGTTTCCTGTGGCTGCTGTGATAAATTACCCCAATCTGAGGAGCTTAAAACAACAGAAATTCATCCTTACAGTTCAGGAGATCAAAAGTCCAAAATCAAGGTTTGAGCAGGGTCTGAAGTCTAGGTGTTCTCAGAGTCAAGACCCCTTGAAGGGCTGGAGGACAATCCTGCCTCTTCCGTCTCCTGGTGGTTCCAGGAGTTGCATGTAGGCTGCGTAACCCAGATCTCCATCTCCATCTTCACATGGACTTTTTGTCCCTTTGTCTCTCTTCCACATCTCTCTTGAGGACACTTGAGATTGGATTTAGGGTCCACTGGGTAATTCAGGATGATGTCACCTTGACATCACATCTGCATACACCTTTTTGCCCAAGTAGGTCACACTCACAGGTTTCAGGGGCCATGACGTGGGCATACCTTTCAGGGGCACCATTGAATCCATGACAGCACCACTCTCCCCAAATCTAGGGAATGATTTTTCTCCCTTCACACTTTCTGAGTGGAATCTCTTGCCCTTCTTGTTCCCATCCAAGGTAGCCCATCCCCCTCAGAGATGTTTCACTCCTGGAGCTTATGAGGTTAAACAATGGTCAGGAGAAAAATGGTTCCTTTGTTCGGCTAATCTACAAAAGAATCCCAAACCAGTTCTCTCACATACATTAAATATATTTTCTTTGCCAAACTAAGTGTTGCTGCTTATGCTAAATCTATGGACAATTTTTTTTCTTTACTGTAAGGACCAAAGGTTACATTCCAAGGAGGAGAAAATTTTTTCTTGAGTGTCTGCAATATATTAAGTGCTGTTACATTACCTTGTTTAACTCTCATAACAACCCTGAGACTTGCAGACCATTTTCTCTGCTTTAGAGAATCGAAAACTGAGGCTCAGAAAGGTTAAATAACTTGTTAAAAATCACACAGTAACTAGCAGGACTCAGCTCTGTCAAACCCAGTGGCCCTTAGATCTCTTCTCTACACCAAACTGCCTTTTGAGTTTTTATAGATAAGTGCAGCACCGAGACAGTAAATGCCTCAGAGGTCACTAATGATAGTGACAGGACCAGAAGCTCGACTCAACTGCCAGTTCGTTGTTCTTTCCATCACACCACACTGTCCCCGTAGAAGAGAGGTTACCATTTGAACTGGCAGAAGGACACGCACCCTGATTGAGCTCAGAAAGTGCCTGAACTTTGATAGGTGAGCCTGATTCTATTCTGTCTCCACTGCTGGGTGACAGATGCTCCTGGACCAGTCATTTGGCACCTTTGAAGTTCAGCTTCCTCCTCTGTAAAATGGCATGATAATGAAACTCACCTCCCCACATTGCTGAGAGGGTTAGAGAATGCATCCTAATGTATAGGGAGTGAAGGTGTTCCCCAAATGGTAGCTGTGACAACTCTGAATATTGCAATCCAATGTCTCTTTAAAATTAAAGATTTTTTTTAATTATATAAGAAAAAGAAATTCATGCTTATAGTAAAGAGTATAAAGTAAAACCTCTCCACTCCCCAAAGATCCTAGCACTTGTCTGTGGAGGTAGGTATTGTTAACAGTATTTTCAGTATGATTCCACAAATTTTTTGTGCATTTGTAAGTATATATTCACCGACTCAATGGACATGGGTTTGGGTAGACTCCAGCAGTTGGTGATGAACAGGGAGGCCAGGTGTGCTGTGGTGCATGGGGTCACAAAGAGTCAGACACAACTGAGCGACTGAACTGAACTGAACTGAAGTATATATTCATTCATTGCACAAATAGGTTCATACAAATTCACAGCTTGCTGCTACTGCTGCTGCTAAGTCGCTTCAGTCATGTCCAACTCTGTGCGACCCCATAGATGGCAGCCCAACAGGCTCCCCCGTCCCTGGGACTCTCCAGGCAAGAACACTGGAGTGGGTTGCCATTGCCTTCTCCAATGCCTGAAAGTGAAGTCGCTCAGTCGTGTCCAACTCTCAGCGACCCCATGGACTGCAGCCTACCAGGCTCCTCCATCCGTTGGATTCTCTAAGCAAGAGTACTGGAGTGGGTTGCCATTGTACTTTTTACTAAATCATTGCTCCAGGTGTGTTCTCAGGAAGCAGACTCTGAGACAGACTTTAGGGTGCCAAATGCTTACTAGGAAGTGCTCTTGGAAGTAACATCTGTGGAAAGGAAGGAAGGCAGGAGCAAGAGTGGACAGAAGAAGTCAAGATCTTGGACAGCCTTGGACTTCCCTCATGGTCCAGTGGTTAAGAATCCACCTCCCAGTGCAGGGGACAGAGATTTGATCCCTTCTCTGGGAAGATTCCACCTGCCGCAGGGTAACTAAGCCAATGTCCCACAACTACTGAGCCCCAGAGCTGCAGATACTGAGCCCGCATGCTGCAACTACGGAAGCCCAAGCATCTTGAAGCCCCTGCTCTGCAACAAGAGAAGCCATCACAATAAGAAGCCCACGCACCACAACTAGAGAAAGCCCACATGTAGCAACAAAGACCCAGGCCAGTCAATAAATAAAGTATTAAAGAAAAAAAAAAAAAGATTTTGGATAGCCTCAGCCAACCAGTTAACTCAGTTAACTGGAGCTCCAGAGTTAACCAGACCATCAGAATTGCCCCATGCCTTGCTGGTCCCAAAGACCTGGGCTTCAGCAACCTCTGCACCCCCACTATCAGCGGGCCAGCCTGGGAAGGCACGCCCTGGGACAAGGCAACTCTCTGCAGCTGAGGCCATCTGTGCCGGAGTGACAGCTAAGCTGCTGCTGCAGTTGGACAAGTCCTTCTGATTGGGTATCCATCAGTGCATTCCGTGCCCACTTAACATCTCAGTAACACTGAGATGACTTAGCAAGACACAGCCTGCAGCTGCCCAAAATGCCAGAAAAACTCGGATGAAATAATGGTACACAACCACCACGGCCGATTTGTCTAACGACTGGAAGACCTATGTCCTGCAGACCTAGTGACTGAAGCTGCTTGGGGCTGTGTAAACTGAGAATTAGCTTTATGTGAGTTTTTACTGTCTGGGGACAGTCACTTTACCTTGTCTTCCCCTTTCGACAGCAGAACTTTTGGTTCCTCTTTGGCTGGGAATATGGTGAAGGGCTGGGGGAGGGGATGCAATTAAGCAAGCACATTTCTCTGACAGCGAAAAAAAGAAAGAGGCTGAGGATTCCCATTCTATAAAAAACAAGCACAAAGGGTCATTCACGTACATGACAGTGGGCCCTTTCTATTGACTTCCTCTTCCCCTGTAGTATTTATCTTTGTCCAGCACTTGCTGAATCAAGTCCCAAGGTGAGAATCTGGAGTCATTGCCACATTGTCTGAGAAGATAGATGCCCCGGCAGTGCCCACCAATGGGGCTACTGTGCAACTCAGCACACCCACACTGTGACCCCACACCTTCCCCGCCCTTCCCTCTTCTTTCCTCCCTCAAATTTAGGCATCCGCTTATCCACAGAATGACAAGGATTGAGAAAGGGTAGACTAGACTCCATCCTGGGCATGGAGACCTGCTTGAAAGCAAGAATTAGGCTCTAATCAATATTGTGCGTGTGTGTGCTGTGTGCTTAGTAGCGGCCGACTCTTTGCTACTCCGTGGACTATAACCCACCAGGCTCCTCTGTCCATGAAAATTTTCAGGCAAGAATACTGGAGTGGATTTCCATTTCTTTCTCCATTAATCAATATTACTGATGGGAATATAGCATTTCAAACCATTTTGAAAGCAGTTTGGCAGCTTCTTATAAAGTTAAACACCACAGGAGCCAGTCATTCCAGCCACAGATAAAGGAAAACCCACGTTCACATGCAGATTTGTACACGAATGCGTGCGTGTGTGCTCAGTTGTGTCTGCCTCTTTGTGACCTCACGGACTGTAGCCCTCCAGGCTCCTCTGTCCATGGGATTTCCCAGACAAGAATACTAGAGTGGATTGCCCTTCCTAGTCCAGGGGTTCTTCCTGACCCAGGGATCAAACCTAAGTCTCCTGCATTGCAGGCAGATTTTTACTGCTGAGCCGCCGGGGAAACCTTCACATGAATGTTTATAGCAGCTTTATTTATAATAGCTCAAGCTGGAGACAATCCAAATGTTAATCAGATAAAATTATAGAATATTAATCATCAGTAAGAAGGAATAAACTATTCCTTTTTAAAAGGAGATACACAAAACTATAAAAGGATATACACAAAGCATGAATGAACCTCAGAAACATGCTGAATGAAAGAGGTCAGACATAGGGGTACATACTGTATGATTCCATTTATGTGAAACTCTAAGAAATCAATTTAATCTATATCGACAGAAAGCAATCCGTAGATGCCTGGGGTTAAAGGTAGAAGGAAACTGATGATAGGAGGACATAAGAAAAATGATGGAAATATTTTAATCTCAACTATGGTGGTGATTTCATGGGTATATACATTTGTCAAAATCCATTAAACTGTGTACTTTAAATAAATGGATTTCATTGTATGCAAATTATTCCTCCAAAAGTTGATTGAAAAACAAAGTATGTAGGCAAATATTTTAAAGAAAAATATAAAAGCAAATGAAACCCAGAAGTTTTAACTTTCCAGCTACTTTAACATATTGTAATTTATATTAAAACTGTGAGACGGATAATAGAAAAGTTGTTAATATAAATCATTCTATTCATAAGGGAATATAACTCCAAGACCACCTCAATAAGCACTAAATAAATATTTAATACGAGTTAAAACTCACATTCCAGATACAAAAACACAAGTAGAAACTAGTAATAGCAAACTTCCTTGACCGGATAAAGATTATTCATCTGACGAAGAAAATATTTCAATTACAAGTGCCATTGCATTGGAGGATCTTTCTAAAGGCATCACTGGGACTCATCCTAGGAGAGCCATATACATATACATCCTAGGAAATGTGAGGGAAGAATGAGGTAGCATATTTGGTTAACATAATGATCGGGGTGGGGGGGGTATGATAATGTAAACATTGGGTAGGAACCCCAGATACTAGATATTTGCAATACAAGAACAGTTCTACAGACCAAAAAACTGCCCCACATTCCACACAACTTTCTCATGTCCTGCTACTTTGTTTCATACATCTGTATATATAAACACAAGGCATTTTTTTCAAGGACTTAACATATAATGAGGAGCTTCTCTGGTGGCTCAATGGTAAAGAATCCGCCTGCCAATGCAGGAGATGCAGGTTCGATCCTTGAGTTGGGAAGATCCCTTGGAGAAGGAAATGGCAACCTACTGCAGTATTCTTGCCTGGGAAATCCCACAGACAGAGAAGTCTGGTGGGCTACAGTCCATGGGGTTGCAAAGAGTTGGACACGACTTAGTGCCTAAACAACAACAACATGTAATGAAAATTTTCCAGGAATAAAACTACAACATAATTTGATGGAGTATTATACTTTCGTTTTTTTTTTCAAGTTTTTCTGAGTTGTTGACTATTTAGAAAAACCTTGTCACCACTATACAGAACACACACAGAAGTCGCTCAGTAGTGTCCAACTCTTTGCGACCCCATGGATTGTAGCCCACCAGGCTCCTTGGTCCATGGGATTTTCCAGGCATGAATACTGGAGTGGGTTGCTGTTTCCTGTCACCACTATAGGTATCTGAATATGCCATGTCTGTGTTTATACAAATGTGTAATTGTCACATTCCCAGTAATAATGTTCATAGATAGAGGCATCTGCAACTTTGTTATGACTGTTGGTGTATTTGTGTGCCAAACTTTTACATATTGAAATACTACTATCTTATTATAAACTAATTATCCTTTCTTTCTCCTTTACATTATGACATATATTGATGTTTAGAAATCATGAGATTAGTACCCATGAATTCAGATGTTTACTAATTTCAGATTAGTAAAGATGTTGTTGCATAATTTTTGTTACAAGTATGATGGAATAGAGAACCATCGTTCTGGTGTAACAAGCAGAGTGAGGGAAAATATAGGAAAAGAAAAATAGAAGCTGTTTGTCAGAGATATAATTGTATTCTTAGAAAACCCAAGAGTCAACTAAAATCTATTAGGATTGGTGAGAGATTACAGATAACTGTAAAGGGTCTTATTACTGCAATATAATGAATATGCAATGGTTTTGTTTTTCTTGATAAATATCAACTGTGCTTTGCAAGCCCCACTCCCCACCTTAACCTGACACTAGCAGGGACAGGACAGAGGGTGGTGATGAAGATTAAGAGTTGTCCATGAGTGTCTCTTCTGCTACATGCAATGATTTCACTCTGAGCAACGGT
The DNA here is from genome assembly GCF_029378745.1 of Bos indicus. NCBI lineage: Eukaryota > Metazoa > Chordata > Mammalia > Artiodactyla > Bovidae > Bos > Bos indicus. The sequence goes on from NC_091785.1 coordinate 17,968,421, forward strand.
TATTTCCTATGGAGGTACAGAGAGGAACTGTTGAGTAGTGGGAGAGTGAGGCTCACATTCTCAATAATGGACAGCCTGCATGGAGGGCTTTGCCCCTGGTTATTCCTCTATTGAGTCCTTTCCCATTCTTGTTAAAGAGAGGGAGCAGGGAGGAAAAGGAAAGGATAAAGTAAAATTTTAAAAAGAAAGTATAAGAAGAATATTAAAACAAGGAAGAAAAGGGGGTACATACACTTAGAAAAAAAAGATATGATACCAAATGTTAAAGTACTTGGTTCATTTGGAGGGTGGAGGAGGTTGGAAGGGTATCAGATGACTTTCACTTCATATAATTCTATATTATAAAAACTTTACAATATGAACAAGCAACTCTACTCTTGGGTGTCTTCTCAAGACAAATGAAGGCGAATGTCCGCACAAAAAAAATCCACACATGTTCAGGCAGCATTGTTTATAATTCCCCAGAAGGAAGTCACACGGAGAAACACAAATATCATGTGATACTGCTAATATGTGGAAACTAAAAAAAAAAAATGGTGCAAATGGACTTATTTACAAAACGAATTGCAATGAACCTATTTATGAAACAATGAATCTTATTTCATTTCAATGACAATGAAAACAATTGTCATGGATATAGAAAACAAGCTTATAGTTACCAAGGAGGGAAGTAGGAAAGGGATAAATTGGGAGACTGGGATTGACATATACATATTCCTAATATAAAATAAATAACTAATAAGAACCTACTGTATAGCACAGGGAACTGTGCTACTCAATACTCCATGATGACCTATATGGAATAGAATCTAAACAAGAGTGGATATATATAGGGCTTCCCAGATGGCATAGTGGTAAAAAACCCACCTGTCATTGCACGAGATGTAAGGATGTAAGAGATTCAACTTCGATCCCTGGGTGGGGAAGATCCCCTGGAGAAGCCCATGCCACACCACTCCAGTATTCTTGCCTGGAGAATCCCATGGATAGAGAAGCGTGGTGGGCTATAATCCATAGCGTCACACAGAGTCAGACACAACTGAAGCAACTTAACACAGCACACACATATGTATACATACAACTGATTCACTTTGCTGCACAGCAGAATTTAGCACAAGCTTAAAAATCAACAGGACTTCAATAATAATTAATTTTTAAAAATATAATAGCCAAAAAGTAGAAATAAACCAAATGTCCATCAACTGATGAGTAAATAAATAAAATGTATTATATCCTTTATAGTAGATTACTGTTAGTCAATAAAAATAAATGAAATATTGACATGTGTTGCAATACAAATGATCTCTGAAAGCCAGTCACATATTATATGATTCCATTTATATGGAAAGTTCAGAATATGACAGAAAGTAGATTGGTCTTGCCCAGGTTGGGGGAAATGGAGGGCAGGGTGGGAAGCGACAGCTAAGGGATATGAGGTTTCTTTGGGGGATAATAAAAATGTTCTAAAACTGACTGTGGAGCTAAAAGCCATTAAACAGGTCAACTGTATTACATCCAAATTATATCTCAATAAAATTTTAATAAAAACTTTACAAAGGATATGTACTATTTTATACTAATAAAAATTAGTGATTTTATCTGCTAAATGTACATATTATTAATATTATATAGATTTGTTATATATTAAATATTCACCCCCCAAATATCCAAAATTTTATAATAGGATTCTGTCTTGAGTCCCTTGGATAATTACTTTTATAAGTAGGAAGATTATCTAACAAAAGCAAGAAGGAATATAATACATTACTGGCAAAAAGAAAAGAAAAAGAAAATCAACATACAGCAGTGAACAAAGATGAGAGTCTGGAAATAGACTCAGCTAAACATAAAGACATTATATGATACTGTAAGCTTTTTAAAATTCCTGGGTGAGGACTCTTTCTTTAATGAATTAATTCAGTTCAGTTCAGTCACTCAGTCATGTCCGACTCTTTTCGACCCCATGGACTGCAGCACACCAGGCCTCCCTGTCGATCACCAGCTCCCAGAGTTTACTCAAATTCATATCCATTGACTCAGTGATGCCATCCAACCACCTCATCTTCTGTCGTCCCCTTCTCCTCCCATCTTCAATCTTTCCCAGCATCCAGGTTTTTTCAAATGAGTCAGCTCTTCACATCAGGTGGCCAAAGTATTGGAGTTTCAGCTTCAACATCAGTCCTTCCAGTGAATATTCAGGACTGATTTCCTTTAGGACTGACTGGTTGGATCTCCTTGCAGTCCAGGGACTCTCAAGAGTCTTCTCCAACACCATAGTTCAAAAGCGTCAATTCTTTGGTGTTCAGCTTTCTTTCTAGTCCAACTCTCACATCCATACATGACTACTGGAAAAACCATAGCCTTGATTAGACAGACCTTTGTTGGCAAAATAATGTCTCTGCATTTTAATACGCTTTCAAGGTTGGTCATATCTTTTCTCCCAAGGAGTAAGAGTCTTTTAATTTCATGGCTGCAGTCACCATCTGCAGTCATTTTGGAGCCCCCCAAAATAAAGTGTGACACTGTTTCCACTGTTTCTCCATCTATTTGCCATGAAGTGATGGGACTGAATGCCATGATCTTAGTTTTATGAATGTTGAGCTTTAAGCCAATGTTTTCACTCTCTTCTTTCACTTTCATCTAGAGGCTTTTTAGTTCTTCTTCACTTTCTGCCATAAGGGTGGTGTCATCTGCATGTCTGGGGTTATTGATAGTTCTCCTGGCAATCTTGATTCCAGCTTGTGCTTCCCCCAGCCCAGGGTTTCTCATGATATACTCTGAATATAAGTTAAATCAGCAGGGTGACAATATACACCCTTGACGTACTCCTTTTCCTATTTGGAACCAGTCTGTTGTTCCATGTCCAGTTCTAACTGTTGCTTCCTGACCTGCATACAGATTTCTCAAGAGGCAGGTCAGGTGGTCTGGTATTCCCATCTCTTTCAGAATTTTCCACAATTTCTTGTGATCCACACAGTCAAAGGCTTTGGCCTATTCTTTAATGAATAGTGCTAGAATAATCAGTAATTGAGGGATGAAATTAAGTCAGACCCATATCTTACAACACACTGCAAAAAGATACTCCAGATCAATTGAAGTGTTAAATTTAATAATCATATTAAACAAACCAAAAGAGAAATGAGAATGGAGTATTCATTAGCTCTTTGAAGGACTGGTAACTTTCTCAACTCAAAATGCAATTAGAAAAAAAGTATCACTAAACCCAGATATTCAAATGCATAATTTTTTTCATTTTTAAGTCTTGACAAGTAAACAAAATTAAGATTAAAAAGCCATTACATTTATTTATATGCTTTTTTGTTGTTCAGTTGCTCAGTCTTGCTCAGTCTTTTTGTTGTTCAGTTGCTCAGTCTTGCTCAGTCTTCAGTTGTTCAGTTGCTCAGTGTTGGACTGTTTGTGACCCATGTACTGTAGCACGCCAGGCTTCCCTGTCCTTCACCATCTCCCAGAGATTGCTCAGATTTATGTCCATTGAGTCGGTAATGCCATCCAACCATCTTATCTCCTGTCTTGCATTCTTTCCAAGACCCCTGCTCAACATCACTCCATGAACCCTTTCTCCTTCCTTCAGCTATGTGCTTTTCACAGATTTGCTTCTCACAACACAGGCAGTGCCTCTCTGAAATGAACCTCTCCTCTGACTCACTGTGAATCCCCCCTCCCTTTTATTAATAAAACAACATATTCTTGTTTTATTTTTTAAATGACACAGTTAACTAAGAAGCAAAAATAAGTTAATTATAATATTTGATGCTAGCTCTCTGGTATAATGTCATATTTCTAATGGGGGTAGAAAATAATACACAGCCATAAAATTATGCATTATTTTTTATCCTGTGAACGTGCATGTCTGTGTGAAGATACACATGTGTGTATGTCTGAAGATATTCATTATTAGTAATATCTATAATGGCAAAAAAAAATTGTACTTTTCAAATGTACAGTAACACAATAAGCATTACATTGTAAGCCTGACCCCTCTCAAAGACTGATTGGAGTAAGGACAGATGCCTGACACAATCCATCAACCAGCCAGTGACCTATCATTTGTGTGACATGGTTTAAAAAAAAAAAAAGATAAACTGAGCCTATTAAGAGTCTCTCCTTTTTACATTAAGCAACATCTATTGCCCACTGAGTTTAGGGCTTAGAGGTGAAACGTTATCTAGACCAGTGGTTCTCTAATTTTAATGTGCCTGACAATCACCCAAAGAGCTTGTTAAAATACAGACTGCAGAGCTTGCAATTGGCTAGGTCTGGATTGGGGCACAAGGATTGGTATTTCTAACAAGCTTCAAGAAATTCTGATGCTGGTGGACCAAGGACCACTGATGAAGACATTGCCAAAGTGGAACTATTTTTGGACAATGGACAAGCATGTGTGCAGAAGGGAGGAGGATGGAGAAGACCACAGAGAGAAGCGGAGACCAGACGTGGTTCCTGACTACTTTCCAATTCCCATGAGCGCAGCTGTACTTGAGTTCCTGATTTTAGATTCTATTGGACCTTTCTGTAATCCTTATATTAAAGTTCCTTTCATTTCACTGGAGTCTCCTTGCAACCTGAAAGCTTCTCTAGAACACAGTTGAAAGAATTTTGTGTCCTTCCATAGAGACAAAGTGCATTATCCCTAACTCTATTCCAAACCACTTTCTATGTTACCAAGGTAAAAGGTTGGTATGCATCTTTTCATATCTTTCTCTAAGCTCCATATTTACATATATGCAAGGGCTTTACTATTTTTTTTTACAGAAATTAAATTATTTTGAGCTAGGATTCTGATTCTGCTCCTATAATATAGATCAACATATCTGTGGCTTAAACAAGATGGGAATTTGCTTCTCTTTTGAGTATCAGGCCCAAGGTGGGTAGTCCAAAACTGGTGAGGTGGTTCTGTTCTGGGAAGTCAACTTGGAATCCAAGCTTCTTACATCTTTCAACTCCACCGTCCTTGGGGGTTGTTTCAACCATATTATCCAAGGTGGTTCACACCATGTCTGTATTCCAGGCAACAGGAAGGGGAAAGGGTGGTGGTCCTTTCCTTTTAAGAACAGATTCTCAAAGAAGGAAAGATCACTTCTAATCATTCTCCTTTGGCCATAATTTAAAACCAACTAACTGCAAAGGAGGCTTAGAAAGACAGTATTTAGCTGATCAAGCATGCCTGGTTAAAATTTAGAGATTCTGTTACCAAAGGAAAAGAAGGGGGAAGAAGGGATCTTGGGCGTTGGGGGGGACATTTAATCATCTCTACCACACAGACTGGTGGCTCAGATGGTAAAGAATCCACCTGCAATGCAGGAGACCCAAGTTCTATCCCTGGGTCAGGAAGATTCCCCTGGAGAAGGGAATGGCTATCCACTCGATATTCTTTCCTGGAGAAATCTGTGGACAGAGGAGCCTGGCGGGCTATAGTCCATGGGGTAACAAAGAGTCAGACATCACTGACAGAATAGCACTTTCACTTTCCCCATGCAGACTATAGACAGTGCTCAACTGAAGCGACTTAGCATGCATGCACTGCAACATGTTTATTTCATGATGAACTTTCAAGTCAATAAATTTATATCCAATTTGCTTTAATAGCAGCCAACCTAATATCTCATTGTACAGTTATAATGTACTATCTTCAATACTCCTGTATTGGTGAGTCAAGTTCACCTTTCTATACCCAAAAAGTTTCTTTAGTGAACATGCTTGTTGATAGATTCCTGGCTTCCTACAACTTTTGTTTCTGAGGATGAATTGCCCAAAATGAGTCAAAGGATGTGTGAAATTTTATGGGTAGCCATTCCCTTCTCCAGGGATCATTCTGATCCAGGGATCAAACCCAGGTCTCTTGCATTGCAGGTAGATTCTTTACTGTCTTGAGCCACTAGGGAAGCCCTTTAATCTTAATGTATATTGACAAATTACTCCCCCCAAATGATGTAATGCTAAGTTGTACATTCATCAGCAATAAATGAGAGTCCTCATTCCGTCATGTTATCATTAATGATCTTATTTTTTGCCCATGTCACTTAAATTTGAATTTCTCTGAGTATAAGTGAGGTTGAGGCTATTTAAATCATCCTCTTTATTGATGATTTTAATTTCCTCTTCTGTGTATTCCTGATTTACCTATGTATCTGTTAGGATCCCAGCAGGAAACCGAATTCATCTGGGATGGTTCAAATGAAGGAGTTGTAATGAAGGCCTTACTAACAGAGCTGAGGGCAGAACTAAGAGGGTAAATAAAAGATGAAGAGCTGGTGAGACACCCAGAAATGAAGTGGAGGGGATCTGTTGCTTCCTCCCAAAGCCATAAGGACAAGACAAGGAACTAGTGTTACCCACTAAACCCAGTGAGTACTTACCATGAAGGAAAAGATGTCCTGTAGGAGCTCCTGGGGTGGAAGCATTTCACTCATGCCAGAAACATATCACCAGAAAGGAGAAACATCCTGACTTTTTTTCTCTTTCAGCCCTTAAATCTTTTACTGGTTTTGCCCATTGGTCAAACCTAATGAACTAGACAGCCAGCAAGGATCCCCAGTGATGCAGATCCACAGAGCATCCTCTCAGGGCGGAGAACAGATCTGAGGACCAGACAGCAAGGCCAGCACAGCATCCTTTTTCTACTGGGCGTGTGTTCACTCCCTATCAACTGATGTTGTTGTTGCTTAGTCGCTAAGTGTCTGACTCTTTGCGACCCCAGGGACCGTAGCCTGCCAGGCTCCTCTGTCCACGGGATTTCCCAGGCAAGAATACTGGAGGGGGTTGCCATTTCCTTTTTCAGGAGATCTTCCCAACCCAGGGATCGAACTCACATCTCAATTCTTTACCAAGAATGGTAAAGTGGCAGGCAGATTCTTTACCACTGAGCCACCCAGGAACTTGTCAAACACTAGGGATATTAATCCTTTGTCTATAATATGTGTGCAAATGATTTCCCCCATCCATCACCATCTATTGACTCTTGTCTATAGTTTATTTTTTCATAGAAACCATTTTTATAGGCTTGGATTCTATTTTGCTTAACACAGTCTCTACCATCATCCACAAGGTTTGATAAATTGTCTTCTACGCTATTTTCAAAAGTTTTCTTTTTCTGACTCTTGCATCTTTACTTGCTTTGAATTTACTTTAGTATAGAGCATGAAGTAGAGAGTCTCTTTGTTTTCTCCAGATGAAGGGTCAATTATGCTAGCCATAATCATACTTTCTCCACTGATATAAAATAACAACTTTGCTATATTAGCTTGGAATATACACTTTAAATTCGTTTCTGAGCTTCCTGTACGATTCCATTACTGGTTTGAGTCAGTGCTGTGCTGGGGTAGTAAGGAATGAAAGCAAATAAGAACATGTAAGAAAGAACCAAGGTCTGCAAAGTGAGAGAACAGCCAAGAAATTCATGAAAAAATCTTTTGAGTAGACTTGACATACTAAAAGCTAAAATTTTCTATAATGCTGTTCTTTTCATCAGAGTATGGTGTATTCCCAAATGAGTACATAAAAACAGTTAAAAGTGTAGTTGTATTCTAGTACTTTATCTTATCTTCCACATTTCATCTGTGTAACCCAAAGGTCCACCTCTTGATTATCTCAAATTTGCCTGCTTTCTGCAGATACTTTTCTTGTTTTTTGCCTCTCCCTAGCTGCCTCTTGCACTCCTGTTTCATGGTTGTTCCTAGAACAATTTAATGGGCCACTTTTTCTCATCCTTTTGTCTGTTTTTCTTTCTCTGATCTTAGTCTTCATCTCCACCAGCCTCTACCCACTCCTCCCCTTCCCCCTTCCCTTGTCCCAGGAAATTAAAAATTCATATTTATTTATTGTAAAGCACAACACTATATTACTTATCTCACTCTAATCCAGGCCACCATGAAGTTCTAGATGACTACAACCATGAGGGTCTACCAAAGTATTTGGCAAAGCAAGATATCTCACATTCTGAAGATTTCTGTCTCCAGCTTAAAAAATGTTGTTATTCTAATTTATTTTTCTTAATTTTTGGTTGTGCTGGGTCTTCATTGTAGCAAGCAGGTTCTTCATTTCAGTGCTCAGGCTTTCTCTAGTTGTGGCACTCTGGCTTACTTGCCCTTCATCACCTGGGATCCTAGTTCCCCGACTAGGCATGGAACCCATGTCCCCTAGATTCTTAACCACTGGACCGTCAAGGAAGTGTCAGTCTCCAGCTCTTTAGACGGACAACTTTTTTTCCTGCTCCATATGCATGGTTCTCACAGAGCTGTAATCACAATTTTTGTGCGTAAGAAATTTGTGTTCTACTTTCATTTGATGAAGTAACATCATTTGTATATGCATACAAATTTGTGTTCTACTTTTTAATTTGATTTTTCAAAAGTAGTCTTCTCATCATGAGTCTTATCTTTAAAATCTGTATTGTTCCATCATGTAGAAATGACATAATCGACACCCATTTCTCTAGTGTTGACATCGAAGATATTTCCTCTTTTTTGCTTGGTAAAATTTGTAATAAAACATTTTTAAACAATTGAACTCCTCTTCCTATCAAATTATTTTCTCAAAGCAAACCCCTGGGAATATGTGAAATGTGGAATGGGAAGTTTACATGTTTATTACCCTCAGTGTATACTGTTAAATTTTTACACCATACAAGCCTACCAATTTACAATGCCATGAGTTATGAAAATTTCTCCATAGCCTCATTTATGTCAGATTTTGTTTTCAAAAAAGTCAAGTTTCTTGATGCAAGTTACACATAGTGATAATTTCCATTTTCATGTTCATGATTTCCAGCACTGTTGAAAAGTGTGCCACTTATTTAAAACTTTTGCTCTCTCTTCTGTATGTTGCCTATGTCCTTGTCCAGTTGTAACTGACTTCCTGATACTCTCATTCACACACAGTTGTTAATACTTCATATCTGCTGGAACTGTTTCCTCCGATCTTTTCTATTTTGTACTTAGATCTTCTTCACTTTTACTATGTCCTAATCATTCAACTTTTTCCGCATTATTTATTCATTTATCTATGTTAGAAGGTAGAAAAGGATAGTTAAAAGTGTATAAATTTAAATTCCACCATTCCTGTTCTTGCTCTGCCACTGTGAGTGACTGGACAGATTACTTAGTCTCTCAAATACCTCTTCCCATCTACAAGGACCAGATACCACTTGCAATGGCACTGAGCTCATAGAGTCTTATGAGCCTTAGAGGAGATAATGCAAAAAAAAAAAAAATGTTTACTGCATAGCAATTAATTAAAGTAGTTCATCACTTTTACTATCATAATCTTTTTATTCCTTCAATAGCTCAAAAACTGGTTGTTTTCCCCTAGTTGTGATAAATGACCAACTCTTTTTTATTAGTTTTCTTTTTAATCTCAACAGTTTATACATAGCCTGTGTTCATGTGTATATGATGGGTGAATAAGAACCAGGA